>NC_057841.1:36164000-36475000 GCF_910594005.1 Cervus elaphus
ACACTGGTAGCAGGAGTGATCTTCCTAAAAAGTCAATCATTTCATGAAAGAAGGTGAAAGTGTTATTTGCTCCGTTGTGTCCGACTCTTTGCGACCTGATAGACTATAGACTGGCGTGCTCCTCTGTCCATGGGGTTCTCCAGGCAAGAATACTGGAATGGGTTACCATTCCCTGATTAATCTCCTCCATGGTGACCTGATGCCTTCAGGACACAGTTCAAAGACCTCAACATGTGTGACACAGCAGACCCTTCAAAATCTTCATGCTGCCAGAGCCTGCACAGCACTTTGGCGTAAACTAAAAAAAAAGGTGTCTCTTCAAGATCTTTCCTATCACTTGCTGTAAAATTGTCAACACAACATCTAATGGAAAACTTCAAATGATGTTTAGGCCACCTCAATCTATACAAACCCGTAATGTCCTCAATGCCTCCTTCTCCTGGTCCCAGGAAGCCCTTCTAGAACTGTACCTTTTTCTTTCCTTCTTTCCTTCCTCCATTCTTCCTCCCATCCTTCCCATCTACCTTCCCACCTTCCCTCCCTCTCTTTTGTAAGAAGCTATAAGGATGACCCTCATGTCTGCTCCTATTGCTCTGTGTTCTTGCCTGGTGGCTCAGTGGTAAAGAATCTGCCTGCAATGCAGGAGATGCGGGCTCAATCTTTGGGTTGGGAAGATCCCCTAGAGAAGGAAAAGGCAACCCACTCCAGTGTTCTTGCCTGGGAAACCCCATAGACAGAAGAGCCTGGTGGGCTGCAGTCCATGGGGTTGCAAGAGTCGGACACAGCTCAGCGACAAAACCACCACCACCTTGCCAGGTCATAGGATTAACTTCTGCTGCTATAATTGTTTGCCAGTGTGTCTCCTGCAGGCCTGGGGGCTTCCAGAGAGCAGCGACTGTGAACTAGCAGCTGCCTTGCCCATGCCTGGTACAGAGAAGGCACTTAATAAGAGTTCAGTGAATGAAGAATATGCTAAATATTCAAGACTCCAGTGCTCTTTGGTAAACACCATTCCTTGAATTCTGTTTTACTGGCATCTACAGAGAGCCGCCAAACTAAGATATCAGAATTCACCTGTCTCTCTCTAAGCCATATGTGGCCTGTCTCCATGCCAACAGTGGCTGCCCCACCCTGCCAGGCAGGTTAAAATGCCCAGCCTGGGGAGGGACAGAGCGCAAAGGCATGCCCCAGCAGGCTGTCACCCCCAACTCTAAGAGTTTTCATCATTAGCACATGCCACAGCCCCACCCACATTGACTCACAACTTGGCAAGGACAAATAGCTCCTCTGGAGAAGGGAATGGCTACCCACTCCAGTATTCTTGCCTGGAGAACCCATGGACAGAGAAGCCTGGCAGGCTACAGTCCATGGGGTCGCAAAGAGTCGGACACGACTTGGCAACTAGACAACAATCACAACTAGCTCCTTACAAAGTGATCAGGGGAATCAAAACCTTTTCATGGGGTCAAGGAACCTCCAGGCAGCCATGTCTTCCAACCAAATGGGCTGCTTTACAAATCCATCCCAAGATGGCATCACTCTCCTAAAGCAAGCACTTAGAGTCTTTCTGCAACTGTTGATTTTGCTCTTCATCACTCTTCGTTTGAACTTGGAGGAATATAAGAGTGCCCAGAGGCCAGTGTCCCTCTAGAGGGACTGTTTCATGTATCCTTTCATTTTCAAAAAGAGCCCTTGAAGATATGTCTACTAAACATGAACTTTCTAAAAATAAATGCCCAGTGGTTATAAATGATCACTTGGACCCAGAAAATCCCAATATTATCCAGGGTCATGTAAAGCTAAAAACATTTTGGCCTACAAAATGGTTCTGTCCTTTTGCTTCAAGTCTCCTTTGTTTCAAGTGTCTGGAACTGAGCCTATGGAATTTCTAGAACAGTACTTCTCGATCTGGGCTGCACACTGGAATCTCCTGGTAAAACATCATTGCCTGGGTGTGGAATTCCAAACTCAAGAGATGCTGATAGAGTCCCCGGATCTGTAAACTACGGTCTGAGGGTCAGATCCTTTTGTTTTAGTAAACAAAGCTTTATTGGAACACAGCCGAGCTCATTCATTCATGTATTGTCTATTCTTTTCATGTTACAACAGCAGTCGAGTACATGCAACTTTGGCTACAAAGCTGAAAATACTTATTATATCTTTACAGGAAAGTCTGCCAACCATGAAATACAAATTTCTTCTAATCAGAGCAGTGGTTCTTTTTTTTTTTTAATCAGAGCAGTGGTTCTTAACAAGAGACATACACCAGAATCATCTAGAAAATATGTTCAAAATACCAGCCTGAACTTCACCCCTAGAAATTTCCCCAGGTGGCGCTAGTGGAACCCGCCTGCCAATGCAGGAGACATAAGAGAAGCTGGTTCGATCCCTGGGTCGGGAAGATCCCCTGGAGGACGGCATGGCAACCCACTCCAGTATTCTTACCTGGACAATTCCATGGACAGAGGGGCCTGGTGGACTACAGCCCATGGGGTCACAAAGAGTCGGACAGGACTGAAACGACTTGGCATGCATGCAAGAGACAGGCCAGAATCATCTAGAAAATCTGTTCTAAACACCAGCCTGAACTTCACCCTGGAAATCTAGATTTAAGATCTCAGGGTGAAACACAGGCATTTACACTTTGTAAAAGCAAGTTCTTAAACACAGCTTTGTGTAAGAACCACTGAGAAGACATGAAAACATTAATGGGCCTCAGTGAATTAAAATCCTCAGGGATGGGAGAGACCTGGTATCATCCAGTGTTGTGTATCTCCTGGCAGTTGAGATGTTTGTACTCCTAAGGTTCACTGCCAGAGGTCAGGCCCCAAACTGGGTATTTTTAAAGTGCATTAGTAGAAAATCAAATTGAATGGGATCTCTCTGCTTTCAAATTCCCAAACAAATCTAACTGCTCTAAGTGGAATTTCTTTTCCTCCAGGCTGTGTTCTGAGGCTTCCCTAATATTTTGTAACAGAAGTCTGAACTTCCCTTCTAATTCAATTAAATTTCCTTCCCTAAGTCACCACCAGACTATCTGGAGAGAAAAGGGAACAGAAAAACAAAGGGATTACTGGAAACAGACCAGAAACAGAGTATCTAAAACATGCTTGTGGAAGGAGACCAGAGATGTGTATTGTAATCCAGGCTCAAAAGCTGAGCCCCATTCTAATCAAACGGCAAACAAGGACACACTTGCTGTACCCACTGTGGGTAGAATACCATGCGTGGAGATCAGGAAGTAAGTCAAGCACAGCTACCGTCCCCAAGAGACCAAGGGTGTGTGCACATGCATGCTCAGTTGCTTCAGCTGTGTCTGACTCTTTGCAACCCCATGGACTGTAGTCCACCAGGATCCTCTGTCCCTGGGATTTCCCAGGCAAGAATACTGGAGTAGGTTGCCATTTCTTCCTCCAGGGGATCTTCCCGACCCAGAGATGGAACCTGCATCTCCTGTGTCTTCTGTATTGCAGATGGATTGCTTCTCTTTAAATAAATCAGTACCTTTTTGTGATACTTTTAATGAGATTAAATGAACAGAAATCTGGCCAACCTTTATTATAGGGAGTCAGTAACTTCAAATATCCCCAAAGCGACCTTGAATCTATGCGATCCATCACCTGCCTTTGGAAATTCTTAACTGGAATATTTTACACCAATGATACGAGACACAGCCTGAGGGATGCGTAAGTTCCCCATTGTGAATGATTCCCATTTAAAAGGAGCACCTTGTACAAGACACAACCCTGCATACTAACCATCTAACACATTAGTGATTTTACTTATTTATATGTTAAATATGTTACTGTATGAGTTGCCCCCACTCTACACCCAACTAAAATATAAGTTATATAAACTACAGGAGGGCTGGGAAATTTATTTCACTGCTAAGTCCCCTGCAGCCAGAACGGTGCCAGACACATGGCAGGTGCTCACAAAACACATGCAGAATCAGGGATTATGTAGACAGAGCACCTCTCCACCCCAAAGCCTGCTTCTGCACACACAGCCACTCTTCCCTGGGCACTTTTCTGGCTGCAGCAGCTCCTGGGCGCCCCCTGCAGGCCAGGTCCAGAGAGGTAATGGCCCAGAGGCAGCCCTCCCTACCCGGCAGGTGACTGAAGTTCTCCATTTAGCTGGGAGAACGCTGAGCAAATTCTCTGCTGTCTCCCAGAGCTGCCATGAGGGTTGCAGCTCCAGGAGCTACCGCAGGACCAAGCTCGCTAAGGCGTCTTCATAAACGGCCCCTTCAGTCTCAGACTCACTCCCTTACTGAGGCTTCCTGGGGTCACCCCCCAAATGAATGGCTTGCACTCAGTCCCTTTCTGAGTCCCTTCATGGAGAACCAAGACACATGGCAGGTAGTTGACTCTCACTGAAGGTTGCTGAGCAAACTGGAGACAGACAATCCAAATGGCTTAGTCGCCTTCATCAGGCAGTGCCTTTGCAAAGCACAGACAGGATTAGAGGATGAAGAGGCAGAGGGGTGAGGAGTCCAAATGCAACACGCCCACAAGGCACCACCAAGGTCCCGTAAGGATGATTTGAACTCGGACACAGCTGTGTGCATAGAAGCAGGAAAGGAATATGGAGAACGTTTTTACTGAAGTTAAACCAAGTCAGAAATTACTTGCCTTTTATTATATCTCCAGCTACTGGATCCTCTGGACTTGGAGTAGAAACAGGAAGGATGGGAATTCCTAGAAAAATAGTTTATCAGAAAATACAGAGAAAAATTAAGGGCACAGCATAGTAAAACAGTAAATTGCAGTAACTAGGAAGATGCCCGCTCCAACTTAAGTGAAAGCAGTGTGTGAAAACCAACTGACAAAAAAGAAAAAAGGAAATATTGCTACACTTAAAAGTGTAGTAGCTAGTAATAGAACCAAGAAGGTCAGACATGAGTATGATGTGCATAATAATGAACAGAAATGGATATTGTGTGCTCACAATAGCTAAGTCCCAGTTGATTAGGGCTGAACTGGACTTCTTTAGTATCTTTTTTAAAAATTAATTAACTAACTTTGGCTGCACTGGGTCTTCATTGCTGTGCACGGGTTTCTCGATGCGGTGGCTTCTCTTGTGGCAGAGCACAGGCTCTAGGCTTGCAGACTTCCGTAGTTGCGTCGCACAGGCTGAGCTGCCCCAAGGCATGTGGAATCTTCCTGGAGCAGGAATCGAACCCGTGTCCTCTGCACTAGCAGGTGGATTCTTAACCACTGGGCCACCAGAGAAGTCCCTTTAGTATCTTTATTGCTCTTTCATGTAAAATTGAGACTAGTTTTTTAAAAATGTTTCCTTACAAGTTTTTACTCTAAAACTTTGCTTATGAAAATAAAATTTCTGCTCAGCCTCTCTCCAGTAATTAAGGATTCTAACTGATTAAGCCCTGATTCAGTGTTACTATGTTTGGGCTTAAAAGTCGGCTCCTTTAACTCTAAGATGGTTATATAATTCTTCCTCCAAACTGGGACACTCAACAGTGGAAGTGGGTGCTCACTGAACAGTGACCCCAGGACCGCAGGTGCGTACGGGGCCAGATGGTGACCACACGCCAGACAGGGCCACACACGTCCTGTCTGCACAGCCTCAAATTCAACGTGATTTTCCCAGGATAGGAGAATTGTGAGGTGGGAATGGGCAACAACTAAGGTCTCAGTGTGGCAGCCTCCTCCCGAGACAGTGTTTCTCTGTCCTGACACCAAACTCCAGTTTCTAGGCTGATGCAGAGCAAACAGAACCATGGCTCTCGCCACAACCTGCACGGCAGATTTCAGACTCTCCTGCTCCGTGTTCTTCCCTGGGGGCTCAGTGAAGGATCTGCCTGCAGTGTGGGAGACCTGGGTTCGATCCCCGGGTTGGGAAGATCCCCTGGAGAAGGGAATGGCTACCCACTCCAGTATTCTTGCCTGGAGAATCCCGTGGACAGAGGCTATAGTCCACTGGGTCCCAACGAGTCGGACAGGACTGAGTGACTAATACTAACACACTTGCTCCCTGTTCTACGGTGTTTCTAACAAATACATATTTTTTCTCTCTGAGGTGCTGAGCCATTCTCTTAGGTCATGACAGTAGGGTGAGATGGGGGGCTCCCCTGTTAAGTGGGTAAAAGCAGACACATCCCTTGGCCACCAGAAATACAACACACACACGTGTGTGCAAATAAATATTTGGAAGCCCTTTTTTTTCTAGGTTTATGAAGAAAAACTTCACACATGGATTACTATTAAGTTGAAATTGCCAATATTTGCCCCTTGGGTCTGATGAGATGGTCATGTCTATGGTACAGCCTAACACGTTGGAGATAAATAATACTATACAATATACTCATATAAATGTAATGTTCCAAACTTTGGGAAACACTTTCACACAGATATTGGGTTGGCCCAAAAGTTCATCTGGGTTTTCCTGTAACATCTTTTTTTTTTTTCTTTCTTTTTTTTTCCTGTAACATCTTATGGAAAAACATGAACGTGTTTTTGGCCAACCCAATACAGCCTTCTTGGCCCTATTTCTGTCCCCCTCTCTTTCCCCGCCCCGCCTGCCACGCCCTCAGAGGTCGATGCACAAAGCCCAGGTAAGAGCCGAGGAGCCAGGCCTCCCCTTCTACCACCAGGACTTACTGGAGCAAAGTGGGAAATGATAGTAGCCGGCCGCACACTCCTCACACTGGTCTCCGCGGAAGTTGGGCCTGCAGTTGCAGCGGCCGGAGCCCTGCTCACAGTCCTCCGCGTGCTCCGGGTGGCAGCTGCAGGCTAAGAGAAACCCCGGATTTCAGAGGGTCCGTCCTTCATTGCACCTCTTAGAGCCAATATTTCCTAATGTCCTTATTACTGGGTTGTTTGAAAAGGTCATTCAGGTATTTTCATAAGGTGCTATGGAAAAAATCCAAACTAACTGTTTGGCCAATCCAGTACTTCATCATTGGTCCACATGTGTTCCTGAAAGGCCACTGCTTTCCACTTGTTTGCAGTGACTCAACCCTGTGGCCTTCAGAGACAGGCTTTAATGCTTAGTCACACCTCAAGGGAAGGCCTTGAGGATGAGGTTTATGATGTGAGCACCACCCAGCCCACCAGGCAAGAGGCAAAAGGCACTCTCCCCCATTGAAGGGACTGGGTGGGCATGTACGGCAGCCCCTGGCAGGGCTGCCAGGCAGAGCCTCTCCTGGCTGTGAGCCAACTACCAATGTCCAGAGTGGTCCTCGTTACACAACTGTGTTGTGGACGTGAATGTGAGATGCCTAGACACTGATATATAATCCGTGGACAGCACAGCAAGATCACGTCTGTAATCCAAATGTTAGAATCAAATAATAAGACTGACTGAAGGCAGTTTTTGTGACCGACATGATGGTCAGGTTTGCACTCCAGAGGGACAGACAGGCTGTTAAAGGCTTGGTAACACCCTCACTTCCCCTGACCTGGCCCAAGTCCTCACCTTGGGCAGCAAAAATACTGTCACAGCTCAGCCGAGTCTCTGTGCGGTGAGGACCTGGGAGGCTGCACAAGTCATGAGCATCAAGCATCCCCCAGCCTGGCCTCTCCTGGGGTCCTTTGTTTAATTTGTTATTATTTATGCGTCCAGTGGATTCTCAGTGCTACGCCTCTAATACCTCCAGGAGACCATCACAGTGACAAAGAAAGAAACTAGAAAAGTGATGGAAAACTGAGGTTCCTGATAAGGCAAGACTATATTCACAATGTCCTGTTTTCTTTAGCCAATGCCTATTTTTGTGAACACAAGAAAAATAATGGGCATACTTCATGGGGTGATGTGGAAGATCGAGGGAAAACAGAGACCCGCTTTTAACAACGATGATGCCCTCAAACCTTAATGATACAATGAATGAATTTGGGGGGAAGGTGGGCACGGAAGTCAACTTCAGGACTGGAATTGTTTTCTAACTGCAATAGCTAGAGAACATAAAAGAATCAAACAATTTCACATGCATAACAAAGTCCATAATCTGATCTATGACTGATAATTGCATAGGGGGAAAAAAGTGGCGTTTTTCTGTACAATGGAAGCAGTAGGTTACAGCGGCACTGGACAGATATGAACAATATCCTAACCTACTAGTTAGTGGTTCTGTCACCTGGGCCAAAATATTTAACTACTCAGACCCTTTGATTTCTCCACATCTAAAAAGGAGACTAATAATACATTAAGTTTGTTGTGAGAAAAGAAATTTGTTATTCAGGCAAAGCCTTGTATATAGCAAGTGCTCGAAGAATCATAACTATTTTGAATATTATGAATATTCATAAATCCGTATGAAATATGTGTCTTATGCTAATTCTGATGAAATCTGAAATTACTGGATATCACAGAAACATGCCAAAACAACAGAAAACATTTGTTGGAGGCCTAGTATGGGACAGGCCCAAGTCTCAGTATTTTCCCAGGTGGTTTTTTGGTGTGTTTCTTTTTTTTTTTTTTTAATTATTTTCTTCTTCTTCTTCTTGTTTTATTTATTTTCTCTTTTGTGGCCATGCTATGTGGCATATAGGATCTTAGCTCCCTAACCAGGGGTCAAATCCATGACCCCTGCACTGGAAGCATAGTCCTGACCACTGGACTGCCAAGGGAAATCCCTTCCTAGGCGGTTTTGATGGCAATTCACTTAATCTTCGAGACTAGATTATCATTTCCATTTATATAGAAGAAATCTGATTCTCAGAAAGACTATGTAACTGAGATCACACAGTTAGTAAGGAGTAGAACCAATAATATGAAGAGACAGAGAAAACAAAAGGAATTATTAGCCAACCGTAATTTAGCCCAATGATCTCCCTGCAGTCTAAGACACACCAAATTGGAATGAAACTTACGAATGCAGCCATCAGGGGCATGGGCCGGAATGCCATAAGGGCGATAATAGCCCTTAGCACACTTCTCACAGTTTACACCGGCTGTGTTATGCTAGAAAGAAACAAAAGAAACTTAGAGGGAAGAATACAGGAGAAGCCCTTATTTTGTGCTATTCATCCTGAGAAATAATTCTGTCATACACAACTGTAATGTTAAAATCACTGAAGAAAAAAAAAAAAGCACAGATCTTGACCTTGAGTCTCCAAGATTTATCACAGGACACTGGCTTGAACTTGGCTCTGGAATTTTTTCCCCATTGGAAGAGGAAATGAGGCCACGAACTGAACAGGCCAAGTTTTCCTCGCTACCTCTCACTGAAGCACCTGATATCTGAGTGAGCAAAAACTCCAGAGGGCTACTCATCCAAGCTTCATTCCACAGTGATGAATGGATAATAGATCACCTTTTGGCTTAACCCTAGGAATAAAGGGCCACGTGTGTATTTTTATCTTCTTCAATTTTGGAAGAAACTGCATCTACAACTCCTTCTCTCGTCATTCCAAAATTTTATCTGTGCTTTACTCTGAAACCATTTCCCAAACATTTCTGCTATGAGAATTGAAAATGTAGGCATGTGTCTCACACACAGAGCTCATTTTAAAGTACAATACAGGAAGCCTTTTATACTTCACAGCTAATCCTTGTAATTGTCAGAAAATCAAATTACCCAACATGCACCATCAATTTCCAAGAACTATAAACGATGAATCTAGCTCAATTCTGCCCCCCCCACCACCACCACTGGAAAACAATCAGAATGACAATATTCTTTCATTGATGAAAGGAAAGGCAATAGGAAATTAAAAAATATATATATATATATATATATATAACACACTGATTCTAAAGGAGTCTGCATAGAACACAGAGAGGAGAACAAGGACCCTTTCTGGATCCTCTCCCCTTTAATATGATTTTATTAATTACAGACTTTTATTTATTACCACTTCTTATCCTGTGGGCTAAAATCTGAATTCACTTTAACACTGAGGTCAAAAGCACATTGGCCACTTCTTTGACTTCATTTACATGCATAAATATCTTGGGCAAATAGGAAACAGCTATAGGAAATAGGAAACATCAAATGCCAATGACCCTCTCAACTCTGTTCTTGGCCTCTATGGCTTCCAACAGATAGAGCACATCAGGTTGAACTTGGGTCCAAATTTTTCCTGATGACTTAACGTCAACCCAAGCAGACGTTAAGCCTTTTATCTGCTTATTGGCCGCTCAGATACCCACTTTTATGAAGTGTTTATTGTATGCTTATTGACCATTCATACATCCACTTTCTGTGAAGTGGATAGTCAAACCATTTGCAATTGTATTAGGTTATTTGTCTTTTTATTACTGAGCTGTGGGAGTTCTTTATACATCCTGGATACCAACCAATCATCAGACTGATGTTTTGGGAATATTTTCTCCCCATTCATGGCTTGCCTATTCATTTTCTTCAGTGCCTTTGGTGAGCAGAAGTTTTTCATTTTGATGAAGTCTGGTTTGTCTATTGTTCATGGTTATTGTTTTCGGTGCCCTAAGGAAACTTTGCTCATCCTCTGAATCATCAGGATTATCTCTTATATTTTTCTCTAAAGCTTAAAGTTTTAACTTTGTTTTGGGTCTGATCCATATCAATTTAGTTTTTTGTGTATGTTTGAGATGGATGGTCAAAGTTAACTTTTTCCCATATAAAATCCAGTTACTCCAGAACTATTTGTTGAAAGGACTTTCTCTTCTCTCCCCACCTCCTGCCACTAGATTGCCTCGGTACCTTTATCAAAAATAAAATGTCCATTGTGGACATAAAATGACCCAAGTCTGGGTCTGCTTCTGTGCTCCCTGTTGTGCAATGCTGATCTATTCTTCCAGCCTTATGTCAGTAGCAGTGTTTTGATTACTGTAACTTTACAGTTAATCTTGAAGTATGATAAGTTCACCAATTGTATTTAGTTTCTTTAAGACAACTTTGAATATTCTAGGTCATTTATATAACCATATAAAATTTTAATCCACATGTCAACGTCTTTATAAAAAATAAAAAAGAACTTCCATTAACTCTGTACAGAGTTAATTTGGGGAAAACTGATATCTTAATACTACTGAGTCTTCTAATCCATAAATATGTTACATTTTTCAATTTTATTTAGTTTTTTCTAGATTTCTCTCAGCAAAGCTTTTTAGCTTTAACAGAGCGGTCTTACATGTCTTTTGCTAAATTTGTTCCTAAGCATTTTATGTTTTTTTATACTAGTTTTAATCAAATTTTAATTTCATTTTCCTGTTGTTTGTTACTAGTATATATAAATACAATTAGCTTTTCTATATTATCATTGTACCCTCCAATATTACTAAATTCGCTTATTAGTTCTGGTAATTGTCTTGTATATTCCTTAGGCTTTTTTACATAAACAATCATGTCATCTCCAAATAGAAAACAGTTCCACTAGTTCTACTTCTTCCTTTCTGACCTTAATACTTTTTTTTCCCCTTGTCTTATGCAGTGGTTGGGTCTTCCCGGGCATTTTAACAAGAATCCTTTCTTGTTCCCAATCTTTAGAAGGAACGAGTTCAGTATTTCATCACTAACATGACATCCATTATAGGGTTTTCATAAAAACCCTTCATCAAATTTCTGACCATCCAGTGCACCTGCAACGTTTATGTGCACGCAGATCAACTGAAGGTCCTGTAATACATAGCTTTAACAAGATTCTGGGATTTTTCACTGACTCACAAAACCCAATGATTCATAACAAACCTATGGTGCATATTTACTTGTATTTAACTGTGATGACAGATGATATAAAATGTGTGGAGAGGGAGCCATGCAGAGAACGGTGGGTTTCTCTGAGGGTGTGTATCCCTGGTTCCATACAAATAGGCACCTCATGTAAAGTGCCTCTTTAATGGCAACATTAACAAAATATCATTCTAAAAGAAAACAAGACAGAATATAGACTAAATTCATGAACACTTTACACAATTTTTAATGAATATCTTGAGGCAGATATACATATATCCTCCTCTGCTATATACACCTCTTAGCTAAATTCCAGTGAATCCAATCATTCTACAGAAGGGATGAAGAATCAGTTTTTCTTATTTGCTGTCAATGTCAATGGCAGACATCATTAACTGATCATGACATACTTCCTATAGATTCAGAATCCATTTGAAAATGGGATTTAAAGTTAGCATGGAAATTGATACCAAATTGTCCTATCTTAGAGCCTTTCTACTATAACATGGATAGCAGTCAAGACGAGAGGAATTCTCCCCTCCAATTAGGCAAAGACCCAAAAATCTAATCAACAGAGTTTGGGCAAATATACCTCAGTCCATTTTCCCTACAATCTCTAAATTACATCCAGCTAAGCAGGCTTTCTATGTACAAAAGTGGAGAAAAGGTGTCAGAAAATCCTTTCAATTGCATATCACTTTCTTGACATCATTTATTTTTTAAATGTCTTATAATTTAAATGTTTTAAAATATATTTTTATTTATTATGTATATCACTTATTCATTTATTTTTGGCTATTCTGGGTCTTTGTTGCTGTATGGGCTTTTTTCTAGTTTCAGTAAGCCGGGGCTACGCTCTAGTTGTGGTGCACAGGCTTCTCATTGCAGTGGCTTCTCCTACAGCACGGGCTCTAGGGCACACGAGCATCAGTAGTTGCAGCTCCCAGGCTCTATAGTTGTGGCACTCAGGCTTAATTGTTCTGTGGCATATGCATCGTCTTTCTGGACTAGGGATCAAACCCATGACTCCTGCACTGGCAGGCGGATTCTTTATCACTGAGCCACCAGGGAAGCCGGTAATATTGTTTTAGAGTAGGGCTTCCTGAATGTTCATTTCCGAGGCTGACTTAAATAGTGCCTTACCTGACAGTTAATGCAGACCCCTCCACCTGCATAGAGGCCTTGGATATTCAAGCTTGCCTGCTGCCTCTCGACATCTGGATCATAATAACAATCGGTGGAGTGGCCATGGCAGTTGCATGCTGAGGAAAGAGCATTCTAAGTTAGTACTGCATCATGACTATGAGATCCTCAGTAAACCCCTGCACCAAGAGAATTACTGCTCACTGAACTACAAGAAAGTCCATTCTGGGGCACCATAGATACCCTCAGTGGAAAATTCTAGAGATTTTACACAAAGATCAGCCTACAACCATATGCAATTTATACCTTCTTTTGTTTGATATTAACTATGAGAAAGTTTCTCTTTTTTTAAAAAAATAAGATATGTAATTACAACAAAGTAAGATAAACCAACATGCCAAGGAGATCAAACCAGTCAATCCTAAAGGAAATCAACCTTGAATATTCACTGCAAGGATGGGTGCTGAAGCTGAAGCTCCAATACTTTGGCCACCTGATGTGAAGAGTTGACTCATTGGAAAAGACCCTGATGCTGGGAGGGATTGGGGGCAGGAGGAGAAGGGGACGACAGAGGATGAGATGGCTGGATGGCATCACCGACTCAAGGACATGAGTTTGAGCAAACTCTGGGAGATGGTGAAAGACAGGGAGGCCTGGCGTGCTGCAGCTCATGGGGTCACAAAGACTGAACACCAAATGCCAATTAAGCTGCACAAAGTGAATATTACTACTACTCCTACTGCCGAGAATAACTGAGCTCCTGATATACTAGGGAAAGCATTACATGCGTTATCTCATTTTATATGCACAATATCTTTCTAGGGGAGGTATGATGATGTCCAGAGCCCAGATGGGGATGCTGCAGCTTGGAGAGGTGAAGGGAAGTGTTCACTCACAGAGTTCACAAGTCAGACAGGCAGAATCCTGACCTGTCTTTCTGTGACTCCAAAACCTATTCTCTCAGTCAACATTCCAAGCCTTTCATCTCAGCTGTATCTATAATAGTGATCAATGGAAGTCATCTTGACATCTAACCACAGGGAAATGGCTGAGCAAACAACAGTATATTTGCTTGGCTGAGAGTTCTATGAAGTCAAGCACTGCTCAAGTTTTGTTTGTAATAGAGCAGGGTGCCCTCACACAGTAAGGACTCAGCAAAACAAACACTTTATAGACACACTTGAATCAAGAATGACTATACCATGTGCCATCAAAAAGGATGTCAAAGAGTTTTTAATGACATGGGAAAATATTTTTAAATACTAAGTGAAAACAATCCAGATATAAAATTGTATAAAATAATATACTCTTGAGCATTTAAAGTATGTATGAAAAAACACTAGAATACCTAACAAAATATTAATAGCGGATCTCTTAGGGTAATAAAAGTATTAATAATTTTACTTTAAGAAATAATAACAATAAAAAAAAAAAAGAAATAATTTCTAAATTATTTACAATTAATATATGATACTTATAAAATTAGAAAATATAGTTAAAACCCATTTAGGATTTTCATCATTGCCAAGATGAAAAAGATTTAACACAAGTAAAATTCTTGTTGTCTCTTAGGTAGAATATATATTCACTACATTCCACCTAGATCGAATTTTCTATCTTTCCAGGAATTTGTATATTTTAATCAAATTCTCAGATAAATCTATTAGGGAAGAAGATTGAGTTAGAATTCCAAATTAACCTGTTTTTTAGGTCTTTATTGAATATGTTACAGCATTGCTTCTGTTTTATGTTTTGGTTTTTTGGCCCTGAGGAATGCAGATCTTAGCTCCCCAACCAGGAATCCAACTGACAGCCCCCTTCATTGGAAGGTGAAGTTTTAACCACTGGACCACCAGGGAAGTCCCCAGTTATCCTGTTTTTAAGAGCTTGAACATTTTTTTATTTTCATTTCCTCAGTGGCGCCATGATTTTTCAAAGCATTTCTATTTACTACATCAGTTATTTCTTCAGGAGTCTTTATTTTGAAGTGCAGTAACTCACATGGAATTTAGACAGCATCTAGCAAATATCTTACAAGGTCTGATTTCCATATGCAGCCTGTAATTTTTAGCCATTTTGGCAAGTGTAAGAAAGTTAAAAACTTATGAAAGGAAATTATTTAAAAGTCATCACGCATGTTGGAGTAAGCATGTCATTCACTGAGGGGTCCCATTAGTCTGGAAAACAAATCATATGACCAGTGTTGGAGTTTATGTGATAACATTTACTCAATCAAACTATTTTAAGCCAGCATCTAAGAGTGTTGAAAGAAACGACCCCTGATTATTACTTTTCCCTCTTCCTGGCCCTCTTATCTAGGGATAAGAAGTAGGGGATTCACTGCAAAGGAACTGTTAGCTCTGACTATCAAGTGAGAATGGCCATCCAGGTAACACCCTGGACCTGGAGATCACCTGACCATTCACCCAGACAGCATCCACACCGTCCAGCAAGGTTAGCATCTCTCCAAGCTCACTTGGAACGCCTCACCAGAAATGCATTCTAAGTAATTCTGTCGGTGACAGAAATCAGTCTTATTTCTTAACAGTTACAAGAATTATTTGGCCAAAATGCTTTCTTACCCATCTAGTTAAAACAACAACAACAAAAAAGCGAAAGTGTTAGTCATTCAGTTGTGTCCAGCTCTTTGTGATCCCATGGACTATAGCCGACCAGGCTCCTCTGTCCATGGGATTCTCCAAGCAAGAATACTGGAGTGGGTTGCCATTTCCTTCTCCTGGGGATCTTCCTGAACTAGGGATCAAACCCAGGTCTCCTGCACTGCAGGCAGATTCTTTACTGTTTAAGCCACCATGGAAGCCCCCTAGTTCCACAAACCTGGATCCAAACACCTTTTGGTCATTTCATAAAAGCAAATTCATCTTCAGATGCTAAGAATATTCAGCAAAAAATAAGCCACAATCTCC
This sequence comes from Cervus elaphus, assembly GCF_910594005.1. Lineage (NCBI taxonomy): Eukaryota > Metazoa > Chordata > Mammalia > Artiodactyla > Cervidae > Cervus > Cervus elaphus. The sequence goes on from NC_057841.1 coordinate 36,179,685, forward strand.
AAAGTCAATAACGACAAGTTAAAAAATGTTTCTAGCAAATGGAATAAATATGTGAATTTCTAAGAAGATGAGTTTAAAAGAAAATCTTTAGTTGGCTGTCATAGGGCTTGTTTGTTAAAATAACACTTTATTTTTTTTTTCTTTACACTGTGCCCATAATTAAAAGCAGCCTCTCGCCTTTCTTCCTTCCTTCTCTGGTCCCCTCCACCCTACATCCCCCTCAGTCCTATTCCCTTAGTGCTTCCAGCTCTCTGTTTAGACATCAATCTCACCACCTTCTCTGGATGTCGGTCCTCAAAAAAATCAGGATTCCAATCCAGTATCACATCCTAAGAAATTGTAAGGGTTTAAAATTTAATAGTGGCTGCATCACATTTTAGATTGCTAAAAAGAGAGGCCAATTGTCAAAGCACTCTGCCCAATCTTTGCATACAGTGAATGTTTAATATAGATATTAATGGTCACTATTGTTGCTATTTTTGTTCACATATTTCTATCTGAATTTAGAGTGGGGCACTTTTACCTCCAGTCAGTGAGTTATTCGTTGGGATGGACAGTTCTGACTGCCGAGACTGACATGATCCTGCCCTGGTCACAAGCACAAGAAAAACACTGTCCTCCGTCCTTAGGCAGGCTTCCCAGGTGGCACTGGTGGTAAAGAACCCATCTGCCAGTGCAGGAGACATAAGAGACGTGGGTTTGATCCCTGGGTTGGGAAGATTCCCTGGAGGAGGGCATGGCAATCCACTCCAATATTCCTGCCTGGGAAATCCCATGAACAGAGAAGCCTGGTGGGCTACAGTCCATAAAGTCACACAAAGTCAGATACGACTGAAGCGACTGAGCACGCATGCATTCAGTCCTCAGGCAGAAATGAGGGAGGGGGTCGTGGGTGGGGCTTTGCGTCCCAGGGTCCCTCCTCCAGGGCTCACCTTCACACTCATTGCTCTGCTTCCCCGTGGCGGGCCGCCAGCGTCTCTGATTGTAACCCGTACAACAGTGATCACACGTCTCCCCACAGGTATTGTGCTGGCATTCACACCGAAACCTGGGCATATGACAAAGCAGATCTATTACTGAAAAGTCATTTTTTTTAATTGAAGATCAGCTGCTCCCAAGTGAAAAACTGAATCATCATGGTCACCTATGGTACCACTGCATGACTATGAAAACAAAGCACTTTGCATATGTTATTTCAAATCCCTCTATCCTGCTTAATAATTCCACTTTACAGGTGGTGACACTAAGATCCACAGATATTTAAATATTTGATCAACGGAGAGCCAGATTTCAAACGGAAGTTTGTCTGACTCCAAACTCCCAGCTCTTCTCTACCAGCTTATATAACGATAAATCAACACAGGAGCAAGTGCTGAGGGTACTGAGGTGTGCGGAGAATCAACATCACAAAAATCTAGAGTCGTCTGTGAGATGGGTCAGATTTTTTACTTTCAGCCTGGTGTCTGGCCCAGAGGTACAAAGAATCCAAGAGACAGTCACTTACAACATCTCAGAGGACCCTGCTTGAAGGGTCCAGCTCCAAAAAACAGCCCCATCACTGGGCCAAAGCTCAGATTACTCAGCAAGGCAATGGGGTAAACCAAAAACCTACTTTCAAAGAACTATTTTGTTGTTTTTCAATTGCTAAATTGTGGCTGGGTCTTTGTGACTCCATAGACTGCAGCATGCCAGGCCTTTCTGTCCTCCACTAGCTCCCAGAGTTTGCTCAAATTCATGTCCATTGAGTCGCTGATGCCATCCAACCATCTCACCCTCTGTCACCCTCTTTTTCTCCTGCCCTCAATCTTTCCCAGCATCAGGGTCTTTTCCAATGACTCGGCTCTTTGCGTCAGGTGGCCAAACTATTGGTGCTTCAGTTTCAGCGTCAGTCCTTCTGAAGGAGGAAACAGACAGAACAGGCTCCATCTTGAAAGCAGGTCTCCATCTTGGGCCAGACTGTGGACTTTGAGCTATATGCCCAGGATCTATGGAAACGACATACCAACTGGAAAAACCAGACCCCTTCGGATGGAAGAGCCCCAGGGCTCGTACCTAGACACTCCATCGCCTAAAAGAATACCCTAATTATCTGTGTAACCGAACAGAATCATAAATTCTATTAAGCTTATTGGGGTATGACCACAGGCCTACTGATAATTGTCCACTCTTAACTACCTAGGCTTAAGGCATATGAATCACAGGTTAACTTTGATTGTATCTTTCTTTTCCTTTGTTCAGACTAGTTTCAGAGAATTTGGGGAGGTGGGTTTGAGCACGTACACTTATGGTATATAAGGCTTCCCAAAAACTGGTCAGGGTCCTTGGCTAAGAGGAGACTCTGCGTTGGGCCCGCCGGTGTAATAAACTGCACTCCACTATCGGCATTGTCCTTCTGAGTGAGTTTGTTTCCCGGAACGCATGGCTACAATACTTCCAACGAATATTCAGGGTTGAATCGACTGGTTTGCTCTCCTTGCAGCCCAAGGGACTCTCAAGAGTCTTCTCCAGCACAATTTGAAAGCATCAGTTCTTTGGTGCTCAGCCTTCTTTATGGCGCAACTTTCACATCCATCCATGATGACTGGAAAAACCATAGCTTTGACTATACGAAACTTTGTTGGCAAAGGGATGTGTTGTCTGCTTTTTTTTTTAATGTCTCTGCTTTTTAATATGCTGCCTAAGTTTGTCATAGCTTTTCCACTACAGACATGCCTTAAAATGTTTCTAGGCTTAAATGCCAAAGTCATGGCACTGAATTAGAACTCTAAGCTCTGAGCTTCCATTCATCTGTGCTTGAAAGAGGATTCAAAACAGAGTCTAAGAAAACTCTTGGTTGTGCCCATGGGGATCCCATTAATCCTTCCCAGGGGAGATGGGAAGGTTACTCTCCTAAGAAAAGGTGTCATCCCTTTCCCAACTCAGCTGCCTGTTAAAGCAGATGGACACAGATTTAACTGGCAGCACAGAATAGGTGGAGTCCAAATGGGTTTTGGTCAGAGATGCACTTTCAACTCATTGCCAATGAGGTATTTGCTTAAGCTGGACTGAACAAATATTTAGGGAAAACTAAAGAACATACAGTCTTATTATTCTTTTTTTTTTTTTTTTTCTTTTTCTGGAAGGGAAGTTTATTGTGGAGTCCAAGTACTCTCTCTCCTTTTTAAAAAAAATTTATTTATTTTTGGCAGCGGTGGGTCTTCATTGTTGTGTGTAGGCTTTGTTCTAGTGCTGGCGAGTGGAGGCTACTCTTCATTGCAGTGCTCAGGCTTCTCATTGCAGTGGCTTCTCTTGTTGAAGCTCCCAGGCTCTAGAGTGTAGGCTAAGCAGCCGAGATGCACAGGCTTATTTGCTCCTCAGCACTTGGAATCTTCCCTGACCAGGGATCGAACCTGTGTCCCCTGCATTGACAGGCGTATTCTTTACCATTGGACTACCATCAAAGTGCCCAATGACTCTTATAGGGAGATCCATATTGAGCACAGAAAAAGAAAAGAGAGCTGGGAACCTGTCTGAATCATATCATCACCCCCAAATAATTGCTTTTGCTGATTCTCTCTCAGCCCAAGCTGATGACTGATGTGGAAAATTTATCCCTGTGCCTGTTGGAAGGATGTTACTGAATATGTTGTTGACTGGAGAATCCTCTTCATGACCACTCCATCCACCTCCAGGTAGATGTCTCATCAGGCCCTGGTGTCAACATTCACCTTCTCCTATACAACTGATACTTTTAAGATTATGATCATAGTGAAATATGAAACTGAGCAGGTTTCCCTTTTTGAGCTGACTGCTAGGAAGCTCAGAATTAAACCCATGACCCTTCCACGTTTCTGGACATCAAAGTCAGCCTAGTACCCATGCTTGATTAAAGTCCTCTTTTGCCTTGCCACGGGTTCTACTTGATTGCTCATTGCCCAGCCGTGGCTCCCTCCGTTAGGTCATTGAATCCCCTTGAACAGAAGACTTTTTTCCTATTCATAGAGGGTTCCATGAATCATCTGGGCAGGTCAGCCTGTTGGGCAGAAGCCAACCAGCAGATGGGGAGGCAAGGCAGTTGTGCTAATGTAGACCGGTGGCACCCTGAGCCTTTCACTGAGGGACGGAGAGATATTTTGTCCAATGACACATGCTAGGAGCAATTCACTGCGGAGTGCAGAACCCCTGCAGGTCTGCCAAGGCCACGGGGCCAAATGGGAAGCTGAGCCTCTCTCCAATGACTTCTCCTCCTCTCCCACAGGGCACCACTCTGTCTCAGGCTCAGAGACCTACAGTGAACTCTTTTCTCCTTCTCTTCCAACTCCGGACTTCCCTGATCCGGCTTCTAGTGCCCGAGGGCCCAACCGTTCAGGAGTTACATGGCAAGGATATTTAATCATTAATAAGCAAACCCTTACTGATTAAGGACCGGTCGGTTGACAGATTCACAGTGCTATCTCAGAGAGTACCACCTGATCCCTGAAGGGGGGCTCATAGCATTAGAGATTGCTTCAAGTTGGACAGAAAGGCATCACCAACTTACCACGTACGCTGGTAGCTGGCACCTCTGCCCAAACCTGTAGCTAGGCCTCACAATGCACAAACTTGAATTTGCCTAACTGGAAAATGTACCCCTGGTAAATGCTGCTATGGGGAATTGAACACTTTAAATTAAAACACTGAGAGACAAACATTACTCTATCTAGCATCCGGTCATTTCCAGCCCTTCAGAGTATCCTTCTAGAAGTGATAATGTAAGTGCATACAATTGCAGAGAGACACAGGTTCAATCTCTTGATTGGGAAGACCCCCTGGAGGAGGAAATGGCTCCCGCTCCAGTCTTCTTGCCTGAAAAATACCATGAACAGAGGAGCCGGGTAGACTACAGTTCATGGGGTCACAAAGAGCTGGACATGACTGAGCACACCTGGCAACACTTACACACATACTGCAGAACAGTACATACAACACTCACACATACAACTGCAGAACACAATATTAGAGGTACACACATCCTGTTACATGTGAAATACGCCTCAATGAAAAGCAAAACAGTTACACTGACGTTCATAGCAGAATTATTCACAACAGATAAAAGGTGGCAGTGACCTGCGTCCCTCAACAGATGAACGGGTAAGCAAAACGCAGTGTATACATAATGAAATATTATTCAGTCTTAAAAAGGAAGGAAATTCTGACACACGCAATGAGGACATCATACTAAGTGAAATAAACCAGTCACAAAGAGACAATATTGTGTCTTCGATGAGACACTCAGAGTAGACAAATTCATAGACAGAAAGTAGAATGGTGTTGCCAGGGGTTGTGAGAGGAAAGAATGCAGATATGTTGTTTAGTGCATAAAGAGTCTCAGTTCTGCAAGATAACAAGAGTTCTGGAGGTTGGCTGCACAACTATGAATGTACTGAAAACCAATGAACTTAAATCACCCCCACTTAAGAATGGTTAAGATGGTAAACTTTAAACGTATTTTCATGTCCGACTGTTTGTGACCCCATGGACTGTAGCCTACCAGGCTCCTCTGTCCATGAGATTTTCCAGGCCATTTCCTTTTCCAGGGGATTTTCCGACCCAGGGATCGAACCCGGGTCTCCTACATTGTAGGCAGACACTTTACCATCTGAGCCACCAGGGAAACCACTTAAGAATGGTTAAGATGGTAAACTTTATATGTATTTTACCACAACTTTAAAGATGAAAAAGGATTTGAAAACATACACCAAGGATGACAAACATTTCTCCTGCCAACTGTACTCAATTGTCTGTGGCTGCCTGGGGCACCGTCTGGAGCGGGGGTGGGAAAGGGGGTGTTGGGATGGAGGAGAGGAGACACACACATCATCTTCATGTTGACGTTGAAACATTTCTGTTGAGGGAAGGAACTGAGAAGTATTTAATAGGATGCCAACACCACTGAAACAATTAGACATTCACAGAAAGTTAAAAAAATCTATACAAGGGACTCACAGTTTCTCAGGATTGTTTGCATTGCACACTTCAGCATGGCCATTGCAAACACACCGCCCACCGATGCTGATATCCTTTATGCTGTAATAATACTATAGAGCAGAAAACAGAACATGTCAGTTTTACTAAGCCCCGACACAGACTTTACTAATCTTTAACGCACACCTGTACTGACCCTCTTCCCCTCCCTCCTGCCTCCTAAGCCTCCCTCAGCACAAAAGGGAGCCACGTTTGGATATAACTTTTCTTACAAAAGAAATACATCCCCCAATCAAATGTAATAGCACCCTGCTGAATCTGTCCATTTTTAAAAATAAAATACCCTGGTGGTCCAGTGCTTAAGACTCCATGCAGCCATCAGGGAACGTGGGTTCAACCCCTGGTCACAGAACTAAGATCTCACATGACATGTGGTCAAAAGACAAAAAAAAAATAGATAAATAAAATGGTACAGCTGTCATGACTAATGAACTATATTTGTTACATTATAAAAAATAATTGAGACTTCCCTGGCAGTCCAGTGGTTAAGACTTTGCCTTCCAATGCAGGGGACGTGAGTTCAATCCCAGGTTGAGGAACTAAGATCCCACATGTCACGTGGTCAAAAGACAAAACAATTAAAATAAATGAAAAAAATGGTATAGTGGTCACAACTAATGATCAAAAATTGTTACATTATAAAAAATAATTGGGACTTCCCTGGCAGTCCAGTGGTTAAGCCTTCACCTTCCAATGCAGAGGGCACAGGTTTGATCCCTGATTGGGGAGCTAAGACTCCACATGCTTCACAGCCGAAAAGCCAAAACATAAAACAGAAACAATACTGTAACGAATTTACTAAAGACTTTAAAAATGGTCCACGTTAAAAAAAATCTTTTTAATAAAACTAAACTTTAAAAAGTTTTTAATTAAATGCTTTAAATGCATGAAGAGAAATTACCTTGGAAAAGAAATTACCCTATAGCTTTTGGGGAAAGTTTTGCCTGCTTCCTAGCTTCTCTCTCTTTTCTTAATGTAAAGCTGAATTCCACATAGTGCACAATATCTTGCACATTATCTATTCACCAAAAACATAATTTTTGTATCGAACATCTGGCACCAACTGTGTGCAGGTTCCAGGAAAGGAGAACAATATTCACCAAGATGGATTAGATGCAGCACTGAGGCTGGCAGGGCCCACCAGCAGCTGTGGATGTCCACCTGCCTGTGGCAGGGTGAATAAAGCCACAGGCAGAGGTTCAAGCTCCAAATGGCCAGACAGCTGCAGACCCAGCTGAGGCTCATCCCCTAAACCAGTCCAGCCATATGGGTGGCCGTCTCATGGACAGGGCATGTCTCCAGCATGGCGGGAGTCTCTCCACTCGTGACAATGGGTGGCACCATCTGCCAGCTACCTTCCTTCCCTTGGCCGGAGAAGCATAGGATTCAGTAGGGAATTTGGGGGTCACAGGTGTAAAATAATCTTTCTCACTGAGGTGATGTCATCAGTGAATATATCTGTCAGGGAGGAAGTCTTTGAACTCACAAGGACAAGAGGGGCTTTGTACCTGGTGGCTGTCGCTGAGGTTAGTCTCTAAACCTCCCCACTCACTCCAAGTTAGGGTTCTGTTCCCATCTCCTCACTAAAAGTTTCGAGGTGTCTTCGCTTCTTGGCAATGTCTTACTTAGTCTGAAGACATTAACAGCCCTTCTTGTCAATACAGATAAATGCAGCATTGGAGGGCTTTCTCAGACAACTGCACACTCAGAAGCTTTCACCACATTCGTTTCTCTCTGCACACGGGTTAGGGTAACAACGGCAAGAGGGAAGCCCGCCATCTGCCTTCACTCAGCTGCACACATCATACGTGTAACAGGACAGCTGGTATTCTGGGCTCCTTGACTTAAAGAAGCAACCTAGACTGGGGGAGAGGGGATTATATATGTGGTGCACGCCATACAAAATTGCTTAGTAGGTTCATTTGTACCATTTTTCTAGGTTCCACATGTATGTGTTAATACACAATATTTGTTTTTCTCTTTCTGACTTACTTCATGCTGTATGACAAAGTCTAGACCCATTCACATCTCTACAAATGACCCAATTTTGTTCCTTTTTACGGCTGAGTAATACTCCATTGTATACATGTACCACATCTTCTCTATCCATTCATCTGTCCATGGACTTTTGGAATAGACACGCCAATGTAGACAACAGACATGTGGACACAGCGTGGGAACGGGAGGGTGGGAAGAATTTGGAGAGTAGGACTGACATATACATGCTACTGTGTAAAACATAGCTAGTGGGAAGCTGCTGTATACCAGGGGACTCAACTTAGTGCTCTGTGATGACCTAGAGGGGCGGGATGGGGGAGGGACAGAGGCCGAGAGGAAGGGGTATATGTACACATACAATGGATTCACTTCATTGTACAGCAGAAACCAACACAACACAGTAAACCAATTACACTCCATTAAAAATTACTTAATAGAGAAGACTACATTCATGTAAGTGAAAAGAAATCTACATACATGTGAGTATCTTTGCAACCCTCAGAAAGACAAAAAAAAAAAAAATGTGGTGAGGACATTTGTGGTGAGGCTCCAAATGCAGAGGAAAGGAAACCCAGTCTGGCTACAGTTGATCAGAAAACTTGGGATTCCCTTGTAAATTCCATCCCTGGATCCAGTTGTAATTCCCACGTACAGCAGCTCAGAGGTAGCTAAGAGGGCTGAAATTGTAGGAAACAGGCCACCCACACTCCAGAGGACTGGCCTTTTGGAAAAACACTCAAAACTGTAGCGAAACTTGAGTTTTCTCTTTCCCTTCCTTTCCCAGCTCTCTCACTTACCTACCTAAGAAGCCAGACTGTATAAAATAGAGCTGGCATCTTCCATTCACCCTCCGAAGTCCACCACGCATCCCTCTCCACCCTGCCCTTTGCCCAGGGGCTGAACTTTGTGGGGTGACAAGGGTCTCTTTTCCTTCAGGGATCAGAGGATGGGAGGAGAATGAACTAGGGATATTTATTCTGCTGGTACCCTCTGTGCCCAGGAGTCAGGGGACTGTCCTGACATTCAGGGTGAGGGATGACCACCTCACACTAGCAGAGAGCACTGATGCTCACCAATGCCTGCACCCCTTGCTTTTCTCCATTGCATCATCCAGCCTCCTGCATCTCCAGGGGTCCCACAGCCAGTTCCTGCCAATGGCAGTGAGCCGGGTGGTTAGGAGACTCGTCCTCCCTCTGCTCTCTCTATTTTCCCTCATCAGCTGACCAGTTGCAGGGAATGCGAGGAGGACCTGGGGTCCGACATCCTAGGATGGCTGTGGCTCTACACAGAAATAGCCTGGGTCCCTGAATGGCCATGTGGAGCTGATCCCATCTGCTGACCCCACATCAGACTGTGACATGAGCAAAAACCAAACCTTTATTGTATTCATTTCTGACACTTGGGGACTACTTGTTATAACAGCAGACCAATACCAGGATGGCTGTCATCTTTCGCCTTTCATCTCCTTTGAATTCAATGATTTATCTTTAACAGCCAAACTTCTAAACTACATCTCATATTTCAGACAAGAACAACTCCTACGCCTCTGACATTACTGGCTGCAAAGTTTACTTGAAAGCACAGATGTAGCGAACACACATACGAACATCCAAGGGGGAAGGGGAGGTGGGATGAATCGGGAGATTGGGATTGACATATATATACTACCATGTGTAAAATAGGGAAGTATGAGAACTACTGTAGCACGCAGGGAACATTACTCAATGCCCTGTGATGACCTAAATAGGAAGGAAATCTAAAAAAGAGGGGATTGTGTACATTGAAAACTGATCCACTTGGCTGCACAGCGGAAACTAACATAATATTGTAAAGAAACTAAACTCCAATTTGAAAAAAAAAAAAAGCTTAGTTGAAAGAGTTGGAGGCAATGAATTCAACAAGCAAAGTACCAAAAGCTGCTGTCCTGGCAGCAAAGAGCATCACTCACCCGTCGGGTGACGGTTGGATCTCTCTGCGCTTTGGAGATGAGGTGTCCAAGAAGGGTATTGGTTCGGAGAAAACGCAGGCGGATGTTTGTGGCCTTGGTGAACTCCCTCAGGGCATGAGAGAAAGTAAAATTTTTCGCACCTGGTCGACCATTTATCAAGGACACCACAACCTAAAAGGGTCACCACACACACACATAGAGGAGAAAAAAAGTCCTTTTATTAAAGACTTCCCAGGTGCCCCTTCCCAGGTGGCGCTAGTGGTAAAGGACCTGCTTGCCAATGCAGGAGATTACAAGAGATGCAGGTTCAATCCCTGGGTCGGAAAGATACCCTGGAGGAGGGCATGGCAACCCACTCCAGGATTCTTGCCTGGAGAATCCCAGGGACAGAGGAGCCTGGTGGACTACAGTCCACAAAGAGTCAGACATGACTGAAGTGATTTAGCACACACACAACTAAAGCTCCAAAACTCTTGGTTTCTTTGAGTCATTCGATGTTTCAAAACCTGGGCTCTTGGGCTTTGTAAATCATTTCCATTCACAAACCATTTGCTGTATCCATGTTGTGGAGCTATAAACACTATGAGATGTTGAAAGTATAATGTTAACATCTATGAATATACGGAAACAATTTTTGTCAAGCTGCATCAAAGAAAGGAGGCTAAAGTAATCTAAAAACCTAAATGAGGTTGAAAAAAGGAAGTCTCCGGATATAAATAGTGAAGGGGACAAAGAAATCTTCTATTCAAAACCCAGGTTTTGCTTTTATTTTTTATATTTTAAAATTTATTTATTTATGACCACACTGCTTCTTTGTTGCTGCGCATGGACTTTCTCTAGTTGCAGTGAGCGGGGGCTTCTCTCTAGCTGTGGTGTGAGGGCTTCTCATTGCAGTGGCTTCTCTTGTTGCGATGCACATGGTCTGCAGTGTGGGCTCAGGAGTTTCAGCACACAGGCTTAGTTGCCCTGAAGCATGTGAAATCTTCCCAGACCAGAGATCACACCCATGTCTCCTGCATTGGCAAGTGAATTCTTTCCCACTGGACCACCCAAGTTCTGTTTTAAAGCTTGAGGAGATGAAGTCCAAGTCCCAACCACTTATTAAGACTTGAACCACTGATCTGTCACTGGAAGATACTGGATACAGCTGCTCAAGAAAGATCTCCCTACCTAAGAAGAATGAGATTGGCGCCCTTTAAAGACACTTGAAACTCACTCCATGGAATTCTTCTCTGATTCCCACCACGCTGTTTTCTCATCCTCCCTAACAATAGCCTGGCTGACTTCACAAGGAACACAGGCAACCCTCCCCGACAAATGACACCGATCCTGCCAAAAAGGATCAGGGTTAGCTCTGCCACCACCCCTTCATCCCCCTACTCCCATGGGAGATAAGGTGTTTGTGAAGCAGTGGGAGAGGTCTTTACTGCAATCACCAGTGATCCACTTTTTAAATATTCCAACAGAAAACAGAGTCTAAGACCTATGGGTCTTGGATTCAGAATCCTGAATTCCCAAGAAAAATCAAAGACCTCAAATAGAATTTCCAATGTCAATTATAGTTCAATTAAAAAAAAAAAATTTCCAGCAACTCAATCTGGACATCTTCAACGTGGTTTCTTTCTGTCTACGTTAGATTTCCTTGAAAATGCAAGTTTCACAATTACAAAAAATGTGCATCTTCATGTTCATATTTAAGTCTTATCTCTCAAGGCCTCCCAAAGCTACTTACCTCACCATTTTCCAATGGCACAATTCGGGAATATTCCGTAGTACAAAGTACATCATCATCTCGGGTGATAGCCCTGTTTGCTTCCTGCCCAAACTGTTCCAAACAGTCTACTTTAGAATCTAGGAAGGAAACGTTAATATTGTACAATAAAATATGTCCTCTTTTAAATTTCTTAAGAAATCTTATGTTTCCTTAAGAAAATACACAAAAAGGGAAAGACCAGAGAAGCATTTAAGATATTTAAACGGGATCTTAGAATGAAATTCTTAATTCATAAAGAAAAACCAAGCCATTTCAGGCCACTTAAATGCTGGTCACTGAAAGCCCTGTTGCAACTTTCAACAGGAATAGTCTGAAGATTTCATTCTAAATCTTCACTCTTTCTTAGACAAGTTTACCCTCTAAGCAGCATTCCCAGAAAACTCAATGCCTTTATAGCAAGTGTCTGGTCCACTTCAATTAATCATAGGGTTCAGAGACTCAGACATTCTTCATTAGTGAAGACGACAAGGTCAAAGTAAGTAATGTGAAAAGGCAGGATCCATAAAGATGGAACTTACTTCCTAGTTCTACATAAAAGGAAATGGAATGAAGCTCTGGCCCAGTTACAGATACACTGCGTACATGCATGCTAAGTCGCTTCATTTGTGCCCCAAGTCTTTGCAACCCCATGGACTGCAGCCTACCAGGCCCCTCTGTCCATGGGATTCTTCAGGCAAGAATACTGGAGTGGGTTACCATGCCCTCCTCCAGGGGATCTTCGTAACCCAGGGATCAAACCCGCATGTCTTATGTTTCCTGCATTGGCAGGCAAGCTCTCTACCACAAGCGCCACCTGGGAAGCCCTATAGATACACTGCTTCCCCCTGAATAGTAGCAAGTACCATTATCATAAGAGGTGTTTCAACCCCAGTTATACATGTGCATCCCTGGTACTCCGGCACACACGCTTGAGAAACGAAAGTTCCGAGGGTAAGCTACAAAGTTAAAACAGATCAGTCCCTGACGCCCCACACTGAAAGGTTAACTTTCTAGTTAAACTCCCAGTCTTGATCTGCTGCAGCAAATAATTCAAACCTCTCATAACATGGTAGGCAAGACTACTTACGAGCAAAATATTGCCAAGGTGAGTAGGTGCTTCCAAAGTCAACAGATCTTTCCAAGACCCAAAGATCAGGGCGAGGAGAATTTGCAAATTTGATTAAAACATAGGCCACCTGGAAAAGCTGATAGAGCAAAAGATAAACAGTTATTCAACTCACCTAGTCTATCCAAACCCTCCACCATCTGTATGGGATGCTGGTTCCCAAGTGACACATCTAGCCATGCCCCTCCCGAGATCCAGGTCCCGTTTCTAACTGCCAACTGGACCTCTCTAGCTTAACATTTTCACACCCCAAGTTATCATTTTTCTTCCTCCACTGAATCTAGACATTAATCTTTGTCACATCTTAATCATTTACCCTTGAATTTCAACCAGTCTACATGGCATCTTCAAGTCTGTACATTCTGAGATGTCTGATGTCCAACAACACTCATCATGTGCTAAGCTCTTCCAAGACCTGGAGAAGACAGTACAGCCCTAAGCGTCTCCCAGGAGTGACATGACCCTGATCCAGGTCTTGGAGAGCTCATGGCTGCAGGATGAGACCTGAGCAGCTAGCTGCATGGTAGAGAAGAGCATCTCCGACTCCTGTGTCATCTCCACTCATCACCTCTTCTCCTGATTTCTCTCCCTCTCATTGATTTTCTTGTTCATCCTCACCACTCTTTGCCCATGGCCAGGACAACGCCAAGGTATGAAAGAGATGAAGTGCAGCATTGGTCCAGATTCTTTAGCCTCCCACCCTGGAATCCCAGCATGCCTTAGTGATGGACCCCAGGAGTCCTTGCAAGCTACTCCTGCCCCTTCCCTCAAACTCATCTGGCTTGCCTGTGAACCCTGAGAATCTACGTGTTTATCAAAAAGCCTAGAATGACAAGGAATAGGGGTGTTAAATATGCTAACATGTTAATGAGTGAGGATTATCCCCACCCTCCATACTCCTCGACACCAGGGGACAGATTCAACAGTGACTTTGAGAAGAGAACTCTGCCAGCCCTATTTGATAAAGTAAATTTATTTAGCAGGCGAATGGACCTTCCAGAATCAGGCAAATTGATGAGGACATAAATGCAACAAGGCTTGAAGTGCAACAGAACAGGAAGGATTTGGGCTTAGATATAAAAAAAAACAGCCTAATAATCTCCATATACTAGTCCTTTGATGCATATGGATTTATTATTTTGGTATAGCTGCATCTTAATAGGAGCATGACCATGGACAAGATTACCACCATTTAGCCTTGCTTTTCTCATCTCCTAAACAATTATAATTTTCTCATGGGTTCGTGCAGGGAGTGAATAGGATACCATAAAGCACTCAGCACTGTGGCTTTCTGGAGTGGGCTTCCACAACCAACAACTGAATGCACCACAAAACTGGACCACTAGTTTTCAAGTCCTAACTTCACCACATTAACTGTGTGACCTTGAACAGGAAAAAATAAAAACAGGACTCTGCCACCTTATTAACTAGCCCAGCAGAGATATTTCAATAATGAGTTCAACTAGTTAGAGAGATAGGCAGTACTCAGACCCTGTGGGGCCCTTTTACTCCTTGGGGGGGGTGGCAAAAAACAAAGGATTTCATTTTTATATTGTTCACATACAGTAGTATGGTAGGTCTCATTTTTTTTTAAGTCTCAGAACTAGTAGCTAATTGTAAATGTTCTAAACTTGATGTCAAAGCCAAAATTTCTAGGATGATGATTCTCAAATTTTAGTCTCAGAACACCTTAACATTTTTAAAATTATTGAGGACCTCAAAAAGTTTTTCTTTAAGTGGGCTATGTCTATTAATTAATAAGGACCATATTAAAAATTAAAGCTGAGAAAATTTTAAAATATTTATTACTAATTCATTTAAAATGATAAACCATTACATGTTAACATAAATACCATATTTTATGAAAAATACCATATATTTTTCAAAACATAAAAAATTATAGTGAGAACAGTGGCTTTGATTTACATTTTTAAGATCTCTTTGAATGTCTGCCTTCATAGAAGACAGCTGGATTCTCATATTTGTTGTAATATGTTTTGGCTGAAGTACTGGAAGAAAATTTGGCCTCCCATAGATCCATAATAGGAAAAAGGACCTCCTAGCTTGGGGACCTTCCTGAAAGGTCGCAGGAACCACACAGGTTCTCAACTGCACAAATAAAAAGAAAAAAATAAATAAATAAATAAAGGAAGAACATTGCTGAGAAAAAAAAGAAAACCACTGCTCTTGGTCACAGAGATTATCCTTCACTCTAAGATGTCCAATTTCTTACTTCTCTGTGGAAGGAAGAACTGTCATACAATTCTTTAGGATTTATAGAAATCCTAAATTCAGTCGGTTTAGTCCCAAACACTTGTTCTTTGATGTTGGAAAATCTGCTTCCCTGGCTTCAGATTAACATTCTCAGATTGTCTACCCATCCTTGGAAAAAATGATCCAGTGTGATGGAGAAAAACTAATTCAGAATGGTAAGGTACTCTAAAAACCATAAAACAATCCCTAAAGATAGGAGAAATAAATCCCAGAAGACAGGCACCATTATTACATACTGAAGGAATTCATAGGAAATCTGAGAACTCCCAGTTTGAAGAATCAGAACAGATATATTTCCCTTAAAAACTACACATCTTGGGACTGCCCTGGTGGTCCAGTGGTTAGGACTCCGTGCTGCCAATGCAGGGAGTAGGGGTTTGATCCCTGGTCTGAGAACTAACATCCCACATGCCATGCAGCACAACCAAACAAAAAAAGCGGCACATCTCAGATCACATCAAAAGAAGACTGCTTTCAGATATATGAGAAAGAGAGAATACAAATGAAACATTTCAGGATAGAATAATCATTTAAACGTTCTTAATCTCTTCCATGAAAATACTATAATCATAGCATGCCCCCTAAGACCCCATTTATTTAATAGTGTATGATTTAATGGTTACTATATTCTAGGTACCATATATGTTAAGCATCTCACAAATCTTCTCACAATAAAAGTGAAACTTCATTCATTCCACTTTACATATGAGGAAAGTGTGACTCTGAGAGGTGAAGCAACTTGCCCATGTTTGGCAGGTGTAAAAATCCAGCACTTTTGTATATTCTACTCACTGATAATTTGCAATGCCACCAAACCTGATCAATCCTCATATTTGATCTGTTTCATCCTGAGGGAAATAACTGTCAAAGAAGCTCTAAACATCATTATTTCCAAATAGGCTAAGATTCCATTATAGGGAGCCTGGAGGTAGAGAGCTATGTGATCATACATCTTGATGGATATTTGAGTGCATTGGTTTTCCAAAGCTGCACTTTCTGCTACCACAAATTCTCATCAATGAAACAGCCTCAGTGGTTCAGAGGGAAGCTCTCTTTGTTTTGCTTCATCCTACTCTGAGATAATGTGTGATTCCTTGAAAGCAGCATAGCATTTAAAAATCCGACATTGAGGGAATTCCCTAGCTGTCCAGTGGTTAAGACTCTGATCTGCCAATGCAGGGAGCATGGGTTTTATCCCTAGTCAAGAAACTAAGAACTATAAGGGCTTCCCTCATAGCTCAGTTGGTAAAGAATCTGCCTGCAACACAAGAAGACCAGGGTTCGATTCCTGGGTCGGAAAGATCCTCTGGAAAAGGAAATGGCAACCCACTCCAGTATTCTTGCCTGGAGAATCCATGGACAGAGGAGCTTAGCAGGCTATAGTCCACTGGATTGCAAGAGTCGGACATGACTTAGCAACTAAACCACCACCACCACCAAGGTACTAGGATTCCACATGCTGAGTGGTGCAGCCATAAGATTTTTAAAAATAAAAATTAAAAAATCCCACATCTAGCAGCAAGGGAAGACATACCACAGCATTCCCTGAGCCCTCATGCGGATCTAGTGTAATAAGTCCTGGGATTCCACCACATACCAAACAGGACTTTCCACTCCAAATTTTTCCTTTCCATTTTTGCCTTAGGCACTTAACCCTGAGATGCCTCAGCACCGGTTTCTGTGCCCAGACACTGGGAGGCCCCATTTCATTCTTCCTGAGTCCATCTGCACTGACGGACTCTTGCTTCCCTCTCCCCACCACTGCGGTTCATCTTGCAGTGGCTTCCTGCCAAGCTCTCCTGCGTGGCTGCCAGCTTCCCCTGAATGTACAGATTCAAGATGGCACTGGGAGGCAGCCTCCAGAGTGGGTTCACGGTGGGTTCACGTGTGTTAAGCCAACAGGTAATGGACTTATTCTCTTCTACTTGACAGTTTTAAATGCTGTGGCTTCTAAATGGCTCCTTCTGTTAACCCGAGTTATCATATGTTTGATCTTTGATCACTCAAAATACTTCAAAGCAGCAGGAGCGACACTTGAGACTCACGGATGTAAAGGAGGGCCCTTGGTGAAACGAGAAAGCGCCAGGCTATGGAGTCACTCGAAGCAGAAAAGAGAAGGTCACTTTGTCCATTTTTGAAGAAATAACATTTGGGAGATAAAGTAAAGAGGGAAAAGGAACCGAGAAGGATTGAGTTGTCATTCTTTCTCCATGTGCTTATGAGACAAGCTAAGATGGCTTGAACATTGCTGATGAGCATTTAGGCAGAGGTACAAAGTAGTCTTTTAAATAAAGTTTTTAAAAATATATTTATTTGGCTGCACAGCATCTTAGTTATGGCATGCAAACTCTTAGTTGCAGCATGTGGCATCTAGTTCCCCAACCAAGGATCAAACCCAGGCCCCCTGCAGTGGGAGTGTAAAGTCTTAGCTACAGGACCACCAAGGAAATCCCTAAATAATGTTTTAATGAAGCAGATAACAATCATAAGAAGGCATGCATGCTCAGTCCAATTCTTTACAGCCCCACGGATTGCAACTCACCAAGCTCCTCTGTCCATGGGATTCTCCAGGCAAGAATACTGGAGTGGGTTGCCATTTTCTCCTCCAGGGGATCTTCCCCCAACCCAGGGGTCAAACCTGAGCTCTGGCAGTGGCAAGCAGATTCTTTACCACTGAGCCACCTGGAAAGCTTCAGCCCAAGGCACTTTGACTTAAAAGCCTTCAGGGAGAGCAGGTGGGATGAGCCAGCCCTGCCTGATCCTTATGCTCATCACCCTGAAGCCTCTGAGACTCCAGCTCCTATAGCCCAGCATCTATTCATTCCTCCCCAGATGCAGGCAGTAGGTGTGCAATGAATGCCACAAATGAAGGGCTGAATATTAAAGTTGTGCAGTCACCACCTAGTTTTGGGGGGAACGGGCGGGCACCCTTTGGCAACACAGAGACAGAGGTGGGCCCCAAAGTGTTCTCAGCAGTGGCCTGCTAATGGCAGAGAAGAATCAATTTCCAGCAGCAAATCTCTGATCCACCAGTCCTGTGACTCTTAAGTCCATCACTGAAGCACTTTGCAATTTTATTTCCTTGTCCATAAAATCATAATATAAAACAATCATAAAAGATACTTAATACATAGATGAGGGACAAGAATATCCACTTCATACAAATTTTACATTCTCCATTTTAAAAAGCACTGTTAAGCTCTGTGTCATGTATCTGTTTTCATATGATATTCCCACTAGACTGACATCTCCGTGTCTTAATCACTCCTGTTGCTTCAGAGTAGGTGCTTAATAAATGTCATTGAATTGAAATGAAATTTATTAAGTGGGACATGTGAAATTGTAAAATATTATGCAAATGTATTTAAAGTCACATCCAAAATTAACTTCTGACTCAACTAAACAGGACACCTTCCTTCAAAAGAGTCTAAGTTATAATATGAAATAAATCTGGTATCACCATTTTATAATTTGATAAATATTGCTCCACAATGCAGCATTTCCTGATTTGCTTCTTCCAACTTTCTATTTTGCATAATTCTCAAACCTATAGGAAAGCTCAAAGAATAGTACAATGAATATCCCTACACTTTTCACTTAGATTCACCTAATGTTAACATTTGCCACATTTGTATTTTCTCTCTTTCTGTGTCTGCACACACATATACCTTTTTCTAACCTTTGAAAGCAAATTTCAGATGTCATTATGATTCAACCCTAAATATTTCAGCATGTATCTTCCAAGAACACAGACATTTCTTCTACATAAACAACATTTTGATGCCCATCAAATTTTTATCATTTAAACAAAAATCATATATCATCTTGAATAGGATATTTGAGTTTCCCTGATTCTCCTAAAAATGCCCATTGTATTTTTCCAATCCAGGATGCAATCAAGGATTACGTATAGCATTTACTTGTCAAGTCTCTCGTCTCCTTTAATCTAGAGCAGTTCTTCCATGATTTTTCTTTTATGGTACTGGCATCTTTCTATCACAGAAATGTTCCCTTATCTGAATGTGTCTGATTATTTCCTCATGATCTGATACAGGGTAAACATTTTGGCAGGATTACTACCCATGGGACATCCTCTTCTCGTGGCATCATACCAGGGGGCACAGGATGCCAGGCTGTCCTGTTATCACTGATGCTATGTTTGACCACTTGTTTAAGATGTCCACCAGATTTCCGAATTATAAAGTTACCTTTTCCTGTGTCATTAATAAGTAACCCATAGAGAGACATTTTAAAACATTTATTGTAATTAACTGAATTAAAAATGTTCCTACTATCTATGTAAAAATACAAGTAAGAGTTATGAAAAATAAGTCCCAAAATCCAGAACCAAACAATTACATTTCCTTTGAGGCTCATGCCCAGTTGAAAAATTTATCTAATGAGCTAATGTTATAGATGGACAGGGAGGCCTGGCGTGCTGCAGTCCATGGGGTCGCAAAGAGCTGGACACGAATGAGTGACTGAACTGAATTGAACTGAATATTATAGAAACTTTTTAACTGAGAAGGAAAAATGCAGGTCATGTGGAATTAAACTCCATTTTAGTAATCTTGTTTGAAAACTTCTTACAAAATGAAATACAATCCCCATTAAACAATCAAGTCCAGTGACGAAAATACGGCTCTGCTGGCCTGAAAACAGATCCTTTTAATCCCGGTCCAAACAGTATGTCTGCCAACGGCTTGGGGAGGACATTTCTTTCTTGTGGGTTTATCATCACCCTGCCATGTGAAATCCAGACCTTGGCACCATCGGTAAGAGGCTGCTTGGGAGAAAAGTCACTGTGTCCCTCAGCTCCTCTTACTGTTTCCCAAAAGCACCTGCTCCCCTTTCAGGGAAGGTAGAGCATTCCAGAAACTTAAAGGAAGGGACTTAAGAGGTCCCAGGTCAATCTCTCGCCCCAGGAAAGAACCTTCACCCTAGAATCTCCTTTTAAGAGAAAACACATTGCATTGGTAACAAGTTCTGGCCACTTCATGTTTCCTTGCTGTCTTGAAATTTTTTTCTCATAATTCCTCCTCCTGTTCTTTGAAGTAGCACAGATTTCTACCATTTATCCCACATTACCGCCTGCCCAGAATTTAAATACCAACAACACATCTTCCTAGGCTTCTTTTAAGGAATTAAGATTCAAGTCACCAGGAGGCAAGGATTAGGGTAGGAAGTGGGAAGGAAAAGAGAATTAAAATATCTCACTTCCTCATTAAAAATAACTACAATAACCCCATGCAATAAAACCCTGAGCTGAAATACAGTCTAAAGATTTGGGTCACTCCAATAACTTGAAAAATGACAAGACTGCTATTTTTCAGTGGAAGATTTCAAGGAAAAAAATCAAAAGGCAGGGAGAAGGTGAAACATTTGCATATATATTTCATGATTGATGAATTCTTAACTCTGGAGGAAAAAAGTGATTGAAGACATATAGCATGGTTTTCAGTCCCTGTAGATGTTAACTATTCAATATTATTTCCTAAGTAGACTCAAAGGGTAGAGTTTGAAATTAACATATGTTACTCAAGAGCATTTTGTCACAACTAAAAATTTACAGATAGATTTGGTGGTGATTTTAAATAAGCTGAGGATTGTATAGTCCATGGAGTCACAAAGAGTCAGACAGGACTGCATGACTTTCAATTTCACTTTTTTTACTTTCAGCTGGTAGCTCAGCTGGTAAAGAATCTGCCTGCAATGCAGGAGACCCCCGTTCGATTCCTGGGTTGGGAAGATCCTGTGGAATAGGGATAGGCTACCCACTCCAATATTCTTGGGCTTCCCTGTGGCTCAGCTGGTAAAGAATCTGCCTGCAATGCAGGAGACCCCCGTTCGATTCCTGGGTTGGGAAGATCCTGTGGAATAGGGATAGGCTACCCAATCCAATATTCTTGGGCTTCCCTGTGGCTCAGCTGGTAAAGAATCCGCCTGCAATGTGGGAGACCTAGGTTCAATCCCTGGGCTGGGAAGATCCCCTGGAGAAGGGAATGGCTGGCTACCCACTCCAATAGTCTGGCCTGGAGAATTCCATGGACTGTATAGCTCATGGGGTGGAAAAGAGTCAGACATGACTCTTTCATGAAAGAACAACTTTCACTTTCACACTTTCACTTTAAATAAGCTGAAGTGCTTTGGAATCCAAGAACTGAGCTCACCTTCACAATGAAGCCCAATATTTTATCCAACTCTATTGCTACACTGAACTCTCAGGGAATTTTTTTGTCAAGGACTTGATTCTCCCTGTAAAACACACTTTCCCTCAGTCACACTTTTTTTTGCTATATAATAAAATTGAGGATGACATTT
The DNA here is from genome assembly GCF_910594005.1 of Cervus elaphus. Classification (NCBI taxonomy): domain Eukaryota; kingdom Metazoa; phylum Chordata; class Mammalia; order Artiodactyla; family Cervidae; genus Cervus; species Cervus elaphus. The sequence continues at coordinate 36,201,108 of NC_057841.1, forward strand.
AGTTCACTCCCTGAACCAATAAATAGCACTGGAATTTGTTTGAAAAACTATACAGGACAAGGGAAATGATAATCATGTTCTTCCAAGGCAGAGATTTAAATAACTCAACTTTAATAATCAGCAACCAAGGTATCTAATTCCTCCTTGAATCCACATTTTTAAACTCCACAACTCCTAAAAAAATATTGATTTCTACATGTAACTTATACCATGATGAAGTTCAACAAAGTATTTCTCAATGATTATGATTCACTGTAAATCAGATTATAAACGATGTTATTTATCATCATTTTTCATAAACAAGTCCACACCCTCCATCATGTTCCAGTCCTCCTCTTTGCCAATATTTTTCTCACTGGAGAGTATTCTCGGGACTTTCCAAGTCTATTCAGCATACTGACTCAGCATATTCCTTTTTTATTAGTCTGCATTTTTGTGGGGGGGAATGAGCTTTAGGCTGAAGTGTCATTTCAAGTCAGTGGCTAAGATTTCATACTCCAGTGCAAAGGACCCAGGTTCAATTGCTGGTCAGGGAACTAGATCCCACATGCCACAATGAATATCGAAAATCCTGCATGCCAGGGACCCAGTGCAGCCAAATAAAGTAATAAATATTTTTAATATTATTTTTTTAAATGAGTATTCTCATTTCTAGCCTACATTCAGAATGCTCCTTTCCTAAATTTAGTTGTCACATCTTACCTTCTCCTTCTGCTTCATCTTTCTTAAGATGCTAAATCAGAGTGTTACTTAAGGCTAAAATCATCACTTTGGCTGGGTTTCCAATGCTCTTACTAATGGCAGGGCACATTGGAGACCTTTTTGACAGCAGTTGTGCTTTTCTGTAGAGAATAATGCTGGTCACTTAAATTGACTCGGCATATTCATTTTTGTTAGTGAGCATTTTTTTTTTTTTTTTGGAATGAGCTTTAGGCTAAAGTGTCATTTCAGATCAACAGGGCTATAGATTAAATATTCATCTTAGAACCTGTTCTTTGGCCAAAAGCTGTCTTTACTTTGGGAACATAAAATCCCCTAGAGTGGCAGTTTGCAAAGTGGATGGTATCGCCATCTGGGGTCTTTTATTGTTTGTCATAATCGTGTTCAGTCACATGGTGACTGACTCCTCGCCACCCCGTGGACTAGCCCACCAGACTCCTTTGCCCATGGGATTTTCCAGGCAAGAGTGGGTTGCCATTTCCTCCTCCAGGGGATCTTCCTGACCCAGGAACGGAACCCACATCTCCTGCATCTCCGGCACTGGAAGGCAGATTCTTTACAACTGAGCCATCAGGTATTCACAATAACAAACCCCAGTAAGGAGAAAGACTATGCATATGAAGAGACATCAACCTCCACCCTGAGAAAGATCATAGCCAGGTCTGGGTGAGGAGACTGGAGAAAGGGACTTAACGGAGGTTTTGCCTTTTGCTTGTTGGACTTCTGAGGATCCAAATGTCCTTCCCACCTTACGAATCCTTCCCACCCTATGAATCCTTCCCACCTTATGAATTCTTCCCACCTTACGAATCCTTCCCACCTTACGAATCCTTCCCACCTTACGAATCCTTCCCACCCTATGAATCCTTCCCACCTTATGAATCCTTCCCACCTTACGAATCCTTCCCACCTTACGAATCCTTCCCACCCTATGAATCCTTCCCACCTTATGAATCCTTCCCACCCTATGAATCCTTCCCACCTTACAAATCCTTCCCACCTTACGAAACCTGCCGGGAATAGAATGCACTGCCCCCTTTAGAAGCTGAAAAATGCCAGTTTTCCAACTCCCCTGACAGGTAAGTCAGCATGGGTGCCTGATTTAAGCTCAAGGATTAGATGTCTCCTTCCAAGATTTTGCATCTAGAGCAAATGATACCAAAAGGCAGGGACACTGAAGAACTGTTTCTAGAAGCTACAAATATAGCAGCCCCATCTGGCTGCTGGGGAAGCTACAACACCAGCAGGAATGTACCAAGTCCAGAGTCCAGGCTCCAAGCTGACTGTGTGGCCATCACCAGCCGCAGCCACCAGCACTCAGCCACAGCTGAGTCCTCGCAGAGGGACCTGTGGTTCTGACTGTGCAGCCTTCTTGGTTTCTGCCCATTTCCTGAACCTGATTCTCTGAGATCCTCAGAGCCCCCTCCACACTACCCCACATCCTCTCCCTCCATCCTCAAAAGTGACTCTTTCACTGGTAAAATTAAGACTATCAAAAGGGAATCCCTTGCCTTCCCATCCCAAATCCATGAGCACACTTACATCTGCACAGCCCCCTCTTTCCTTCTGGACCAAGAGAGCAGGCGCCTCCCCACTCCTCTGCAAAAAGCCAACCCCTCCCTCGGTGTTCTGATCTCACTCCCATCCTGCCTTCTGTTGGCTCCTTCCCATCAGCTTTTATCTTATGTATTTATTTTTTAATTAAACTATAGTTGACGTACAATATTACATTAGTTTCATGAGTGCAACATACTGATTAAACATTTTTATAGATTATATTTCACAGAAACTTATTATAAAACATTGACTATATTCCCTATGTTGCACATCACATCTTTGATTCTTATTTATTTTATACCCAGTAATTTGTACCTCTTAATCCTTTTTCCCTATCTTGCCTCTCTCCCATCCCTCTTCCTACATGTAACCACTAGTTTACTCTCTGTATCTGTGAATCTGTTTCTATTATATTTGTTCATTTGTTTTATTTTTTAAACTCCAATGATTAATGAAGACATATAAAGGCTTCCCTTGTGGCTCAGTGATAAAAGAATCCACCTGTCAACACAGGAGACATGGGTTTGATCCCTGATCTGGGAAGAGCCCACGTGCCTGGAGCAATTAAGCTGGTACCCTAGATCCTGGGAGCTGCAACTCCTGAACCCACATGCTGCAGCTACTGAAGCCCACGCACCCTAGAGCCCATGCTCTACAACAAGAGAAGTCGCCACAGTGAGAAGCCCAAGCACCACAACTAGAGAGTTGCCCATGCAGCATTGAAGACCCAGAACAGTAAAAGTAAATATATAAATTTTAAAAAAAGAAAACATAGTATTTGTCTCTGTCTGACTTATTTCACTAAGCATAACACCCTCCAAGCCATCAGTTTTCAAATAACTCTTCCATCTGAAAGTCAAGAAAATTCCTCTCCTTCCTTCCAAACCCTCCACCTACCTCCTTCCCCTGGAGGCAGCCGATCCTGCAAAGAGTGAAGCAATGACTCATCCCACTTCCTCACCTCTCCTCCAGTTCACCCAGAGTTCAGTTCTCAGCCTCCTCTAACCTCCCTCCACACTATGTCCACATTACACCATGGCCCAGACTCCTCATATAAACTCCAGACCCAACTATCTAGTTAATCTCCACTTGAGACATCTCACCCCCAGCTCAACTCAACTTGACCCAACGGCAAACTTGTCCCTGCCCCCTGGAGCATGCTAACTCCCATGACCCGTAGGTTTCACCACAGCCTTCCCCTTCTCTAGTCTGCATTTGATGCTTCCTGGAACTCTGTGCTCTTCCTTTAAAAACCATCACAGGAGCAATTAAATAACTACTCCTGCTGGAGTACACACAGCCTGTGGATATAGGATGTGAGCTCGATTATCCTGCCATCTCATGAACTACAACAGGAATACTCTGACTATATGAAGCTGCAGGCCAGGCCAGGGCCTGCACTTGGCCCTGGGTGAGGTTGATGCTGGTAGTCCACCAAAACCCTAAGGATTGAACTTGGAGTTGTGTGCTAAGTCACTTCAGTCGTGTCTGACTCTTTGTGATCCTATGGACTGCAGAACCCACCAGGATCCTCTGTCCATGGGATTCTCCAGGCAAGAATGCTGGAGGGAGTTACCATGCCCTCCTCCAAGGGATCTTCCTGACTCAGGGATGGAACCTGCATCTCTCACTGGCAAAAAACAGGATGCTCAAGTAACTTTCACTGTGATGAAAAGATGCATCCACGGGTGAACTCTCAGATCTGGACACAAGGTGGCTTCCTGAGACCCAAACGCTCCCACTTAAACACTCTGGCTCCTGAGAGGACCCGGAACAGGTATCCTTCACAACAGGGCAAACGTGTGATAAGGAGTGATGCCACAGGGAATGGGGAGGCCCGGGGTGAAGGGTCAGAGTGGAAAGGGTGAGGAACAGTGGTTGGGCAGCAGAAAGCAGTGTGGCCGCAGTGATGGGTGTCAGGAGAGCTGGTGGGTCCTGGGCTGGCTCAGCATCAGTGGGGAGTCAGGTGGATCTGGGTGACTGAGCTGAACTGCAAGCTTCAATTTCCTGAAATCCAGCTCTGGGCAAGACACTGTTAGGAACTTGGACAGGGATTCAAGCCTCAGCCAGAGGGACAAGAAGTGGAACATAGGCCAGGGCAGTGGGCAGGGCAGCCAGACAGATCCTCTGCCGCAGGTGGGTTAAGCAGATGAGTGGGACAAATCAGCTCCAGGCATGCCTGGTGGGCAGGGCACAGCACACGCCCGCTTTGCCCACTGACACAGAAGGGGACTGATGGGGAAAAACACCTTCCCTGCCAGCAGGCACCACCCTACAGAAAACAAATCTGGCCACCTCGCCGGAAATGAGGTCTGGATCTGACGACGGCAGATGGGGGTGAGCAGACAGGCTCTGGGAAGGAGAGTCTGGAGCTGGAGGGAGGTTGGAGCGCCAAAGTTCCATCATCCAACCTCCACACAATGGCCTGGACCCCCTAGTTCCCAGGGACCCACTTTTGCCCCTTCTCCACTTTCTTACTCCCTTGGTCTTCATTCCCCACCCCAAGCCTTTTCCCAATCTGGGGCCCCTTTCTCCCATACCCCCAAAGCTACACAGAGAGGAGAGGATTATACCATAATGTTTATACCAGCCATCTTGCAGAAGGGGAATACGACACTATTATAACTGAACTGATAACTACACTAGGGACTAAGTCGGTTTTAAGGTATAGCTTCCCAGGTGGCACTAGTGGTAAAGAATCTGCCTGCCAATGCGGGAAACTTAAGAGACGCAGGTTTGATCCCTGGGTCGGGAAGATCCCCTGGAGAAAGGAATGGCAACCCACTTTAGTATTCTTGCCTGGAAACTCCCATAGACAGAGGAGCCTGGTGGGTGACAGTCCATGTTGGTCATAAACAGTTGGACACAACTGAAGCAACGCAGCAGCAAGGTATTAGAGCATATCTATAACATTTTTCTGGGTAAAAATGCAAAATGAGTTCTAAATATCTGATATAACTTTCAGTGCACCTGATTTACATCCATATATGACTCTCCCCTCCCAGGCAATATCTTATTACATAAAATCAACCTGAAAGACAATCTTACTGATGACCACACAAATACCAATGATGTAGTGGTGGGAAGCAAAGGAACAGATACACATACAGTACCAATGAACCTTCATAATATGAAGTGTGTGAAGAGGGAAGACATCAAACTAGATGTCACAAGACATTTACATAAATGATATATAGCTATACATTGTATGGGCTTCCCAGGTGGTGTTAGTGGTAAAGAACCTGCACGCCAATGCAGGAGACCTAAGAGATGTAGGTTCTATCCCTGGTCGGGAAGATCCCCTGAAGAAAGAAATGGCAACTCACTCCAGGATTCTTGCCTGGGAAATCCCACAGAGGAGCCCAGCAGGCTATGGTCCATGGGGTCACAAAGAGTTGGACACAAATGAAGTGACTGAGCACACATGCACACACATGTTTCAGACTAAGTAGCAAAGGTACTAGAGGAAGTGCTTGCAAAGGGCCAGGAAACAGGAGTGAGGATCAGGGATGAAGGGAGAAACGGAAAAATAAAGCTCGAGAGGGCACAATTCATTCATCACATGCTGTGAGCTCCTCTCCTTCAAGTAGGGCCCGTAGCTGTAATATCCTCCAACAACTGCCTCCCAAGGAGATAAAGCAATACAAAACTATATGGAACGTCAGCCTTTAGTCTTCACAAAATATATACTGCCTCCTGTCCTGGCCAAATGACTTGGCAAAAAATGTCAAGGAACCACTGGAAACGTCCATGGGCACCTTATGTCCCGGTTCTGGGTGGCAGCAGGAGTGGCCACTTGTTTGGGGAGGAAGGGAGATGCCATGATGGGGTGATCCTGATTAATGTGAACACCAGCACACACAGGTACCCGAGAAGGAATCCTTTTCTTGTGGTTTGGGCAGCCAGTAATGGAGAGGGCGTTTTTCTCCTCTTTCCTAATAGCTAAGACGTATGGGTCCCTTCATGGCCAGACTTGCAGGGAGAAAGGGCAGATTCCACTTGAACTGCAATCCAACTAATGGGTCCCAGGGAATAAATCCACCCCAAGTTTGGGAACACTTTCTGAGCCTGGAACTATCCACTTGGCCAGCTCAATCGAGCTCCTGCCTTACATCTCCATGTCCTCCTAACCTCTGGCGTCTTCCTTTCTCCATGCTCCTTTCAGAATGGCAAGACCTGTCCAGGAGTCCAGCCCACGACTGGTCACTACTTGCAACTTCTGGTGCAGGAAGTAGGCCTCAAAGGCCCAAGGATGGACATGTGGGGCTAGCTCAACATCAGAATCCAAGTTTCTGTTCAGGAACTTCTCAAAGGAAATCTTTGCTTTTCACTCCTCTGTTTCAGAAAATCAGTATTGGAAGTGCTGTGCCCCTGCCTTTTGCTTTCCAGCTAAGGACTCGGAGATGGTTAGAGGGAAGAAGAGGGGGGTGGAGAGGGTCCTGATGCTGAGGTATGACACGGGGACCTGATGACACTGGGGCCCCAGGACGACTCAAGGCCGACCAAGTGCGGTCACTGAGCTAGAAGCCTGGCTCCTCCCCTGTGCTGGCTGCGCTGCAGCTTAGTCCCCAACCTGAAGCTCTGTCTGCTGGGGTTAGTGGTCCCAGCAGTGTCAGGAAACAGCACAACTGAGCAGGTGGCTACAATCACAAGATAAGTAGGGTGAGGGGGCGCCTACAAGGATTCGTCAAGTCGAACTATTACAGTAATCATGAGAAGGAGGGAGAGAAACACTAGCATGTGTTGAGGATTTAGGCTATGCCAGGTTCTAATGCTTCTGTATTTCAGTAGCCTTTACAATAAGCCAAGTGTATGGATACTGATATTCTATTTCACAGATGCAGAAACTAAAGTTTGCAGATGGCTCAGATGGTAAAGAATCTGCCTGCATTGTGGGTTCAATCCCTAGGTTGGGAAGATTCCCTGGAGAAGGGCATGGCAACCCACTCCAGTATTCTTGCCAGGAGAATCCCATGGACAGAGGAACATGGCAGGCTACAGTCCAGGGGGGGTCGCAAAGAGTCGGACATGATTAAGCGACTAACACTTTCACTTTCAAAGTTTGCAGAAGACATGGAACATGTTCCATGAGTCAGTGACAAAGCCAGGACTCAAGTTCACATCTGATTCCCAAGCCTGGGCTGTTACATGCGGTCAGTTGTATGGGCAGCCACAGGGCAGGGCAGGGAGAGCGTGGTCCCTTCTTCAAGGAGTCGTTCCTCCCTGGGTGGCCCTGCCAACACCAGGAGTGACTGCACAGCCTGACATTCCGGCCCTGTGTGCACCATGCTCAAGAAAGCCAGCAACAGGAGAAACACCAAGAGGTGCCTGACAGCATGGACATGTGCCCCAACCTCCAGGTCTGTGCATCCCTAGCATGGTTATCACTGGCGATGGGAGGCTGCCCCACCCCAGACCTCACCTCCACTGCCTACCCTGCTTCTGGTACAGGCTATCCCTGCTGTTCAAGCCCCAGGGAGGTCGGATAATGAGCAGAGTGTCCTTCTGGCCCCCTGCTGCTCAGAGTGTGGCCCCCAGGCCAGCAGCGGGGCAGCCCCGGGAGCATCTCAAACTCTACAGGCATACCTGCAACCTTAGGAGTCAGACCTGTCATTGGAAGAGATGACTCAGATGTACACTCAAGTCGAGAACTACTGGCCCACCCCACAACATATACCCTTTCTTCCATCATCTGCACATCATACTGCTCTTTCTCCTGTGGAAACCTGGTCTCAAGTGAGTTTTAAGTCACTGTATTTCCTCTCCCAACAACATTAGCCTTTTAACAGCTTAATCCTCAGCAAAAGGAGTTCCAGGGCTGGGTGGGCGGCCTGCTCTGCACCCTGCCATCACACCATGCTTGCAGCCGCCAAACCATCACCATAGAAAGCTGGCCGAGTTTTTCCAGCAACGAACTATGTCTTCTCCATGCTATGATCACAGACCAGTTAGGGGGACAAAATAAGTATTTCAGGTAGCCAGATTACAAGCCATTGTGAATTGTGCAAGTCTGTCTTCTCCAGGATAATACGTTGAGCAAGAAATTTCAGCAAAGAACACACTTTATTAAGCTCTAATTGTTCTCCAAAGTAAGCAATAACTCTTAGCAAGAGTAGCAATGATGGTAGGAAAAGGTATGACGTGGGTGGGAAGGGGTCTTTTCAAAGAATGCCTTGAGGGGGTATTATGAGTCATGATATCCATGCTTAGGATGAATCCTTATATTTTTAGAAATGAACCCACTCTTAGCTGTCAACACACACATTATTATCCTACTGTCACTGGAAACATTTAGGGGCAAAAGAAAAAATACTGGGGGATGAAACAGTACAATAGCTAATGAGGCCTTATAATTAAAGGATATATTTGCTCAAGGGGAAAAAAATGTATCACATCAGTTTTCAAAAGTAATAGCTAAGTAAAAGGTTCTTGGTCTGTTACATATTATATATGAAAGGAAAATTATAAAATGGCAACCCACTCCAGTATTCTTGCCTGGAAAATTCCATGGACAGGGGAGCCTGGTGGGCTTCAGTCCACGGGGTCGCAAAGAGTCGGACACAACTGAGCACACAGTAGAATAGATGCCTCTCCTATCAGCCTTTAATGCTTGGTCATCCTGCTTGATGTTGGGCTTCTCTGTGACAAAATCCACTTAGAAAGAAGCAAAACCGAAAACTGAACCACAGCCAGCTTACAAAGCCTGAGCTCTGATTTGCTACAGAATCTCACTGAACTTCTTGAAATGACTCAGAACTATCATTTACACTATAAAATGAGAAATAGGACTTCCCTGGTGGTCCAGTGGTTGAGGATCTGCCTGCCAGTGCAAGGGACATGGGTTTGATCCCTGATCCAGGAGGATCCCCCATGCCTCAAGGCAACTAAGATCAGGTGCCACAGCTACGGAAGCTCGAGCTCCACAACTAGAGAAAGCCCACACACAGTGCCCAAGACACCGCACAGCCAAAGATAAATAAATAAACTTAGAAAATAAATAGTTTTATATGAAAATACCCATCTCTCAGGCTTTGAATAATCATTGTTGCTGTTCAGTTGCTCAGTCACGTCTGACTCTTTGCGACCCCATGGACTTGCAGCTCACCAGGCTTCCCTGTCCCTCACCATCTCCCAGAGTTTGTTCAAACTCATGTCCACTGAGTCAGTGATACCATCCAACCATCTCATCCTCTGCTGCCCACTTCTCCTCCTGCCCTCAGTCTTTCCCAGCATGAGGGTCTTTTCTAATGAGCTGGCTCTTCCCATCAGGTGGCCAAAGTATTGGAGCTTCAGCATCAGTCCTTCCAATGAATATTCAGAGTTGATTTCCCTTAGGATTGACTGGTTTGATCTCCTTGTAGCCCAAGACTCTCAAGTCTTCTCCAGCACCACAATTCAAAAGCATCAATTCTTTGGCACTCTGCCTTCTTTATGGTCCAACTCTCAAATCTCTATATGACTACTAGAAAAACCATAACTTTGACTATATGGATCTTTGTCAGCAAAGTGATGTCTCTGCTTTTTAAAACACTGTCTAGGCTTGTCATAGCTTTCCTTCCAAGGAGTAAGTGTCTTTTAATTTCGTGGCTGTAGTCACTGTCCACAGTGATTTTGGAGGCCAAGAAAATAAAGTCTGTCACTGTTTCCACTGTTTCCCCATCTATTTGCCATGAAGTGATGGGACCAGAAGCCATGATCTTATTTTTTTGAATGTTGAGTTTTAAGCCAGCTTTTTCACTCTTCTCTTTCACCCTCATCAAGAGGCTCTTTAGTGCCTCTATGATCCAACAGATGTTGGCAATTTGATTTGAATAATCATAAAGTCAAATAAAATGCATCTTGACAGTTTATTCTAAGTAACACCCAAATGTACGGCTGGAATGGAAAGAGTGATTACATTTGACTGTTTCAACAATATACTGCTTTGTCTTCATCTACATCCCACTGTGTTTAAGAAAAAAAGGGTGGGGAGGGATTTAGAACCGCAAATCCTAAAAGACGTAAAGAAAACAGCAATATAAAATTACCCAAGAGCAAAAACAAACAAACAGAAGGAGTGAAAGGAAAATTATCAGTAGTGATGAAATCTTAAGCTCACAATGAAGTTCGCACACACAACACAGGTGATGAAGGTCTAAACATCTGCACAGAGTAGATGTAAATAAGCTTCCAGTAGCCAATAATCAAGACCCATCCAGTGTCCATATGTTATGTTTAGTTTTGCTTTTAATGAAGCACAGTTATTTCAGGGACTAAAGGGATTTCTCAAATGGATCTTCTTAGGGGAACACTCTGGAAGGTGATGGACAACATCCTGAGTGAGGGGCACAGTTCTAACAAAACACCCACAGGGGCCATAAAGGTTCATAAACCAGAGCAGGGACAGACAGAAGTACCTCACATGACATCATCACACAGCATCTCAGGCCAGCTCTGCAGCCAGACTCCAAGGGAACCAATCCTGCACCTACTGAGTGCTCACCTGTGACCACGAGTCATAGGGTCAGGAGGCTACAAAACATTCCCCAGCTTCCGTTGCCTCTTCTAGAAAACAGGAGCCTCCCCTATAAGGTTGTAGTGAGGATGAAATGAGTTAATAGTTGAAAAGCGCTTAGATCGGTTTCTAGCCTAGGAAGTCTGTTAGCGTTAACTTCACATTATAGGTGCATAAAACTTGAGGTTCTTGCAACTTCCCTGGTAGCTCAGTGGGAAAGAATCTACCTGCCAATGCAAGAGACTCGGGTTTGATCCCTGACCGGGGAAGATTCTACACAGCGAGGAGCAACTGAAGCCCCTGCACCAAAACTATTGAGCCTGTGCTCCAGAGCCCAGGACCTGCAACTACTGAGTTGGAGCACCCTGAAGCCCATGATCCACTACAGGAGAAGTCATCAGTGAGAAGTCTGTACACTGCAACAGAGGAGCCCCCACTTACCGTAGCTAGGGAAAGCCTTTGGGCAGCAACGAAGACCCAGCTCAACCAAAAATAAAACAAATACAAAAAAGCTTGAGGTTCTCAAGTCAAATTACTCATCTCTGAAGCAAGGTGTTATTCCTCTTGCTTCATCTCGTGAATCATATGTTGAAGAATTTTCTAAGACTCATAGTAGAGCTAACACAAGGAAGAGGACGACAGAACTTCTCAGCACCCATTTTTCTGAATGCTTCAATTAATACTCTAAATGTAAGTGAGCAAAAGTCCAGCTTTTTCACTAAATCCTCAGTATGTTCCAAACTGCAAGGGATAAATGTTTTACTATCTCCTGCATATACATGGCTTTTGGTGTGTGAGGGACGTGTGCAAACTGAGCAGATAGGCTAAGGAAATTTCTGCTCATTTATTTATACATTAAATACATTAATTCTATGCACTAGGTGTTCTCTATAGAAAGGAACAGAAAGCTGTTCCTTATTTTATAGGCATAATTCAACTGAACCCTCTTTCTCTCCCCTCCCTTACATTACATGTACTTTTTTAAAAAGTATAGTTAGTCCCCTCCTCAATAATTTCCTTTCATTCTTTTTTTTTTTTTTTTTTCCTTTCATTCTTTCAGAGACGACAGTTGGGGAATTTTAGTCCATTTCCACCAGTCAAAAAGCATCCTTCGAAAGTCAGAGTGGGGCTTTCCTGGTGGTCTAGTGGTTAAAAATCCTCTTGCCCATGCAGGAGACACAGGTTAGATCCCTGGTCCGGGAAGATCCCTCGTGCCTTGGAGCAACGAAGCCCATGCGTCACAACTACTGAGCCCACATGCCTAGAGCCTGCGGTCTGCAACAAGAGAAGCCACAACAAGCCTGTGCACCGCAACAAGAGAGTAGGCCCCTCTGGCCACAGCCAGAGAAAAGCCCAGACAGCAACCAATACTCGGCACAGCCAACAAAAAATAATAAATGCTAAAAAAAAAAATAGTCAGCTGATGTCACTCAAAGCCCCAGCCTGAGACAAGATAATCTACTAGAACAAAGGAACTTTGGAGAGTTTCCTAAAGGAGATATTTACAAAGAAGTGAGCAGGGGTGACAGATAAGAGCATCCTTCCCACTCCGGACCTGACTGGCAAGGACAGGAAGCAGATACTGGAGCTGAGACAGAGTTGTGGCTGCAGAAGCCAAACCCCTCAAAGAAGAACTGAGATCCTGCATCGGTGGGGAACAGACACCCCCGCCTCACTCCCCTCCTGTCCTCTGAGCACGTACTTGTGTGCACATCCCACTGGCCAGACTCTGCCAAGAACCCGAGCTCAAGGAGAATATGATGCTGCCCACCAAGGCTGGCTGCTTCAAGCCCTGAGTGGGATGGAGAGTGGCTGGCGGGAGAGAGGGAGATCATTCAGGTCACAGGGGCTCGGGGCTACAGTCTGAAACAATTAGCAAACACATCTTCAACTGGCTAACCAAATCTGAGCCAGAGAAGAGGCCACAGAAAGGAGAAGCAGACTTCAGGACTAGCATCAATAATGCTCAAGAAAAATGACAGTTAATGGTCTAGAGGGTCCCCAGAGTCATCCACGGAGCAACAAGGACAGAACCCAAGGGCGAGCAGGAGAAACCTTCGTAACAATTGAAAAGAAAAAATTAGCGTCTGTTGAATCTAATTTTTAAATGAGGCTTATATTTTGAGGACGTCCCTGGTGGCTCAAATGGTAAAGAATCTGCCTGCAATGCAGAAGACCCAGGTTCAATCGCCGGGTCAGGAAGATCCCCTGGAGAAAGGATTGGCAACCCACTCCAGTATTCTTGCCTGGAGAATTCCATGGACATAGGAGCCTGACAGGCTATATAGTTCACAGGATGGAAAAGAGTCGAACATGACTGAGTGACTAACTTTTATATTTTGGAAGTCTTTAGGCTTTATTTTGCAATTCATTTTTCTAGGAATTCATTTTTATTGAATTTCACAAAGGTAGTGGTCTGTGACAGTTAGAAATGTTTGTTTTTTTTTTTTAAAAAAAAAAGGGTCCTTTGTCACAGACACTTTGAGAGGCATGGTCTAAACAGTGCTTCTCAAATCTTCACGTGCCCTTGGGTTGGGTGGTGGTCTGTGCAGCCTCAGGGACAGTAGGGGGCACACACGGGCCAGAGGGAATGACGAGAGAAGGGAGGAGAGCAGAGGCTATGGCGGAGCACCCACTGGCTGGGAGAGTCATAAAACGAGTTCAAACCACAGCATCCTAGCAGTGGGGACAAGCCCCGCAGCCAGGGCAAGGTGTCAGCCCCGCCTGTCCTCAATGCCAGGCCCTTTCAGGTCCAGCCCTGCCCAGGCCTGAGCAGAGCTGGGGAGATGCCCTCGCCCTGAAACACAGGAATTTATAAAACATCTGCCCTTCACCCGGTCTCCCTGCCCTGACCTCCCTCCGCAGTTAAGAAGGCTACACTCTGTTCTCCTTGCACCCTACCTGACCTCAGCCAGGCCCTGGGCTCTGCTCTCTCACCCTGATGCTACCTGCCCCCTGGCTCTGCCCACCTGCACCCTCTGATAGAGACCCCGGCCTGAATTCACTCTGCTGGGACCTCCCGGATGTGGTGACGCAGATCCGGAATCAGAAAGAGTACACTGCCTCCTTCCGCACCCCCAGGCTCCGAGGCCCCAGTGTGCCCCCTCCATCTCTCCAGAGCTCCTGGGACTCCATGCGCTTAGAACCAGCCATGCGAGGATGGCGAGAGGCTCCTGGGCCAGGGCGATCGTGAGAGGCAAGGGAAAGACCTCAGCGTTCACTCTGGTTATTCCATGATGTTGAGAAACTCTGAAGGTAAACCTGCAATCTCAGGAAGCTTAAAGCATATGGCTCAGAGCTCGTCATGGACGATGCACTGAGTCAGGAAATTCCTACATGGCAGAGCGTCTACGTTAGGGGCTTGGGAGTTAGAGAGGAATGCAAATAGCACAGGAGCTTACCGTTGAGTCAGAGAGACAGCGTGAAGCAACTCATCTGCAGGCTACATGCCAAGGAGACCTCACGTGGAAGAGTGGCAGGAACCGTGGATGGGGTGGAGGGGCGTGAAGTTGGGGGTCCCCTGGTCTGGAGGGAGCTGCAGGGTCCCAGGAAGTAGGACATCCATGCTGCCTGCATCTCAGATCCACATGGGGACCAGGCCGGTGGGCAGGGCTGGATCCAGGCAGGGAGCCTGATCTTGATGGAGCCCTAAAGACCCTCCCACCCAGCTCCTCGGGCCACCACTCTGGGGCTGGAGGGGCAGCCAGGGACCCACACGCCACCCCTCCCGAGGGCGGGCAGTGACCACAGGAAAAGGAGGTGGTTTGATTTGATTCCAGTTTTTCTCTAAAAGAAGGAAATGCAATGGAAGAATGGAAAAGGAAAAAACAAAAGTGACGAGAAACCACAGAAACAGGAGTAGGGAGAGGAGAGGTTTCGGGAAGAAAAGAGGAAAGGAAGGTGCGTGGTGACACAGGGAGGCTCCAGAGCCACCGGCGGAAGGAGGGGCAGAGGCTCTGGGGCGGGGGCTCTGGGGGACAGCGGGCAGTGGAGAGGAGGGGCCGGGGCCAGGGCTCCCCTGAGACATTATATTTAACTCAAACTCTCACTGGAACCGCTGTGAAGAATTCACAAAATTCAGTTTTTCCTTATATATGCTTGCTAATAATAGTAATAGGAAAACTGCCATGACTGAAAGCCAAAATATGCCTGAAATCATGAAAGTTTCACAAGGGAAGAAACAATTTTCAAGATTAGCTAAAGAATAAAAGAGGTTCTTTTAAAAATTTTTTTCCATTTACTGGGCCTTTTTCTGATTCTGTTGGCACTTAAAGATCTCTAGCAGGCTGACCTCATTCCAGGAGGAGCTGGTCAGAAGCTTATATTTGGGGGATGGAAGATGTCAGGAAGCTCCAAGTAAGCTTTTCCATCAACACGTCCAATTCCACCGGGAATAACTGTGCCTTTTGTCATCACTGTATTGAGCTCTTCTTTATTACCCAAAAGGAAAGATTTTCCCAATTGCTTTACTGTTTTTCTAACTCTAAAAGTAATACATGTGCTCAGTGAAAAAATACAGATATAACAGCCAATGTGAATTGAGTTCTCATAGTGTGAGAGGCATAATTAAGAATTTTTCTTTTAACAAATTTTTATTTACTTATTTTAACTTTTGCCTCCACCTTGTGGTATGTGGGATCTTAGTTCCCTGACCAGGGATCAAACCCTCAATCCCTGCATTGGAAGGGGGAGTCTTAACCACTGGACCACTGGGGAAGTCCCTTTAAGAGCCTTTCTGTATTACATTATTAATTCCTCCCAACAACCCTATGAGGGTGGTTCTAGGTTCATCCTCAGATCTCAGATGAAGAAACTGACTCCAAGACATTAACTAGAGGGCCCAGCGTTACACAGCTAGAAAGTTCTGGAGCCAGATTTGCACCTGTATAATAATCCAGAGGCATGGATCTGAATTACACTGTAAATTGGATTCACAGAAGAAAGTAAAATTCACCAATAATCCCTCCATCCAGAGAAAGCACTCTTAGCATTTTAAATATCCTCTTGCCTGACTTTTTGCTTTGCTCATACACAGAGATAAAACGTCATCATACCATACTATATATACAGCATACCTAAAGTTTGACTATTTTTTCTTTACACTATAGCACAAGCTTCTGTCAGATCAATAAAGACTCCCCCCTCTGTGGCAGCCTTCCTATGGTTGCCAATTAATCCATTTGATGCATCAATTCCCTTACTGGATGTGAGATTGCTGTTTCCCACGTTATCTAATTATGAACAATGCTCCCAAGAATATCTTTGCTCAAACATTTTGAGCATTTATCTCCTGCATTGGCAGGCAGGTTCTTCACCACTAGTGCCACCTGGGAAGCCAAACATTTTGAGCATTTACCTCATTATTTTCTTAGGATCAATTTCTAGAAGTATTAGTTCCATGATGAAAATAGATAGCAATTTGTTAAGATGCAAATATTCTAGGAAGCTTCAGTACTGAGCTTCCAGAACTTTACTGAGAATAGATTGATAGATCCTTCTCTTGGAAGAGATAAGGCAGTGTAAGCTTATTGGAAGCCTAGAAGAGGAGAGAGGGAGGGACATCGATGACAACTTCTCTAAGCAATAACAGTAATAGTCTATGCCTCCATAGTGCTTCACAAGAATCAAAGCATGTTCACACACATTGTTCATAAGCATCTCCAGACACAGCAGAGAGCCTCTGCCACACACGGAGGAGACCCTGCCAGGATGCCCGGACCCCAGCCTGTCTGGGTTCCGTGCCTCCATCTCTTTCCCATCCTGACCATCACCATGGGACCAAAGGCTGGCACAGCAGTCTAGACCCTTCCCAAGAAGCCAAGTGGCTCTCCTCTGGTCAATTCTCAGTTCCCCGTAACTCCATACCAGTACCTTGGCATGCCATCTTCCTTATGTCTTCTTAACTGCATGGCCAACGCTCAAAGAAATAGGATTAACCTTTTCTGGAAAGCACAGAGGGCTCTGGTGCTGTTTATTTTTCTCTTGGCGGCAGCAGCCATGACCCTTGGAGTTCTCGAGCAATGAACTTCATTGTATATTTGCCATCCAGCTCTTAGAGAGACAAATTCCATGTGGGCTGATGGACAGCTGGAGGGTGTGGGGGGCTAGCCCTCTAGTGCCTCCTCCTGGACCATAGACCTCATCTTCTCAAGTGAGGCCAAACCCTGGTACCGCCCTTCCTGACAAGAAAAACCGCTCTGACCACTCTGCAGTGGCCATAATCCTGACACATAAGCAAATGCCAGAGTCACAATAGTGTGTGACTCAGGGTGACCTGGTAAGCATCACCAATGAAGTCACAATGACCTCTGTTCAGCACTTGATCATATTAACTTGTATTGGTAGTGAGTCTGGGAGAAAATTCCAGTAGGGAAGTGTTGCTCTTTTCTAGTACACTTTCCCTTCCTGCTTCTGATTCTTGGTTTATGTTGTCTGACTATAGCCTACTGAATGTTTGGGGTGGAAACATATTTTACTCATTTTCTGTTATGTCTGTTTTACTTGTGGCGCTGGTTAAATGGGAACTAGCAAATGTAAATGTTAGGGATATTTAAAAAATACAGCAGAGCTGTTCATGGTTAGAGCAAGACATATAACAAATGGGATAATATAAAAAGAACACTCTTGAAATTTTTCTTTTCATTTAATTCATCACATTTTGGGGATGAGGACCTTCCAGGACTTTTTAAGTCCGTGGATAAAAAGAATAATATTATACCCTCCTTGACCTTAAGGACTCTTGAGAGTTCCTTGGACTGCAAGGAGATCAAACCAGTCAATTCTAAAGGAAATCAACCCTGAATATTCATTGGAAGGACTGATGCTGAAGCTGAAGCTCCAATACTCTGGCCACTTAATGTGAACCTGACTCATTGGACAAGACCCTGATGCTGGGAAAAATTGAGGGCAGGAGGAAAAGGGAGCAGCAGAGGATGAGATGGTTGGATGGCATCACCGACTCAATGGACATGAGTTTAAGCAAACTCTGGGAGATAGTGAAGGACAAGGAAGCCTGGTGTGCTGCAGTCCATGGGGTCACAAAGAGTCACACAACTTAGCAACTGAACAACAACAACAACTTTAAGGAGCTCACGGCGTAAGGGACCTACATGATACAGCATATATAGCAAGTGCCAGGGAAGGTTTCCAGCAGGTGATACCTGGGTTACCTGGGAATGGAGGCAGCCAGAGCAGGTGCGGAGCAAAGGTATTCCTAAGCACCATGAACAGCACCCAAACAA
Source organism: Cervus elaphus (assembly GCF_910594005.1). Lineage (NCBI taxonomy): Eukaryota > Metazoa > Chordata > Mammalia > Artiodactyla > Cervidae > Cervus > Cervus elaphus. The sequence continues at coordinate 36,219,120 of NC_057841.1, forward strand.
GGTCACAAAGCAGGAAATGTCACAGAGGGTTTGAGAGTGAAAGTGTTAGTCACTCAGTCATGTCCAACCCTGTAGATTATAGCCTGCCAGACTTCTCAGTCCGTGGGATTCTCCAGACAAGAATACTGGAGTGGGTTGCCATGCTCTCCTCCAGGGGATCTTCCCGAACCAGGGATCAGACCCAAGTCTCTTACATCTCCTGCATTGGCAGGAGGGTTCTTTACCCGCTGAGCCATCAGGGAAGCCCCATGGAGTGTTCAGCGAATTACAAATAGGTCCCTGCTGATGTGGCATCGAGTCTGCAGGAAAAAGCGGCATCTAGAAAAGAGACCAGTGAAAAGGCAGAAGCTAGATTGTGCGGGGGGTGGGGGGTGGGGGGCTTATACACCATCCTGAGAAACTTGGACTTTATTCTGAAAGTAGCGGGGAGCCATGAAAGGATGTTAAACAGGAGAATGACATGTTTAAATCTTTGTTTTGCTCAGGAAACGATGAGAAAGATTGATGGGTAGATGGGTAGATGCCTGGAAAACCACCAACCTCAATCATTTCTACTGTTCCTACTCCTCATCACATCTTTCTGTGCCATGAATGCCTGCAGGACAAGGGGAGAGAGCCAAAAGCAGAGGTGGGGAGATGGGTTAGAAGACATCACAGCAAAGAGCTGTCAGAGGCCAATATGAGGGTAACAGTAGTGCAGTTATCAATAGAGAGGAGAACTGGGACTCCAGAATATGAAGAAGCAAGACGCACTTTTTGTCCGACATCTTAGCAAGGTGGTGGTGATCACAGCTCCTCTCCTGGCTTTGCTATGCCACCCAAGGATGACAAGAAGAAGAATAATGTCGGAAAGTCAGCCAAGAAAGACAAACTTCCAGTGAACAAATCAAGGGGCAAGGCCAAAAAGAAGAAGTGGTCCAAAGGCAAAGTTCGGGACAAATTCAATAACCTAGTCTTACTTGACAAAGCAACATCCGACAAACTCTGTAAAGAAGTTCCCAACTATAAGCTTATAACTCCAATTGTCATCTCTGCGAGACCAAAGATCCATGGTTCCCTGGCCAGGGCAGCCCTTCAGGACCTCCGTAGTAAAGGACTTATTAAAAATGTTTCAAAGCACAGAGCTCAAGCAATTTACACCAAAAACACCAAGGGTGGAGAGGCCCCAGCTGCTGGTAATGATGCAGGAATGGGTCCCACCAACTGCACATTTTGAAAAATAAAACTTCAAGAAGCAAGAGATAATAATTAAATGGTAAGAAGGGGTGGGAGAAGAAGTACAGGAATATAGAAGAGACTCAGTGAGCAGAATGCTGGTAAACTGACTTCTAGAAAGAAGCCCTGATGTGTAACATTGGTCAATTCCTCTGGTGTAAATGCTCCCACCAGGGCTGATGTCAGAGCTGGGAAGAGATACACGATATCAGCTTTCACCATCTCAAGGAGCCCCTGCAGGGCATAGAAGAGACAGTTTTGGGCTTAGAAGCTTGCTTCCTTCTAGAGCAACAGCTGGGTTACATTTCCTGCCGCCGCTGTAGTTAGTCTGGTCTTTGAACCATTGTTTGGAGTGGAGCGACCTGGCCAGGATAAGTTATGCTTCAACTCTTACATGAATGAGAAATAAATCAGCATTGTGTTTAGCCACTAGAGTCAGGATCTGTTTCAATCTTAAGTAACCTTCGGAAATAATCTTAATCCATGGAGTCAATGTTGATTCAGTTTTATGGCTTGAATAAATAGGTAGATGGTGGAAAAATACATCAATTGAGAAAAAGATACTGCAAACAGGCAACATGGCCAGAGAATAAGCAGTTTTTGGTTGAGAAACTATTTCTCAGACCTTATTTTCTATAATAGTGTTTAAAGTTCTTAGAATCTATCAATTAATGTACATTACCAATGTTTTGTACTGATTCAAAGAACTAAGCAAAACTGACATCTCAGAATTCTACTCTTGCTGTGGATCCACTCAGCTTCCTTGAGTTTTTCACACATAAAAAGAAAATGCCAGATTGTCAGATTCTCCCTAGTGTGTAAGTTCCTTAAAAAGCACTTCAAAGGCAAATTGCCACTTTAGGTTATTTCAGTAGCATAAAGGATAAAATTACATCCTCAGTAGCCCCAGAGGATTTTATCAGTCTTTGTTTTTCTCCCAATAACAAATGATTGACCTTCAAGGGTTGAGTCTCATGATTATATGTTCATTAATAGAATATTTACTAACTACAAATTTGCTCTAAGATCTGTATCTTCTAATTATGTTATTGCTCTAAAATACTTAAATGATGTGGCAAGGAGAACCAATTATCCTAAGTGGAACCAATGATCCAATTAAAGTCAGGGCCAAGGCTGGTCCACTCTCCCCAGAGATTTGATCTCACAGCAATATGCTTTCACTGACACAAGTGAAATCCAGGCCAACCCTGAGTCATCCTTGGCTCATTGTACATTCATTCAACAAATATTTATTGAGCATCTACTATGTGCTGAACACTATGCAAGATTTTGGGAGCAGAACATTTTGTAGTGAACACAGAAAGACATCATCCCCAGCTTCCTGAAGCGTATAGGCTAGAGGGTTCCTAAGAAATCTAGAACATGGGGTCAAATCTAAGAGCCATGAACTTTCTGGACTGAACTGTATTCACCCAGAGACCCAACTGAGTCAGACTCTTCATGACTCTTAGTGACCCAAGCATCCCAAGAACCAATTTAATCTCCAAAGCCCACGCGCTTATTAGGAAGCATCAGAAACTAGCCCAGGCCTTCCTCCCATCTGAGTCAGAACTGACAAACGTTACAAAGAATGTTTTGGATTCATCCACCAAAGTTTAATAAAAGTTGAAGAGGACGGGAGCGAGGGGGGAGCTCCTAGAAGGCACCTGCAAACTAAATTCACTCTCAGAAACATCTGCATCTATGCTAAATTCATGAAGAAAACAGGTAGACTGACGGGAAATTTCCCTGTGATCTATATTTTCTTCTTTAAAAGTTATAACGCTGTTTCCTTGGTTACTCTTAAGCTGAGAGCTTTAGAAACATTTTTTCTGGGTTTCCTACTTTGTTGTTATTCAGCCGTTAAGTCGTGTCCGACTCTTTGTGACCACATGGACTGCAGCTCACCAGGCTTCCTTCTCCTTCACTTTCAGAGTTTGCTCAAACTCATGTCCATTGAGTCAGCCATCCAACCATCTCATCCTCTTATCTCCTTCCTCTGCCTACGATATTTCCCAGCATCAGAGTCTTTTTCAGTGAGTCAGCTCTTCATATCAGGTGGCCAAAGTGTTGGAGCTTCAGCTTCAGCATCAGTTCTTCCAGTGAATACTCAGGGTTGACTTCCTTTAGGATGACTGGTATGACCTCTTTACTGTCCAATGGGCTCTTAAGAGTCTTCTCCAACACCACAGTTGGGAAGCATCAATTCTTCAGTGCTTTGCCTTCTTTATGGTCCAACTCTCACATCTGTACATGACTATTGGAAAAGCCATAGCTTTGATTACATGGACCTTTGTCAGCAAATTGATGTCTCTGCTTTTTAATATGTTGTCTAGGTTTGTCATAGTTTTTCTTCCAAGGAGCAAGCATCTTTTAATTTCATGGCTGCAGTCTATATTTTACATAATTTGTTCATAGTGTTTGCTTATGCAGACACCCAGGAGGGTTTCCAGGCCTCCGTCTAGGCCTCTTTCTTCTCTGTCTTAGTTTGAAAGTGTTAGTCACTCAGTCATGTCCGACTCTTTGTGACCCCAAGGACTGTAGCCCGCCAGGCTCCTCTGTCCATAGAATTCTCCAGGCAAGAATACTGGATTGGATTCGATCCTTTCTAAAACGAACTCAGAGACAAAGACTTGGGCACAGGTAGCTTATTTGGGAGTTGATCTCAAGAAGCATAAATTGGGAGACATAAAAGGGACACAGAGGAAGGAGAAGAGCCAGCGACTGACTAAGGTGTTAACAGGCAGATTCCACCAGGGCAACTGGGGCTCCATCCTGCTGCAGACACTCTGAAGAATCATGTCCTCACTCTGAAGAAAGCTTCTCGGAACTGCCCCAAGAAGTGGCAGAGAAATGAGGGGATTTTCCACCAGCTCCTGTATCTTCTGGGTTGAGGGTTGCCTTTCAGGGTATTAAATCCTGCACTCCCTAGCTGCTTTAAACACAGGCTCAGAAAACTCCCAAGGCCTGGGAAGAGCCCTCGGGCAGGAAGCAGGGAGTCAGGTGGAGGCCCTGGAGATGGTACACATGTGAACGGGCACAAGAGCCATCCTTCATGCTGCCTGCTCAGAGGGAGCTGAGGGGGCTGAGGGCAGGGCTTCCCTCACAGCTCTTGCCTCTAACAAGGCCCGAGGACTGTGTCAGCCGCTGTCCTGCTCCAGCCAGCCCCCTTTCCCCAGCAACCAGCAGAATGGGGCACAAAGGCATCACTTCTCTTCATCATACCTCCAGCCTCTGAGGTGAACAGTCATTCCTTTTGAGGTTTTTGGGTTGGGGGGTGGGAGAAGGATGTTTGCTTTGTCTTTATTTCTGTGTGTGTGTGTGTGTGTGTTAGTCGCTCAGTTGTGTCCGACTCTATGCGACTCCATGGACTGTAGCCCATCAGGCTCCTCTGTCCATGGGATTCTCCAGGCAAGAATACTGGAATGGGTTGCCACACACTCCTCCAGGGGATCTTCCCAACCCAGGGATCAACCCCAGGTCTCCTGCTTTTCTGGCAGACTCTTTACCATCTGAGCCACCAGGAAAGCCCTTATTTCTACTACTATAGGTTAAAAACAGTACTCCTGGGGGCATGACAAGTTGCATAAAATCCTGAGGGATGGGATGGGGAGGGGAGTAGGAGGGGGGTTCAGGATGGGGGACACATGTACATCCATGGCTGATTCATGTGAATGTATGGCAAAAACCACTACAATATTGTAAAGTCATTAACCTCCAATTAAGATAAATATATTAATTTACAAAAAAAGCCTTACAATTCTTCTTGAGGGGCTTTTCCTATCGTTCCCTGGAACCTGTGGGCAGGGCCTGCTCTCCTGGGGAGCCTGTCCTGACCCCGCACTGCTTCTCCTCCTCCTCCCCACCTGAGAGTCGGCCCCTCCCAAGCTCCTGGCCGCCTTGACTTTGAGGGACCATGTGAAGCCCTGCCACACCCACGTTTTTCCCTAGAGGAAAAGCAGAGGTGAATACTGGGAGTCTGGCAGAGTAAGATTCATTCTGATTCTGAAGGAAATCAAGGAGCACAGCTCAAGCCCATGGCTACACCTGCCTATCTCACAGGGTGTGATGGCCAGAGCTCATGTTCCACCAGGAGCCCAGGAAGAAACAAATGTCCTTATATTCCAAATACATCCTTTTTAAAAACTGGACATCGTATTTTGCTTCAAATGTCAAAATGAACTCATACTTGGCCAGACAATATGAAAGTTTCCAGTAAGTTATCCTGTTTTTACTCTATAGCCCGAAACTAATGAATTCTATATAATCTAATGAACTTGAACATATAATCTAATGAATCTAATGAACTTGAGCCCCAGAAAATGCCACTGCCTCCAGTGAATTGCAGAAACTTCCTACATTTGACACTTTGTAAGGAAGGAAATTGCCCTTCAAGATTGAGCCTTGAAGGTAATGTTTTTACTTGTCAAACTGTGTTGGCCAAAAAAAAAAAAAACAATGAAAATCACCAAATAGTCCAAAAGGCAACATGACAACGTAAGCCATCAAACTGACTACAGCACAGCAAAATCAAATTCAAGTTCTCAGTGGCTGGGAAAAAAGTGGTTTGGTAATAACAAGTTCATGGCTTGTATTTTATTTCCCAACCAGGCATCAAGACTTGTACTTCCTTAAGTCAGAAAGAGGAAGACCAACACCATATGATATCACTTATAACCAAGGGAGAGGGGGTGGGGAGGAATGGATTCAGAGTTTGGGATTAGCAGATGCAAACAAGTATATATAGGATGGGGCTTCCTTGGTGGCTCAGTAGTAAAGAACCCACCCGCCAATGCAGGAGACACAAGTTTGATCCTTGGTGCAGAAAGATCCCACGTGCCGTGAGACCACTAAGCCCATGCGCCACAACTCTTGAACCTGTGCTCCAGAGCCCAGGAGCTGCAATTACTGAAGCCCCCGCGCTCTAGAGCCTGCGCTCTGCAACAAGAGAAGCCACAGCAATGAGAAGCCCATGGACCACAACTAGAGAGTAGCCCCTGCTCACCGCAACTAGAGAAAAGCCCTCATAGCCATGAAGACCCAGCATAGACACAAGTAATTAAATAAATAATTTTTTAAAAATATTTTTTAAAAAAGTATATATAGGATGGATAAACAACAAGGTTCTACTGTACAGCACAGGAAACTATATTTAATATCCTGTGATAAAGCATAATGGAAAAGAATATTTTAAAAAGAATGTATATATGTATAACTGAATTACTTGGCTATATAGCAGTAATTAATACAATATTGTAAATCAACTATACTTCAATTTAAAAATAAATTTTAAAAAATTAAAAAAATCAAGATTTGCATTTCCTAAATCTGAAGTCCACAGGTCATGATTCAGTTATGAAATCTAACCTCTCAGTGACACTTTCATGGTTAATTTCAGCAAAAAGGAGAAAATATAGATTCTATGGATGGGGTGTAAGATGTGAACCCTACGAGATAAAACATGCTTACTATGTGGTGCTCCAACACAAGAGGGAAGAAACATGCTCAGTCTGACATGACGTATATTGCTTTTCCTGTCTCTAGACTTCTCTAGAGTATTTTCTACAGGATTATCACAGTACTCTCCAGAGGAGCAGAAGTTAGGAGTCAATCTATTTTAATAAGTGTTTATTGACATTGACTTTATTTTATTAAATGAAAACTTACTTAAAAACCACTGGCCTGAAGAGGTTTAAAAATGAAGCAGTCAACTCATTCAAACCTCACAGCAATCCTATAAAGTGAGCACTAGTATTATTTCACTGTATAAATGTGAAAACTGAAGCAGAGAGTAGTTAAGTTTGTTGCTCAGGGTCACCCAGTAAGTAAGCAGCATACCAGAGCATGAACTAGGGTGGGTTGACCCCAGGACCCACACTCTCAGCCACCTACAGAGCAGCCTCCCAGCCAGGAAGGAGGTGGGTGGGCATCATCTACATGAAGATGTTGGCCATGGCTCATGTCTGTCAGCAACCTGAAAATTACTAAATTATCTCTACGTTGGTGTTTTATTAATTCATCTGTCTTAATTAGGGATTTTTCAATACATCAAAAGGGTACTTTTAAAAGGTAGGTTTAGAAAAAGCCTTCAGGGGAAAAGAGCAAATCCAGAAGGCACTGGTATGTTCAGTAAACATCATTTAATGGGTTAAAATTCCCAGCTAACTACAGAAATCCTCAGTTTAAAAAGTGGTATGATAGGCAAATCCTAGTCATTACATGCAAAATCTCTACTGAATTAGTGCTAGAAGGATAAGACTGAATCATGGTTGAAACTGGGGTTATGGAGTCTTTCAAACCATGCCAGATCTCCCTGAATTGTCTCTGATGCAAATTGACGATGGAAAATATTCTCAGGAGAGGCCTGATTTAACAAAACTTTTGGGCAAAAGAGGTGGAGAACCATTCTATCATGAAACTGAATATAACACACTCATTGGAAGAAATCTCAGTAACATTCAATTTCTAGTCTGTGGGATGCAGTTCCTTTTTAAGTCTTTATTGAATTTGTTACAATATTGCTTCTGTTTCATGATTTGGTTTTTTTGGTTTTCTGGCATCAAGGTATGTGAGATCTTGGCTCCCTGACCAGGGATCAAACCCGCACTCCCTGCATTAGAAGGCAAATTCTACTTGTGTTTAACAAATTACTGCAAACTCAGTGGCTTAAAACAACACCAATTATTATCTTGCAGTTCTTTACGTCAGGGATCTGAGCATGGTGAGACCAGGTTTTCCACTCAGGGTCAAGGCTCCCAGCAAGGTGTCCATTAAATGCCTGAAAATATTTACTTAAAGTTTGCACATGTTGTTAGCAGAATCTAGATCCTTGTGGTTGCAGGACAGGTTCCCACTTTTCTTGCTGGCTGTTAGCTGGGACCTCTCTCCATTTCTAGAATCCACTCTTAGATCTCTGCCACGTGGCCATCACCACAGGAAGCTTTCCTCTTCAAGATCAGCAGGAAAACTTTTCATGTTTCAAATCTCTTCCTTGGAATAGGGCCCAGTCCTTTTTAAGAGCTCCCCTAATTAGAAGAGGTCCCCAGGAGAGTCTTCCTTTTGAGCAACTGACTTGGGATCTTAAATGCATCTGCAAAATCCCTTCATCTCTTGTCATATGATATGACCTTATTATGGAAGTGACATCCATCATATTTATAGAGCTGTCCATACTCAAAGAAGAGGGGCATGAAGCATCCTAGGACCATCTTAGCCTCTCACAGGAGGACAGGTCTTAATCAAATTCCCTCATTGACGAGATGGCCAGACAAGATCAAAAACTATGGTAGACGTTGCTCACAGAGTCGAGATTTCCAGGAAAGAGAATGCTATAAAGATATCTTTGCCATACCCATGTTCACAGCATTATTCACAATAAAGGTGAAAGCATAAAGCATAAAAGTGAAAGCAACCCAAGTGACCACTGGCGGATGAATAAATAAACAAAATGTGATATCCATACAATGGAATATTATTTAGCTTTTAAAAGAAAAGACATTTTGACACATGCTACAACATGGATGAACCCTGAAGACATTCTGCTAAGCAAAATACACCAATCACAAAAGGATAAATACAGTATGATTCCACTTATACAAGGTACCAAGGGCAGTCAGACTCACAGAGACAGAAAGTAGAATGGACAGTCAATGTTCAATGAGTACAGAGTACCAGTTTTCCAAAATAAAAAAGTGTTGAATATTGATTTCACAACACTGTGAACCTGTTTAACACTACTGAACTGTATACTTAGAAATGGCTAAGATACTAAATTTTACATTATGTGTACTTTACCACAGTCAAAACTAATAATAAAAAATACCTTTGTCAATGATACTACTTATAATCATTTTCTTAACTCATGTAATAGACAGGTATGGGTGTTTGCACTGTGACAGGCACTGTTCTGGGTGTTGAGGGACGCAAATATTAAAGTAAAGGATTTCATAGTATTAGTAAACTGAAACTGAAGACTTGTTTTTAAAATAAGCATTATTTCAGAAATAATCACAGGTATATATGTACACAGGGATAAGACATATGGCTGATTCACCTTGCTATAGAGCAGAAACTAACACAACATTGTATATCAACTATATGCCAATAAAAATTAATTTTAAAAAGCAATAACCACAGAAACAATGATCCAAGCTAACTTTCCCCATTCCAGAGGAAAGTACAACTCACTTGCCCCAGGTCCAGGGTGACGTTGACTTTGTTGTACTGCATGCCAGATGAGAGGGGAGGGCTTTGCCACCAACGCTCTGATCCATCAATTGCATTGGTGACAGGGTGTGCTTTCCTGGGGTCCTCAGAATTGCAGTAGTCACAGAACTGCCCCTGGGGGAAAAAGGGTTCTTTTTTAATTTTTAAGTAATTTTTTCCTATCAATTTAGTCAAAGAGGTAATCAAGACAAAGACGCTTTATACAGCTTAGACATGTCAACTGTTGAAGTTTATCATAATATTTTCAGAAGACGGTAGTAAGGCTTTCTCTTTTTCATTTCATCTTAAACCGTATCACCTGCTTAGAACTCTGTTTATTGTGTTTCTAGGATATACATTATATTTATCTTTCATCTGTTGCAGCTACGTTTTTCTTGTCCTGTGTGACACTTTAAGAAGAGCCTGGTGGACAAAGATGCCACAAAAAAAGAAAACTACAGGCCAATATCACTGATGAACATAGATGCAAAAATCCTTAACAAAATTCTAGCAAACAGAATCCAACAACATATTAAAAAAATCATACACCATGACCAAGTGGGCTTTATCCCAGGAATGCAAGGATTCTTTAATATTCGCTAATCAATCAATGTAATACACCACATTAACAAATTCAAAGATAAAAACCATATGATTATCTCAATAGATGCAGAGAAAGCCTTTGACAAAATTCAACACCCATTTATGATTAAAACTCTCCAGAAAGCACGAATAGAAGGAACATACCTCAACATAATAAGAGCTATATATGACAAACCCACAGCAAGCATTACCCTCAATGGTGAAAAATTGAAAGCATTTCCCCTGAAATCAGGAACAAGACAAGGGTGCCCACTCTCACCACTAATATTCAACATAGTTTTGGAAGTTTTGGCCACAGCAATCAGAGCAGAAAAAGAAGTAAAAGGAATCCAGATAGGAAAAGAAGAAGTGAAACTCGCTGTTTGCAGATGACATGATCCTCTACATAGAAAACCCTAAAGACTCTACCAGAAAATTACTAGAGCTAATCAACGAATATAGTAGAGTTGCAGGATATAAAATTAACACATAGAAATCCCTTGCATTCCTATACACTAACAATGACAAAACAGAAAGAGAAATTAAGGAAACAATACCATTCACCATTGCAACAAAAAGAATAAAATACTTAGGAGTGTATCTACCTAAAGAAACAAAAGACCTATACATAGAAAACTATAAAACACTGATGAAAGAAATCAAAGAGGACACAAACAGATGGAGAAACATACCGTGTTCATGGATTGGAAGAATCAATATTGTCAAAATGACTATACTACCCAAAGCAATCTATAGATTCAATGCAATCCCTATCAAGCTACCAATGGTATTTTTCACAGAACTAGAACAAATAATTTCACAATTTGTATGGAAATACAAAAAACCTTGAATAGCCAACGTAATCTTGAGAAAGAAGAATGGAACTGGAGGAATCAACCTGCCTGACTTCAGAATATACTACAAAGCCACAGTCATCAAGACAGTATGGTACTGGCACAAAGACAGAAATATAGATCAATGGAACAGAATAGAAAGCCCAGAGATAAATCCACATATCTATGGACACCTTATCTTCGACAAAGGAGGCAAGGATGTACAACCTTGGAAAAAGACAACCTCTTTAACAAGTGGTGCTGGGAAAACTGGTCAACCACTTGTAAAAGAATGAAACTAGAACACTTTCTAACACCATACACAAAAATAAACTCAAAATGGATTAAAGAGCTAAATGTAAGACCAGATACTATAAAACTCCTAGAGGAGAACATAGGCAAAACACTCTCTGACATGAATCACAGCAGGATCCTCTATGACCCACCTCCCAGAATATTGGAAATAAAAGCAAAAATAAACAAATGGGACCTAATGAAACTTAAAAGCTTTTGCACAACAAAGGAAACTATAAGCAAGGTGAAAAGACAGCCCTCAGATTGGGAGAAAATAATAGCAAACAAAGCAACAGACAAAGGATTAATCTCAAAAATATACAAGCAACTCCTGAAGCTCAATTCCAGAAAAATAAATGACCCAATCAAAAAATGGGCCAGAGAACTAAACAGACATTTCTCCAAAGAAGACATACAGATGGCTAACAAACACATGAAAAGATGCTCAACATCACTCATTATTAGAGAAATGCAAATCAAAACCACAATGAGGTACCATTACACACCAGTCAGGATGGCTGCTATCCAAAAGTCTACAAGCAATAAATGCTGGAGAGGGTGTGGAGAAAAGGGAACCCTCTTACACTGTTGGTGGGAATGCAAACTAGTACAGCCGCTATGGAAAACAGTGTGGAGATTTCTTAAAAAACTGGAAATAGAACTATCATATGACCCAGAAATCCCACTTCTGGGCATACACACTGAGGAAACCAGATCTGAAAGAGACATGTGCACCCCAATGTTCATCACAGCACTGTTTATAATAGCCAGGACATGGAAGCAACCTAGATGCCCATCAGCAGACAAATGGATAAGGAAGCTGTAGTACATATACACCATGGAATATTACTCAGCCGTCAAAAAGAATTCATTTGAATCAGTTCTAATGAGATGGATGAAACTGGAGCCCATTATACAGAGTGAAGTAAGCCAGAAAGATAAAGAACATTACAGCACACTAACACATATACATGGAATTTAGAAAGATGGTAATGATAACCCTATATGCAAAACAGAAATTCACAGATGTACAGAACAGACTTTTGGACTCTGTGGGAGAAGGCGAGGGTGGGATGTTTCGAGAGAACAGCATGTATATTATCTATAGTGAAACAGATCACCAGCCCAGGTTGGATGCATGAGACAAGTGCTTGGGCCTGGTGCACTGGGAAGACCCAGAGGAATGGGGTAGTGAGGGAGGTGGGAGGGGGTATCGGGATGGGGAATACATGTAAATCCATGGCTGATTCATGTCAATGTATGACAAAACCCACTACAATATTGTAAAGTAATTAGCCTCCAACTAATAAAAATAAATGAAAAAAATAAAAATAAAATAAAAAGAAGAGCCTGGTGTGGTTGGGCATCAATGATGTTCTTCAGCAAATCCATTTCAACTCTTCACATCCTCCTCTGCAAGGTGCGTGTCAGGTCCAGGGATACAAAGAGGAGCCCTGCTCACAGCCCCAGTGGAGGTGATAAGCATATAAGTAAATACAAGGGGGTAGGTGTGGCAAGAGCATAGAGCCCAGGGCCTAAGGTGCTAGATATTCCATGAGCTCAGGAAAGGCTGGGTGGAAGAGGGGGGATTTAAGCTGCCTGTGAGGATGGAGAGGACACTGGTAAGTGGCAGTGAGCAGCCAATCGAGAAGGTGTTCCAGGCAGAGGAACCAGCACCAGCAAAGACACAGAGGCCAGCTGGCCCATTTAAACAAGAGCATATGGAAGCATATGCTACCATTTAGCATACCTAAAAGGTAAATGGCAGAGATGTGGCTAGACTGTGGAAGTTGGCAGTCCATTTAGTAGGTAAATGGGAAATCATTTTTACCTGGAGTGATTATTCATTTAATATTATCATCTCTACTGAATTCTGATCCTATTGATATCATCTCATCTTCTTACAGGATTACTCTTTTTTTAGTAAGCAGATTCTCTTGATTCTATCTTGTTTTGTTTCTGAAATGAATAATTTTAGTGCCATTATAGCTTAGATGGTAAAGAACCCACCAGCAATGCAGAAGACCTGGGTTCGATCTCTGGGTCGGGAAGATCCCCTGGAGAAGGAAATGGCAACCCACTCCAGTATTCTTGCCTAGAGAATCCCATGGACAGAGAAGCCTGGAGGGCTACAGCCCATGGGGTCCCAAAGAGTTGGACACGACCAAGCAACTAAGCATGCACCACCTAAAAAACTGATCATAGGCTTTTATATATTGAGTATATTTCAACTTATTCAAAGCCTCACATTTACTCAGTAGTGGACTTCACATACTGAAATGCTTTGCTCCTCAATTAAATGATCTTGGAGTATAACCACTACATAAAAGGAGTTGTTGTTGTTGCTGCTATTGTTTAGTTACTAAGTTGTGTCCAACTCTGGAGACCATAAGGACTGTAGCCAGCCAGGCTCCTCTGTCCTTGGGATTTCCAAGGCAAGAGTACTGGAATAGATTGCCATTTCCTTCTCCAGGGGATCTTCCCAACCCAGGGACCAAACCTGTGTCTCCTGCACTGGCAAGGTGTATTCTTCACCGCTGAGCCACCAGGAAGGTCCACATACAGAGAAGCAAACTTGAGACTTATCATAGCCTCCCCAGGAATGTGCCGTGTTAAAAGGGTAGCTCTGCCCTGGATGAACATCTTGGAAACTAACTTTTCAATGTTTAAGGATAAATTTGATCCTGGGGTGAAGCCAAATGCATGACCAAATGCGTTCATCGAATGAGTTACAGAGGGTTCTTTCATATGTGATGATAAATTACATACAACTTTTATCTTTTGACCCTACATGAAGAGACTTCTGTGACCCAGAAGCAGCACCGTGGGGTGGGCAGTCCCATCAGTTCATGAGGTCAGAGGCCTTGTGACTTGCTTTTCCCCACATCACTTCAGCCCAGCACATCACAGAAGCCCAATAAAGGAATAAGTGTCTCAGGGTTTTCCAAAAATAAATTTGAGTTCTTTCTACAAAATGTTGTTATTAATAAAAAGCATCTGTGCTGTGCTCAGTCGCTCAGTTGTGTCCGACTCTTTGTGACTCCATGGACTGTAGCCTGCCAGGCTCCTCTGTCCATGAGATTCTCCAGGCGAGGATACTGGAGTAGGCTGCCATGCCTTCCTCCAGGGGATCTTCCCAACTCAGAGAATGAACCCAAGTCTCCTGCTCTCCTGCATTGCAGGAAGATTCTTTACCCACTGAGCCATTTGGGAAGCCCCCAAAAAGTATAATTAACAACTGTTTAAGCTAGGACATCTTAACATTTATGAGTATTTTTCCCTTCGGTGATTTTTATTTTTCCCATTTTCTCCCTAGAAATCACTTTACCAGTTTAATTACTTGGTAAAGTTAATTAAATTATTTCTCCTTGAAGTTTATAAGGAGACATGATACAAACAAATTTCTTCCAAGGATGTGGATGCTTATAATCTACATTTATCTCTTTTGGTCACAAGGCATGTGGGATCTTAGTTCCTCAACTAGGAATGGAACCCACACCCCCTACATTAGAAGGCAAAGTCTTAACCACTGGACTGCCAGGGAAGTCTCGAGATGATGCTTTTTGTGTTGTTATAGATGAATTAAGAACATAACATGAGAAATAAAAGTTTTAAATCTCTTAGTGGAAAATAAAAGGTGAAAACTTTTTAGAACTTAGAACAAGGAAAGAGTTCTTAAACAAGACTCAGAGAGCACTGACACAAAAAAATAAACAGATTTGACTACATTAAAATTAAGAACATTGGGTCCATCAACAGACTAATGAATAAAGAAGATGTGGTATGTATACATATATACACAAAATATACATAGTGAAATATTACTCAGCCATAAAAATGAAATAATGCCACTTGCAGCAACATGGATGGACCTAGAGATTATCATACTAAGTGAAGAAGTCAGATAGACAAATATCATATGGTATCACTTATATGTGAAATCTAAAACAATGATACAAATGAACTAATTTACAAAACAGAAATAGACTTACAGACATAGAAAACAAACTTAAGGTTAACAAAGGGGAAGGGGGAGAAGGATAAACTGGAAATTTGGGATTAACAGATACATACTACTTGTATATGAAATAAACAACAAAGACCTACTGTAGAATACAGGAAGCTATATTGAATATCTTGTAATTACCTATAATGGAAAATAATCTAAAAAAGAATATACATATATGTGTGTATGCACATGCTTGCTCCTTCAGAAGAAAAGCTATGACAAACCTAGACACCATATTAAAAGCAAAGATATCACTTTGCAGACAAAGATACGTATAGTCACAGTTATGGTGTTTCCAGTAGTCATGTATGGATGTGAGAGTTGGACCATAAAGAAGGCTGAGCACTGAAGAATTGATGCTTTTGAATTGCAGTGTTGGAGGAGATTCCTAAGAGTCCTTTAGACAGCAAGGAGATCAAATCAGTCAGTCCTAAAGGAAATCAGTCCTGAATATTCATTAGAAGGACTGATGCTGAAGCTCCAATACTTTGGCCACCTGATGTGATGAGCCAACTTATTGGAAAAGACCCTGATGCTGGGAAAGACTGAGGGCAGGAGAACAAGAGGGTGACAAAGGATGAGATGGTTGGATGGCATCACTGACTCAAAGGACTTGAACTGGAGCAAACTCCGGGAGATGGTGAAGGACAAGAAAGCCTGGCATGCTGCAGTCCATGGAGCGGCAACATTGGACATGACTTCGCGACTGAACAACAACATACGCACACAATGCAATCACTTTGCTGTAGACCTGAAACATTTTAATACAATCAACTATACTTCTTCTTTTTTGTGTGGTTTTTTTTTTTTTGGCCACACAGCATATGGAAATCTTACTTGCCCAACCAGGGATCAAACTCAAATCCCCTCAGTACAAGTACAGAGTCTTAACTGCTAGGCCACCAGGGAAGTCCCATGTTTTACTATTTAAAACCCATCCATCCACATACACATTAAGGCTGAGCATGCAAGGACCAATGATGAAAGCATGTCACAAACTGAGGGTTGTGAACAATCCATAATGCAATTCTGTGCCTGAGGTCAAATATTCTTAAATAACCATAAATAAATAAAAGGACAAAAACTCAGAGAAGAGGGGGACAGAGAGAGAACAAAGAGAATTCTTTACATCTTTGTGTTCAGTTATTCATCCACCCAGGCAACAAACCTGTATAGACCATCTATGCAGAATCGGAAGCTGCTTCAGACAGAGGTGAGAATACTGAAAGATAAAAAAGACAAGTGACTTGCCCTCTGAATTGTGTCAAGGCCGTTATTAGCCTAGTCCTGTGGGAAATAGCACATAGAAGAGGCTGGAAGGGAAGGAGACAAAACTGTTGAAACAAACAACAAAGAAAGTTGAGATCCAAGACTGGAGGGCCCCAGAGGACATGCCAGTGTTCACCCAGAGGCTCAAGGAGCGACCTACACATTTTTAGACAGACAGGAAAAAATTAGTCTCTCCTAGTTGCTCACATTTTTAATCATTCTCCTTATCCAAAAGCCTCTTACCAATATTGTAAAGCAATTATCCTTCAGCTAAAAATGAACCAATTAAAAAAAAAAACAAAACCTTCTTACGTATAAGACTGTGCAATTACATTCACAGCCCAAACACTGTCTTGTTCTCAGAAACTAGAGGCTGATTACAGCACCACTCCCTAACATGACTTCTCTTTTATTGTTTGAACAATCATTCATTCATTCAACTTTTCCAGATCGCTTCCAATATGTGGAGCGCTGTGTTGGATGCTAGGGTTAAAACAAAGAAACAAACCAGAGTTGGACCCTGCTCTAGAAGAAATTCGGTGGGAGAGAAGAGAAGTAACTCAAACACAAGATGTCACCAGCAGGTGCTCTGATAAATGGAGCACTGTGCAGGGGGAGGTGTGGGTGCCAGGAGAGACGTGCCACACTTTTTCCTGCTAAATCTTCACCACACTCAGGTTTGCATCAAAGTCTTCAGAACTTAAGGACCCAGGGTATATTCGCAGTAGTGGGACTGCTGGGTCATATGGTAGATTTATTCCTAGTTTTTTAAGGAATGGAGACGCAGATGTAGAGCATGAATTTGTGGACACAGTGGGGGAAGGAGAAGGTAGGACGAATGGAGAAAGTGGTATTGACATACATACACTCTCATGTGTAAAACAGGTAACTTGTGGCAACCTGCTGTATATCACAGAGAGCTCAGCCCAGCTCTGTGATGACCTCGAGGGGTGGGGTGGGGACAGTGAGGGAGGCTCAAGAGAGAGGGAGCATGCATGATTATGGCTGATTCACACTGTTGTGCAGCAGAAACTAACACAACATTCTAAAGCAATATTCCTCCAATTAAAAAATAAATTAAAAAAAAAACCTTAAAGACACAGAAGTGAAGGTTCACAGAGGTGAAGGGGCTCGAACCACACAGCCAGGACCTGTAGGAAACAGGACCCATGTATGAATCTGGCTCAGAACACCATCCATCCTGCCCTGACGGCCCTAGAAGCTGCATCAGAGAGCCCCATCTTGGATTTGGATGGAGCGTGAGGCCAAGCTGGAATGGCAATTGTCCAAACACCTGCCCACAATCAGCTGTGGGAAGAGCCCCAGCTGAGGAGAACACCCCGTCTGACAGTCTCAGCTGCCCGCCTCACAGGCAGCACAAAAAACATGGCAGGATCTAACCACAGGCACCCATCAATGGCCCGGTACACAATAACCACGTTTCTGCTGCCATGAACGCCCCTCCGAGGCTCCTGAAGTTATGTGCCTTCAAGGCAAGGTCTCAAGTGACCAGATTCCAGCCAGCTGGAACCCTGATGCGGAGAACATTCTGGAGCGCACCCCTTCCAAACCTGGGGTTGCTCCTTCACCAAACCTTGCTCAGAACATTCTCCTTTCTGAGAGGCACGAAGCTCGTGGGCAGGTTACCTACAAGTGAGACAAGTGGCTTGTCAATTTCCTGAGCACCTAAACATCTCACAGAGTGGGGTGAAGGGCAATCACAGAGCACGGGAGAACACCCAGCTCTGTGGGCGCCCCCCACACACACAGGTTTCACCCCACTGGGAGGGGGAACTCTGTCTGCTAGCATGCTGGGTTCCTGGAGGAAGGGATCCGAGAGAGGAAAAAAAAAAAAACAAGGGGTTCCAGGTTGGTTCCATTTATGTATTTTTTTAAGGCAAATATCTGCAAAATGTACACCAATTACTCAAAATCTATGTCCACTCAGAACAAATTCCAGAGATTTTTTTTTTATCTTTCAATATGTTTGAAATAGTTGCATTTTGCCATAGAATGATGGAGGTCCAAATCCTGCCTCCACCAGTCACAGCTTCAAAATGTTAATCAAACTGCTCAGTCTCCCTTGGGTTCCATTTTCTCTTTGTTTAAATGGGCTAACACCACCAACCATATGCAGTGATCATGATGATTCAATGAGGAGCTGTCCATAGTGATCACACCGCCAATGGAATCACTGGGGTGTTTCTCCATTCATCTACTGATCAACACTTAGGTCGCTTCCATATCTTAGCAATTGTAAATAATGTTGCTATAAACATTGGGGTGCAGATATCTTTCCAAACTAGTGCTTTTGGGTTTTCTGGGTATATACACAGCAGTGGAATCGCCGAGACACATGGTAGTTCTTTGTTGGCAAAGTAATGTGCTGTCTAGGTTGGTCATTACTGGTTTTTCCAGTGGTCACGTATGGATGTGAGAGTTGGACTATAAAGAAAGCTGAGCACCGAAGAATTGATGCTTTTGAACTGTGGTGTTGGAGAAGACTCTTGAGAGTCCCTTGGACTGCAAGGAGATCCAACCAGTCCATCCTAAAGGAGATCAGTCCTGGGTGTTCATTGGAAGGACTGATGTTGAAGGTGAAACTCCCAATACTTTGGCCACCTGATGGGAAGAGCTGACTCATTTGAAAAGACCCTGATGCTGGGAAATACTGAGGGCAGGAGGAGAAGGGGACGATAGAGGATGAGATGGTTGGATGGCATCACCGACTCGATGGACATGGGTTTGGGTGGACTCTGGAAGTTGGTGATGGACAGGGAGGCCTGGCGTGCTGTGGTTCATGGGGTCGCAAAGAGTCGGACACGACTGAGTGACTGAACTGAACTGAACTGAATGGTAGTTCTAGGGCTTCCCATGTGGCTCAGTGGTAAAGAAACTACCTGCCAATGCAGGAGACATAAGAGACAGAAGTTTGACCCTTGGATTGGGAAGATCCCCTGGATAAAGGGAATAACAACCCACTCCAGTATTCTTGCCTGGAGAATCCTACAGACAGGGGAGCCTAGCCGGCTACACGGTTGCAAAGAGTCGAACACAACTGAAGCGACAGGATGCCTGCATGCATGGTAGTTCTATTTTTAGTTTTTTGAGAAACCTCCATACTATTTCCCACAGTGGCTGCATCAATTTACATTCCCACCAACAGTGCCCCCAAACCCATCTTTTTAACAGTTTCCATAAAATCTTCTTTCTTCTACTTCTCCCTCCATTCTCTGGTTCCCTATACACTGTGTTGGCATTTCACTGGCAATAGAGGGCCACCTGGTACCTGTGGTTTCAGGTAAGTGGCCTGCTTACAAACAAACCCAGGTTTCTGAGGTGGGCCAGGCCACACTTAAGCTTGTCCACATAACACCCCAAACCTGAAGCGCTTCCTCTTTAGAGCTTCATCCCAAAGCCTAGATTTATAAAGCAGGTCTCTCTGATAATTTGTTCATCCAGACACCAACTACTGAGCTGCTAAGGGCCAGATAGTGTCTTCAGAAGAGTCTGACCTTGATCTGATTCAGTCTACCAACCAAGTGCTTCCCTCTCAGTTCCATTTCAGTTATTAATGTCCTTATGAAATAATTACACTCTTTACTACTTTATTTTCTCATTGTCCCAATGCCCTCAACTCTTTTGTTCACCGCTTTAAAATTTTATCAGTCACCCAAATTCCTTGCATAAAATCTTTGCCACCAATGTCTTTCATTCTCACAAACCTTCAGTCATATTTAACCTCTGCAAAGCCAATCCCAGGACAGAGTGAACTGGGCCTTTCATTTCACAGCCCCACCTCATCCTTTTCCTGACACTACCTCCAGGACCCTGACTAGTAAAGGACTCCTCCAGAACACTGACTCCATGTGATAAGGGATTTGGGGCCCCCAAACTTCCACCACCCCACCTGTGTTAAGCAATCTTCACTTTATGCCCCGCTGAAATGTGCTTCATATTTAAGGATTACTCTCCATGTTGGTGGCCCCTAAATATTTGTTCAACCAAGAGCTCTCCTTATTCAGTTTAGGGACTAATTTTGAGTTATCAGATTGCAAAGTCTCAAAAGCAGAGACCCTAGAATCACCTGAGAGCCCTACGCAATGCCTGCATCCTCCACCCTCCCACACACAGATAACTCACATGCTGGTCAACAAACACTGCTGACTGACCCAGAGGCGGGTTATCCGGTTGAAAGCTGAAGTTACTGCCTGGGATTGAGTATTTGTGCCCCGCACCCCCCAATTCATATGTTAAGATGTAACCCACTAGAAGATGGTATCAGGATGAAGGTTTCAAGTACACAAGTGGGATCAGTGCCCTTAAAGAAGAGGCCCTGAGGAAATCCTTCACCCCTCCCACCTTGTGAGGACTGCGATACAACAGCCAGGAGCAAAGGTGGTCCTCACACAACACTGACTCTGCCCACACTTGACCTTCGATCTCTCAGCCTCCAGAATTGTGAGGAATAAATTTTTGGTTTTTAGAAGCTATCCAATCTCTTTTTTTGTTAGGCAGCCTAAAAGGACTAACAGGAGCTGTCATAAGAGACTACCACACACCGGCTTAGAACAACAGAAAGTTGTCGTGTCATGGCTCTGGAGGCTGAAAGTCTGAAATCAAGGCATTGGCAAAGCCCGTTCCCTCTGAAGCCTGTAGAGGAAAGATCCTCCTTTGCCCCTTCCAGCCGCCCAGCCCTAGCCATCGGGCTCAGCCACTGCATTAGGCACCCCTACTTTGAAATTCAACACACCAGGGCCATACCTGTCCTCCAAAGGCAGGTTGTTGAAAGTCGGGTATTTTTTTTTTTTCAAACAGCACTTCCATCAAGGTGTTGCTCCAGCAGGATAATTCTATGATGGGGCTGCCCTTTGAACGCTTGTCCAAAAAGCATCTATGACGCGTCCATGATAAGCTGCCGCAGGGAAAACAAATAGCAGGAAAATGTGGCCCCACCCTCAGGAAGCTCAAGATTTAATAAGGATACAGACTGACAATCAATGGCTTCAAGGTGATGAACGGAGTTTTAGCGAGGTGGCACAGAGCTTGGCTGGAACTCTGAGGGAAGAGCAGTTGGCTCAGCAGTGGGAGCACAGCATGGCAGGTAAGAACATGAACTATGAGGTGGAGGAACCTAGAACTTGTTATACAGAGTGAAGTAAGTCAGAAAGAGAAAAACAAACAAGAGTATATTAACATATGTAGATGGAAACTAGAAAAATGGTATTAAAGAGCCTATTTGCAGGGAAGGAATGGAGACGCAGATGTAGAGAATGGACCTGGGGACACAGTGGGGGAGGGAAAGAATGGGACCAATGGAGAAAGCAGCAAGAACACACACACACCGTCAGGTGTTAAGATGGATGGCTGGTGAGAAGTTGTCGAGTAGCCTGGGGAGCCCAGTCTGATGCTCCGTGACAACCTGGGGGAATGGGACAGGGGGTGGGGAGGGAGACGCGGAAGGGAGGCAATGGATCAAGGCTGATTTGCACTGTTTACAGCAGAAGCCAACACAACACTGTAAAATTTTTTTTTTATTTTTAAAAAAAGAAATGAAGAGCATGAGCTCTGCAGCCAGAGTACCTGGCTTTACTACCTACTAGCTGCGTGACCTTGAACAAATCACTTAATTCCTGTGTGCTTCAGTGTCCTCATTGAGACAATGAGCACGCCAAGAGTCCCTCCTTCATAAATTGTTGTGAGGATTAAGAAGTCAGTTTGTGAAAGGTGCTTTGGAACAGTGCCAGGTGTCGGTAAGTGTTAAATTAATACTCTGCACGAAAGAGAGGAGCAAGATGAATGGCTGGTGAGAAGTTGTCATGTAGCATGGGGAGCCCAGTCTGGTGCTCCGTGATGACCTGGAGGAGTGGGGTGGGGGCTGGGGAGAGAGGCGTGGAAGGGAGGCTAGACTGTTCTCCTTGTTCACCATTCTGCCTGCCCCACCTTATTTGGTATTACTCCTGGACACAGTATACAGAGCAACATGAAAGTAATGGGGAATTACTTCTATAGCCCATGGTTAAGATATGCATTGAAAATCTAATTAAAACCCATGCTGCTCCAAGCTAATATTCATTTCTTACTTCCACATGTATTTTCTAAGCATCTAGGATGGGAGGGGGGAGCTTCCCTGACAGCTCAGCTGGTAAAGAATATGCCTGCAATGCAGGAGACCCCAGTTCGATCCCTGGGTTGGGAAGTTCCCCTGGAGAAGGGATAGGCTACCCACTCCAGTATCCTGGCCTGGAGAATTCCAGGGACAGAGGAGCCTGGTGGGCTATGTAGTCCATGGGGTCACAAAGGGTCGGACACGACTGAGCAACGAAGCACGGGATTCGAAAACCACTGAGAATACGATACATTTATGACATTTGAGAAACTGGCAGGACACATGGGACTCAGTGAGTTAGCTTTCCCCAGGGCAGGTTCCACCCTGTTGGCAGGAGGGATCTGATCAAGGATCTGCTAGGTCATGCAAACAACTCTTTTTTGAGAAGTAGAAAAAGGCTCCCTGACTCTCAACAGATACAGCCTTGCCCGGGCTGGATTTTCAGCCCCGCTGGCCAGGAGCTTACGCATACAGCAGAAACCAGGCAGCTCTACTGACTAAAACCACTTAGTCAATAGGTCAGAGGTACCATTTAGTAAATTTTTTCCTCACTAGTCAAATTGTTCCAGAATGTTGAGAAAAAGTTAACACAGGTTTCATGGAAGCTTAAATCACAGCAGGAAATAAATTTATGGTCTAGAAGAATGTATTAGTGCCACCAAGTGTTAGTCACTCAGTCGCGTCCAACTCTTTGCAACCCCGTGGATGGCAGCCCGCCAGGCTTCTCTGTCCATGGAATTCTCCAGGCAAGAATACTGGAGTGGGTTGCCATTTCCTTCTCCAGGGGATCTTCCCAACCCAGGCATTGAACCTGGGTCTCCTGTATTGCAGGCAGATTCTTTACCACCCGAGCCACCAGGGAAGCCCGAGTGCTACTAAAACTCACCTTAAAAAATTACTACCTCCCCCAAAATGTTATTTCAGCTGATTAAAAAAAAAATGTGTGTATACAGGAATTAACAGATGTATATGTAACTCCTAGCTCTGTCCACTGAAAGGGTCTAGAAGCAATGACATACTGGTAACAATGAGCACACCTCATATCCAGATCTTGGTTTCTACATACCTTACTAATTTAAAAAACAGAGCTCTCTGGTTACCTTTCTAGTTAGTTTCAACACTGGGGCAAAGAAAATTAAAAATGACCCTAGAACATCTCATGGTACCAGAAAGCACATAAAAAAGTCCTGGGCTTCCCTGGTGATTCAGTGGTAAAGAATCCACTTGCCAATGCAGGAGCCACAGGTTGGATCCCTGATCTGGGAAGATCCAACGTGCCACAGAGCAACTAAGCCTCTGTGCCACAACTACTGAATCTGTGCTCTAGAGCCCAAAAGCCACAACTACTGAGCCCATGTGCCGCAGCTACTGAAGCCCACATGCCCTAAAGCCACTGCAGTGAGAAGCCTAAGCACTGCAACTAGAAAGTAGACCCTGCTTGCCGCAAGTAGAAAAAAGTCCCTGCAGCAATGAAGACCCAATGCAGTCAAAAGTAAATACATAAATAAAATTATTAAAAAATTAAAAATAAAAACTCTACATAAATAAATAATATCTGAACAGTTATTAACACATTCAGTTCCGTTCATTCCAGTTCAGTCACTCAGTCGTGTCCAACTCTGCGACCCCATGGATTGCAGCACGCCAGGCTTCCCTGTCCACCACCAACTCCTGGAGCCTACTCAAACTCAAGTCAGTAATGCCATCCAACTGTCTCATCCTCTGTCATCCCCTTCTCCTCCTGCCTTCAATCTTTCCCAGCATCAGGGTCTTTTCAAATGAGTCAGTTCTTCATATCAGGTGGCCAAAGTATTGGAGTTTCAGCTTCAGCATCAGTCCTTCCAATGAATATTCAGGATTGATTTCCTTTGGGATGGACTGGTTGGATCTTCTTGCAGTCCAAGGGACTCTCAAGAGTCTTCTCCAACACCTTAGTTCAAAAGCATCAATTTTTTGGCGCTCAGCTTTCTTCACAGTCCAACTCTCACATCCATACATGACCACTGGAAAAACCATAGCCTTGACTAAACACGTCATGTGGTGCAATCAAAAAACAAACTTACAGAACAAGAGATGAAGAGGAAATCAAAATGGTACATTAGAAAAATTAAACACAAAAGAAAGGAGTAATGGAGAAGCTGAGGAACTAAAAAATACATGACATATAGAAAACAAATAGCAAAATGGCAGAAATGTCTTCATTCAGAAATGTCCTTTGAATGTGAATGGATTAGACTTACCAATTAAAAGCAGAAAGTGGCAGAATGGACTTTTTAAAAAATATATATATATATGTTCTAAAACTAGACTCCAGTGATAGTTGCACAACTCTAAAAACTTACTGAAAATTGTTGAATTCACATTTTAAATGGATGTATGTTATGGTATTTAAATTATGCCTCATTAAAGCTGTTAAAAATGACTTACATGCTCCAATCTACTTTTAAGAAAAGATGCAAATAAGATGGGTAGCTTTCACATTCATATGTACACTAAAGATGTAAAACACACAGCTATCTTTCTGTAATGGTTTAGGTACAGTGTTCTTATAACTAAGGGGCTAAAATTAATAAGCTTTGGTCCTCTCCTTTCCCTATGATTTTATCAGATTAAATGATCCACACTCTCAGTGCCACAGAAGAGCATGAAGTGAAATCTTGCAATTCAAGGACTGGACAATTCAAGGCCTGGACAATTCAAGGACTGGATATTTCCAGTTCTAACTTCACCCTGAAGGTCCATGAGCCCCAGTAATCTGTGGTGTTTTGAGTAACAAATTTAAATTGCTGAGAAGACACGTCTGCATGCTCCTTTGCTAGTGAGTGAATTTGGCTCTCAGAAGAAAAACACTTAGGTTTCCTTCAAATGACTTGTATGCAAACTTTCACTGCTAAACTTTGGCTACTGTCCACAAACACACAACAGCTATTAGAAAAATCTTTTTTTAAAAAAGATCATTTGTCCTTCAAGTGCTTACCATAATCATTGGTCTGAAGTATTGAAATAACTCTATTAGTGACTGTTACAATCATATCAATGGACTCAGTAAATGTCTTGCGCTGCTACTGCTGCTAAGTCGCTTCAGTCGTGTCCAACTCTGTGTGACCCCATAGACAGCAGCCCACCAGGCTCCCCCGTCCCTGGGATTCTCCAGGCAAGAACACTGGAGTGGGTTGTCATTTCCTTCTCCAATGCATGAAAGTGAAAAGTGAAACTGAAGTTGCTCAGTCGTGTCCGACTCTTAGCGACCCCATGAACTGTAGCCTACCAGGCTCCTCCGTCCATGGGATTTTCCAGGCAAGAGTAGTGGCAGTAAATGTCTTAGATGTCCCCAAATTTTCACATCAGTTTCACAAAGGAAAGGGCCCTTGTTGAACTTAACAAAAGGTTCTCTTTCACAACAGGTCTATAAACAGAGCCTTGGTGAAGTTTTCCGGTTTATAACTGACTATAAGTCCAAGTTACACACACACAAACTGGGATTGTTTGTGGTAAGCATGCTTGTACTCAGCCATAACTCAGGTGTGTGTACTTCTCTATCATTACCATTCAGGTTAAATCTAAGTGCATTGAAAGAACATGTAAAAGATATGTTGAACTGTCAATGTACAAAATCAGGATCACATGTTTGCTGGGAATTCCCTGATGGTCCAGTGGTAGCTGGGGCTTGCTTCCCAGGTAGCGACAGTGGAAAGAAGCCGCCTGCCAATGCAGGTGACCTAAGAGACTCGGAATCAAACCCTGGGTTGGGAAGATCTGGAGGAGGAAATAGCAACCCACTCCAGTATTCTTGCCTGGAGAATCCTATGGACAGAGGAGCCTGGTGGACTACAGTCCACGAAGTCCCAAAGACATGACTAAAGCAACTTAGGACACACCCATGCCAGTGGTCACTCTGTGCTTCCACTGCAGGGGGCATGGGTTCAATCCCTGGTGGAGGAACTAAGATCCTGAAAGCTGTGCAGTGTGGCCAGAAATTTAATAAAAAAAAAAAAAAGATCATGGGATGTATCATGGAGAAAGTAATAGGGAAACATGCATTATCAAATGTAAAATATATAGCCAATGGAAATCTGCTGTATGGTTCAGGGAACTCAAACTGGGCCCCTGTAACAATTTAGACCTATGTAAACATATGGCTGATTCATGTTGATGTTTGGTAGAAACCAACACAATACTGTAAAGCAGTTATCCTTCAAATAAAAATAAATTTTTTTAAAGATCATATATTTGGTAAACACATGCACTTCATTCATTGTGAGCATAGTGCTCATGTCAAGCTAAACCAAACACAAGGTTATATTTTCAACACAGCCTTCCACTTCCATTTTATCGTCATCTCTATCAGAGGTCAGTAAAGTCAGTCCTCCCATGGTATATATGGACTGGTTCCAGGAACCCCACAGATACCTAAATCTGCAGACGTTCAAGTCCCTGATATAAAATAGTATATATTTGCATATAATGTATGCACATTCTCCCGAGGACTTTAAGTCACGTCCAGATAACACCTGATATTAATACAATGTAAATACTATGCAAATAGTTCCCAGCAAAGGGCAAATTAAAGTTTTGCTTTGGAGAACTTTCTAAATTTTTTTTCTCCCGAGTATTTCCAACCCACAGTTGGTTGAATCTGTGGATTTGAAACCCAGAGATACTGAGGGCTGCCAGTAATAATGTCTTTGCATTCCTTGGGTAAGTAAACGTTTAAAATTAAAGCTCAGGGACTTCCCTGATGGTCCGGCAGTTAGAACTATGCACTCCCAATGGAGGGAGCCCAGGTTCAATCCCTGGTCAAGGAACTAGATCACATATGGTGCAACTAAGACCCTGTGCGGCCAAATAAATATTTTTTTGAAATTAAATTAAAGCACAAACTGTGACATATTTGGATTGTAGTTACTTTTCATCAGAATAGAATTAATTTGTATATTTTCTTATCTGCTCTTTAGAGTCAGACTGGGCCGTGCACTTGCAGACCATTTGCTGCAAATCTGCAATGCTTACACCTGGACACACCTCTCCTTGAGTGACAAAATACAGAGAAACTATATGAGACTAAAAATAACTTCATGCATGCTCAGTTAGGGAAAATCCTGGATAAAAGATACAAAAAGACCAAAAAACCCAACTGCCACTGTTGAGGAGCTTGGAGCAAAAGCAAGGTACAGTGCATTCCCCCCACTCCTGCCCTGGAGGCACACACCACCACCTAAGTGGTGGGGAGACCACCTAAACCACCCCTTCGACCTGACTCTTGACGCACCCTTGCATGTTCAGTCACTCAGTTTTGTCCCACACTTTGTGATCCCATGGACTATAGCCCACCAGGCTCCTCTGTCCCTGGGAGTTTTTCCAGGCAAGAATACTGGAGAGGGTTGCCATTTCCTCCTCCATGGGATCTTCCTGACCCAGGGGTCCAGCCCAGTGTGTCTCCTGCCCTCCACACAAATAAGGAACAAGCTAGCCCCCACCTCTCCCAGGGAGTGAGCAAAGGAGCCTGCTGGTTCTCACTCCCCAGCTGCTGCAGCAGGGGCCCCAATAAGCCTTGCCTGAATTTCCTGTCTGCCTCTGATCAATTTCTCTTGATTAAGGAGGCCAGGAACCCTAGTAGTAACATTTATATTAACATCAACTGTATCTTCACTCTGCCATGGTTTCATTCAATAGTTTCAAAGCATCTATTCTGTTCCAGGCTTAGTCCTAAGCACTGGAGAGAGAGCAGAGAACAGGACAAGACAGGATCTCTGAATCACAGAGCTCTCAAACACCAAAACTTAATGTCTGAGCAGTAACAAGTATATAACATCTTGTCTAATGAACCTTAAGTACAGAAAAACCACTGCAAACATTTTTCACACAACAAACAAACTACAGACTTTTTAAATGCCCTGCCTATTGACACGCTACTGTTCAAGTATCCACATTACTATTATTATAGAATCAGCCCCATAAACCCAGGTGGTTGTTTTTTTTCTAAGATGTGACTTTTATCCATTTTTTACTTTTTTGCAAAATCCTTTTGACCTGAAATTCTAAACTCTAGTTGGCCCCCAAATTTTATTTTTAGAGACTTCAAAAAAATAGAACTATTTTTACTAACTTTTCTCTGTTTCCCAGCTTGAGTAGTATGTCAGCAGATTTAAGATGACCAAAACTGGAATTTCCCTGGTGGTCTAATAACTAAGACTCCACACTCCCAAAGCAGGAGGTCTGGGTTCAACCCCCGGTCAGGGAACTAGATTCCACATGCTGCAAGTAACATGCCACAACTAAAAATCCTGCATGCCATAACTGATACCCAACGCAGTCAAATAAAGAAATAAATATTTATATAAAAAGATGACTATCACTCAGGTACCGCCAAATGATTAGTCTTAATCTCTCTCCCCTTCCCCCACCAGCCTCCCACCACACCTCACTTTTCTGAAAGGAAGGTCTGCACCAGCAGCTACTAACACTGAGCCAGAACAAGTGTCTAAGAGTCCAGCTTCTGGAATTCGCCTTCTCCTTCTCGTCTCCAACATGTTTCTCTCCTTATTATGTAAGATCCTCTCAAATAGTCATCAGTGCACCTGCTCAAGCCCTCAACGGTGACAGCAGAAAGCACTTTTGCTCACCCCTTGTTTTTAGAGCTGCATAAGCCTAATACCAGACAGCATTCTCCTCCTGCAGGCTACACCTTGGCCTGGAAAGGCAGTCAGCTGAGTGACCTCAGGAAGCGACTTCCTACTCTATCTAGGCCTGTGGACTCAGGTTTAAGCATCTATTATGGAAACTCCATCAGAACAAGAAACATGACTTTTCCGTACTTCTCAAAACAGTAGTGGCAACGTACGACACTCAATAAAAATACCAGCTGAGGAGGATGAGAGTTGGCCCGTTTCTAGGCAAAGCTGGGGACAAACAATCAGCTGAAAATTTCCTGGATACCTTCCCTCCTCCTTACGTTTACTCTTCCCACAATTAGAACAGTTCTCTCCAAAGCTGGGTGTCCCAGGCAATCCAGTGGGGTGCAAGAAGGGAATACTCAAACTGTTTGGTTTACTTAAAACGAAGTAATTCAATTTTCCTAATATCTAAATTGCCTCTGTATATTATGGCATCACTGATGATGCAATGAACCTGAACTTGGGCAAATTCTGGGAGATGCTGAGGGACAGGGAGGCCTGGCATGCTGCAGTCCATGGGGTCACAAAGAGTTGAACAGAACTGGGTGACTGAACAACAACATATTGCCTATAGGCCTTCACTGAGTCCACAAGTCAACTAGCCACAAGAGCTCTGTTCCACCAGGAACAGAGGAGAGCTCACAAGAGGAGAGCTCTGTTCCACCAGGCTATTACCTGCTCAGGGCACCTGAAGCTTACGTGCACTCAGTTAAATGGACAGGTGGATTCTATTCCTCTAAGCAGCAGAAGAGTTACAACATTGTACTGAAAAGGAGAGTGATCAAGAAATTCTTTTGGCTACACAGGTTCACTGGTTTTCTCATGGAAAAGGACTTACAAGACCTCTTAAATTTAAAGCTGAGTTACTTTTTTTTTCCCCACAAAAGTTCCAAATTGACGACTTTCTCTGGGATGACCAGTGACTGCTAGTAATATGTGCATGCTCAGTCACTTCAGTCGTGTCCAACTCTTTGCAACCCCTTGGCCTGTAGCCCACCAGGCTCCTCTGTCCATGGGATTCTCCAGGCAAGGATACTGGAGGAGGTATCATGCCCTCCTCCAAGGGATATTCCTGATCCAGGGATCGAATTGGTGTCTCCTGAGTCTCCTGCCATACAGGCAGATTCTTTACCGCTGAACTACTTGATAAATATTTACAAAACAAGAGAGGTACTCTGTTCCATCAAAGAAAGTGTGTTGTCTTTAAAATATGTGAAAAAGTAAATACCGTTCTAAAGAAATGCATCCTTGGAAAGAATTTTGAAAAATAGGTGTTTGGAAATGTGTCATCTTTTGCTGCTGAAAAGATGGAACTGTGTTACTCTAAAAGCTCTTATATTTGTACATTTTAAAAACACAGAAATGGAATTTTCTAACATATTTCAATATTTTCCAAGAGAAGAATGAACTTTGAATCCATTGTTTATAACATTAAAACACAATACCTTCCTACCAGGAAGTACTGAATTCCAATTTAAAAATGAACTGGCCAAGTTTCTACATTAAAAAAAAAAGTTTTAGAATAATTGGAGGATGGAGCAGAAGTACAAGTACCACAATCCAGGAAACTCTCACAGGGTCCCATTTTTAGAAAGGCTGCTCACTTAGTTTAATGCTCTATCACTGCATCTTGAAAAGAAAAAGAAATGCAAAAAAGCAAAATGGCTGTCTGAGGAGGCCTTACAAATAGCTGTGAAAAGAAAAGAGAAAGCAAAGGAGAAAAGGAAAGATATATTCATTTGAATGCAGAGTTCTAAAGAATAGCAAGGAGAGATAAGAAAGCCTTCCTCAGTGATCAATGCAAAGAAATAGAGGAAAATAATAGAATGGGAAAGATCTCTTCAAGAAAATTAGAGATGCCAAGGGAAAATATCATGCAAAGATGGGCTCAATGAAGGACAGTAATGGTAGGGACCTAAAAGAAGCAGAAGATATTAAGAAGAGGTGGCAAGAATACACAGAAGAATTGTACAAAAAAGATCTTCACAACCTAGATAATCACGATGGTGTGATCACTCACCTAGAGCCAGACATCCTGGAATGTGAAGTCAAGTGGGCCTTAGGAAGCATCACTACGAACAAAGCTAGTGGAGGTGATGGAATTCCAGTTGAGCTATTTCAAGTCCTAAAAGATGATGCTGTGAAAGTGCTGTACTCAATATGCCAGCAAATTTGGAAAACTCAGCAGTGGCCAAAGAACTGGAAAAGGTCAGTTTTCATTCCAATCCCAAAGAAAGGCAATGCCAAAGAATGCTCAAACTACCGCACAATTGCACTCATCTCATACGCTAGTAAAGTAATGCTCAAAATTCTCCGAGCCAGGCTTCAGCAATATGTGAACCATGAACTTCCAGATGTTCAAGCTGGCTTTAGAAAAGGCAAAGATCAAATTGCCAACATCCACTAGATCATCGAAAAAGCAAGACAATTCCAGAAAAACATCTATTTCTACTTTATCCATTATGCCAAAGCCTTTGACTGTATGGATCACAATATACTGGAAAATTCTGAAAGAGATGGGAATACCAGACCACCTGACCTGCCTCTTGAAAAACGTGTACGCAGGTCGAAGCAATAGTTAGAACTGGACATGGAACAACAGACTGGTTCCAAATAGGAAAAGGAGTACGTCAAGGCTATATATTGTCACCCTGCTTATTTAACTTATTTCCAGAGTATATCATGAGAAGCGCTGGGCTGGAGGAATTACAAGCTAGAATCAAGATTGCTGGGAGAAATATCAATAACCTCAGATATGCAGATGACACCACTCTTATGGCAGAAAGTGAGGAAGAACTAAAGAGCCTCTCAATGAAAGTGAAAGAGGAGAATGAAAAAGTTGGCTTAAAGCTCAACATTCAGAAAACTAAGATCATGGCATCCGGTCTCATCACTTCATGGCAAATAGATGGGGAAACAGTGGACGCAGGGGCTGACTTTATTTTTCTGGGCTCCAAAATCACTGCAGATGGTGACAGCAGCCATGAAATTAAAAGACGTTTACTCCTTGGAAGGAAAGTTATGACCAACCTAGACAGCATATTAAAAAGCAGAGACATTACTTTGTCAACAAAGGTCTGTCTAGTCAAGGCTGTGGTTTTTCCAGTAGTCATGTATGGATGTGAGAGTTGGACTATAAAGAGAGCTGAGCACCGAAGAATTGATGCTTTTGAACTGTGGTGTTGGAGAAGACTCTTGAGAGTCCCTTGGACTGCAAAGAGATCCATCCAGTCCATCCTAAAGGAGATCAGTCCTGGGTGTTCATTGGAAGGACTGATGTTGAAGCTGAAACTCCAATACTCTGGCTACCTGATGTGAAGAGCTGACTCATTTGAAAAGACCCTGATGCTGGGAAAGATTGAGGGCAGGAGGAGAAGGGGACATCAGAGAATGAGACGGTTGGATGACATTACCAACTCAGTGGACATGGGTTTGGGTAAACTCTGGGAGTTGGTGATGGACAGGGAGGTCTGGCGTGCTGCAGTTCACAGGTCACAAAGAGTCAGACACGCCTGAGCAACTGAACTGAACTGAACTGAAATGCAGTTTCAGTTTTTGAACTAGCAGCTCCACAATTTCATTTTGCAATATACTCTGCAAATTATGCAGCTGGCTCTGAAACTCAAGAGTCAATGTAGTTTTCATTTGAGCTTACATATTTTTGAGGTATTTTCTCAGTGACAACAACCACGAAATGCAAGTATGAATCTAAAACCAACTCTGAATGGCTATATCATGCTGCTAAACTACACTTATCAAAAATAATTATATATGATTAATATTTGCATACTTGTTTATTTATAACTAGTTATACACAATCACAAATAAAGCATTTAGAGAAAGCAAAATTATTTGGGGCTGTTAGTAAAGAAAATTAAAAGCATTTTTATTTCTATTTTTATATTAGAGTACACACAAATTAATGTCATACATGCATATGCCTTATAAACAAATTAGCATGTATTTCATAAGAATATACTGCATGTTCAACAACTTGTCAAAAGACTTTGGAAAACAGATCTAGCCTACGAATGATAATCTTTTCCTTTTGGAGCCCAAACTCCGAAATTACTCCCTCTTCCGGCAATACTTTACTCAGCAATACTTTAGGAGAGAGGGAGGGAGGCAGAGACCAGCTTGGTTGGTAAAGAGGATTTAGAGTCAGGACTGGGTTCAAATCCAAGCGTCCTCTATGAAGTAGCCGCATTTCTTAACCTTTCACCTGATCAGTGCTTAGAGCAGTGTGACGTTCGTGGACCTGGCACCGCTCCAGTGGCTGATGAAGCACCAGTGACACGGGCATCTACACAGGTGTTTCCACAAGAGGCTGATGGACTCAGCACCGTTGTCTCTACCTGCTCCACTCGCCCCAGGGACTCTGGATGGTGGCAACACTTCAGGTTGTGAGGTGAGCTGCATCCTCCTGGTGACACCGGAATGGTGATACTGATATAACCCAAACATTTCTCTCTTTAAATATACCAGGGGATCTAACTGCTATTAACTTATCTTCATAAGGTCAAGGAGATGAAGGGCCTGGACGGAGGGGCGTCGGTGAGGCCCGCGGGGACTCAAGGCTCGGGGGGCGCTCCCTGGGTGACGGATGCAGGAGGACAGGACCACGGTCCAGTCCACCCCAGGAGTGCAGCTTCGGACTTTCTCCTGGGCTTGCCCAAACGGAACCTCAGCCCTTCACCTCGCGCGCTTCACCCATCCCGGCCTCGAGCGGCTTGTCCCGGAGAGTAGTGCTCCCCAAGATCACTCCAGGGCACTGCGCCCACCTCCGGGGGTCGCGGACCCCCGCAGGAGTTCCGCCAAGAGAGTGCGAGGGAAAGGATCCGACCCCTTCGCCTCAGGGTGGCTGCCCCGCGCGGAGAGGGAGCCGCCCCCTGCGGTCTCCAGGGGCCTTACCTGGATGGTGTGGCCGCTGCCGGGGGCGGTGGGGCCCCCCACCAACTTGCAGTAGAGCTCGGGCCGGGGCCGTGCGCCCCCGGGCTCCCGCTCCCCGCAGGTGGCGGTGGCCCAAATCCTGGCCGCCTCGGCCAGATTGAAGTAGGGCGGGTGCAGGCTGAGCCGGGCCGGGGCCGGGGGCTGTCGAGCCGCCGCGCACCCCGCCGGCACCAGCAGCAGAGACAGCAGCGGCAGCACCGACCCCGGTGCCCAGTCCCGAGCCCGCCCGGCCGCTGCCATCCCGCCGCGCGCGGTCCTCCTGGCTGGGCGGCCCGCGGAGGGGCTGGGGACCCCGCGGTGCCGGGAACGATGCTCACGCGACTAGCGAGCGCCGCCCGGGCGTGGGTGGTGGCGGCGGATGCGCGCCCGCGCCCCACGCGCCGGGAGCCGGCGGCGAGGGGGCGGCTCCTCCCGGCCGGAACGTGCGGCGGCCGCAGCGGGCACCCGCCCGACCAGGAACTGACAGCGCCCGGCCCCGGCCCGGCCCAAGACTGCGGCTCCGCCAGCGCGCTGCAAACTTCGCGGGCGGGGAGGGCCAGAGGCGTGTCCGGGTTCCCACCCACGCGGCTGAAGGGAGTCCCCGACCGCCCCACCTTCCCAACGCCCGGGCGGAGATCGGACAGCCCGCTTCTCCGGAGCCTCTAGGTGGACCTCGGACTAGGGGCAAGGAGGCTCCGGCGAACGGGGTGAGACAGTAGCTGCCACCGCCTGCAGAACCTCCAGCAGAGCCATTGTGGGTTCCCAGATGAGTTTCAGTTGTCGAAGGACAAGTCCCGTCAATTCTCAGTCACTGGGTCGCCAACAAGATCTGTGGCGCTGCACACACACATCCTGAGGGTGGGATCAAAGGCGCTCCAGGGAACTGGGAGTGGCCGAAGGTATACAACTTAAAGACAGCCATTAGGGCAGGCTGTAGTTTGCTGGGCTGTAAAGCCACCTCACTGGAAAGACTGATGCTGAAGTTGAAGCTGAAATTGTTCAGCCACCTGATATGAAGAGCCGACTGACTGGAAATGACCCTGATACTGGGAAAGACTGAAGGCAAAAGAAGAA
The DNA here is from genome assembly GCF_910594005.1 of Cervus elaphus. NCBI lineage: Eukaryota > Metazoa > Chordata > Mammalia > Artiodactyla > Cervidae > Cervus > Cervus elaphus. The sequence goes on from NC_057841.1 coordinate 36,254,313, forward strand.
GGGAGTGGCAGAGGAGGAGATGGTTAGATAGTATCACTGATTCAATCGACAGGAATTTGCGCAAACTGGGAGAGATGGTGAAGGACAGGGGAGCCTGGCGTGCCGCAGTCCATGGGGTTGCAAAGAGTCAGACGCGACTTAACGACTGAACAACAACAAACAAACCCACCTTGGGGAAAATCCTTCAGATGCCCCATCTGCTGTGTTTTACAGGAAACAGCAATGCTGAGTGTGTTACTCTTAGCTGTCACATGGCCTCTGGGTAGAGGACAATAACCTCCCATCTCCCGGGGCTGAGGCTTAGTCTTGTAGACAGGACACTTCACCAAAAAGGAGATAGCACAGCCCTCTAACAATTGGAGGAGGGTGTCATTGCTGCAGGCCAGGACCGACAAAAGTGCCTTGAGAAAGAAGGACTAGAGCTAGAGCTTCCAAAGATGGAGAAGGAAAAAAGAGGTAGGGTGTGAGAGCACTCCTGGAACAAAAATTGAGATGAAGATTAAAATGGAGCAGTTGAAAGGAGAGAGAAGTAACTAGCATATTTATTAAACACTGGGATAGGTTGTAGTAGGAAGGAAGCGTGTCTATTTAATCTTATGTTCTTCAAAAACAAAAAGGAGAAAGGAATTTGTGGGGATAACAAAACTGTAAAGACTGATAAATTGACTACATAAAAAAATGTGTGCACCGAAAAGAAAACAGAACAAGTCAGAAACAAATGAGGGAGGAAAAAATGTATGTCATAAATGACTTGTGATTAATGACTGTGATATATAAAATGCATTTACAAAATAATTCAAGAAAGCTGAAAACTAGGGGCTAAGAAATCTAACAATTGACAGGAAAATAAATCCTTTAAGCTAATAAACATATGAAAAAATTTTGACCTTTCTGAGAATTGAAAAGCAAACATAACACCAATAAGACTCAAGTTTCACCTATCAGTTGGTGAAGATATTTTTTCTTTATAATAAAACAAAGTTGAAGAGAATTCAAAGAATCAATTCTAACACACTTGATAGAAATGAAAACCATATAAACTTTCAAGAGGGCAATTTTTGCAGTGCTTAGCAAATTACTTCATCTTGCATATATTCTGCCTTAACAATTTCACTTGTATAGATTTATATCCAGGAAATGGTTAAGGAAGTTTGCAAAGATTTAATGGCAAGGACTTAGCAGAGAAACTTACAATTGTTTTAAGCTTGCATGCTAAGTCACTTCAGTTGTGTTCAATTCTAACCCTGTGGACTATAGCCCACCAGGCTCCTCTGTCCATGGGATTCTCCAGGCAAGAATACTGGAGTGGATTGCCATGCCCTTCTCCAGGGGATCTTCCCAACCCAGGGATCGAACCAGCATCTCTTATGTCTCCTGCATTGGCAGGCAGGTTCTTTACCACTAGTGCTACCTGGGCCACAGCAGTTTTAAGCTTAGAAGAACCTAAATGTCCAATAGTAAGGAGCCAGGTAAATAAACTACAGTATACTCATGTAGTGAAATACTGTGAAGTCATTAAAATGATGTTATAGAAGTATTCTTTCTAACATAGAAAGATGTTCATGATATCTTAACAAAAAAGAAAGGATGTAAAATAATACATATGTACAAAAATTAACTGTATTTCTAAACACTAGAAACAAACCGTCCAAAAATGAAATTAAGAGTCATTTCATTTACAATATTCAAAAAGAATAAAAGTCTTAGGACTAAATTTAAGAAAAGAAGTGCAAGACTTGAACATTTAAACAGTGTTAACTTGTAACCCAGCAATTACAATCCTAAGTCTGTATTCAAAATATTCACACACAAAAAGTGTACATGGGTGTTCATAACAACATTCATAATAGCCAAAAAGTGAAAACAATTCAATGCTTACTAACTAGTGAATGGAAAAACAAAATGTGGTATAACCATCCAATGCAATATCATTAGCCATAAAAAAGAATAAAGATCTGATATGTGCTACAACATGGATGAACCTTGAAAAACATTACACTAGGTGAAGGAAGCCAGACACAAAAGGTCACATATGTAATGGGGAGTAACTGCTAATGGATATGGGAATTTTTGGGGGGCGGGGGGGAATGATGCAAATGTTCTGGAATTAGATAGAGGTGATGGTTGTATGACTCTGTGAATATACAGTTGACCCTTGAACAACATGGATTTGAACTGCAAGTGTCCACTTATACATGGATTTTTTTCAATAAATAGTTATTACAATACTTGTTGTTTAGTCGCTAAATTGTGTCTGACTCTTTGCTACCCCAGGGACTATACCCCACCAGGCTCCTCTGTCCATGGGATTTCCCAGGCAAGAAGACTGGACTGGGTTGCCATTTCCTTCTCCAACTACGTGGTCCTTGAAGCAGAACTGGGGATATAAGAAGCCACCTTAAAGTTATTCTTGAATTTTTGACTGGGGGGGACGGTCAGCACCCCTAACCTCTACGTTGTTCAAAAGTCAACCTCAATACTAAAAAACACTGAACCATCCACTTTAAAAGTCATTTTATGGTATATGAATTGCATCTTAACACAACCGTTATTAAAAAAGAATTTTTGCAGAACAGAAATATAATTATATATAAAAGTATATATAAATGTGTGCATGTGCATACATGTGTATGTGAAAGCACATTCAAAGAGATTTTGAAAGTTATACAAGAAGATGTTCATGAGTGAATAGATGTGATAGAAGGAAGGGACTTTGTGTATATTCTTTTTGCTATGTCTATATTTTAAAATTTTTTCCAGTCATGAACCTATGCTGCTTTACCCTAATAAGAACATTCATATTTTAATAAATTAATGAATGCCCAGCACTGCCTGGAATAGTCCCACTGAGGTGGTGTGGTTCTATCTAAATTGATGAAAGAACATTGTGAGAAATTGAGACAGATTTTACTTTCTTTTTATAACGCCCTTCCATACAAGATTATCTGAAGGAAAATATTCAACAAACAGCTAAGATTCCAAAATTCTTTTATCAATATGCAAATATGAAAGCAAAGTCTACATTGACGACACTGTTCTCTACCCAGCCAGTAACTCCCCATGAAACCAGGCCTGCTCACTGAGAGACTCTGAGGTCAGAACCCCTAGCAGCAGAATCGACCATCTGTGGATGCAAATCAGCACTTCTTCCTCATAGAACTTTGTATTTTGCTCTGTTGATGATGGTGGTTTAGTTGCTAGGTCGTGTCCGACTCTTGTGACCCCATGGACTGTAGTCTGCCAGGCTCCTCTGTCCAAGGGATTCTCCAGGCAAGAATACTGGAGCAGGTTGCCATTTCCTTCTCCAGGGGATCTTACCAACCCAAGAATTGAACCCGGGTCTCCTGCATTGCAGGCAAATTCTTTACCGACAGAGCTATGAGGGAAGCCTGTATTTTGCTCTAAAAGGCAACAATTACGAGCATGACACACAATTTGCTATATTGTACATGACAGTATTTCTCTTTGATATGTTTTATTACAGTCCCTACCTAGTCAGATAGTATGTGATATCCTTGACTTCACACTGTCATTGCTATTTAAAAATAACTTTGTGATGTCAGAGCACAATAGGTATGTTTGCCACTGAGAACAGCTTTAAAGGTGAACAAATAAAAGCTACACATATAAAGTTCATATTTGTTAGTAAAACTGTCTCTCTAAAGACTGTGTATCCAGGATCTTCCCTAGTGGTCCAGTGGCGAGAGTCTGCATATCTCCTGCAGGGGACCTGGGTTCAATCTCTGGTCAGAGCACTAGATCCTGCTCACCACAACTAAAGATCCCACATGCCACGGTGAAAATCAAAGATCCTGAGTGCTCTAAGATCCCACACAGCCAAATAATTAGTTAATCAAAAAAAGACTATGTATCCAAAATAAATACCCCAGGAGCACCAACACTCCATAGTTCTAGATATGGGAGATTTGATGGGAATGATGACACTTTGGCTGGGGGAGAGGAGAATGGCCACTCTGAAGTTTAAATGAAGAAACTTATGAGTAAGTGCTTTTAAATACTAAGGCAGCAAATAGAAGGCACACTTGTGTTTTTAAGGCAAAATGGGGCTCTTGTGTTTTAATGGCAAAAGATGATGCTTGAAGAAATTAAATGACTTGCCTACATTTTAAGAAAAATAGGAATAATAAACAGGACCCAGACGTTCTGATTCTCAGTTCCTGCTCCTAGGAGGACTCTGGGGGGAAACCCATGTGAGGTGTGAAAGCTGCAGAAGTATCCCGAGCACAGGAAGAGATATTGGTTTACTTAGCTCTAGAGGGGTGGGTGTGAGAGACATGCAAAGAAGTGGGTAAACAAACCCAAACTAACACAGTGAATTTGGGGTTTGGCTGACCTCTTAATACTTCAGAAGTGATTCATGCATAACTATGTCCTTCAGATCTTAACTTAGAAATGCAACTTGCCTTGCCATTGTTGCAAAACATTTCCCTAGTATCAAGAAAGAAGATTGCAAGGGTGGTAACGGCACTGTTCACCAAGGGCATAATCAATAGGTTGTTATTTCCTTCTCCACCTAATCTCAAGGCTTCTTGTAAAGTAGTGATGCTCCCTTGGCACATGGCCTGGGTCTGGCTCATAATCTCAGCTCAGAACCCCCAGTGTTCAAACCGAGTGGAATTCTCAGTATCCAGTATTTCTACTCACTGCAAGCAGATCCCAGCTTCAGCAGGAACCTTGACATTGGTACAGTGCATTAGGGCACTCCCTGGTAGTCAGCTCTGCCAAAGACCCTGTGAAGCACTCACATTCCAATTGCATGAATTTCCTCTCCAGCTCTTGTTTCACACACTCCACCTTGGCCTTTATATGAAATGTGTAGTTGGGCAGAGCAGGTAATTTTATATATTTGTTACTAAGGAGAATTCCTTTTTCCTCACCAGCTGTATGTTACTAGAAGCAGTGGGGCTAGGATAAAAGAAAGGCTGTATCTAGGTAATAAATACCTTTTTTTAACAATGAAACTTTTTCCTATCAGCCCAGAGCTTATCCTGAAAGGGAAGTGGGCAGAAGCCATTATTCTCATTTTGTGGATGAGTGAAAATAAGGTAGTGAGTAATTAGACCATCTGGCTCAGGCATAGTGGAAATTTAAGAAATGGAGACTTCACTCTCTTGACATAAAGGTTAAGTAATTTATCCGGCAGAGATTTTGAGTGAAAATTAGAAAGCAGCCTCTAAATTATACCCTTGAGTCATTTTCTCATTTTTCCCTTTTGTGCCACCCAAAAGGCAAAAACATTACTTTGCCAACAAACGTCCATCTAGTCAAGGCTATGGTTTTTCCAGTGGTCATGTGTGGATGTGAGAATTGGACTGTGAAGAAAGCTGAATGCCAAAGAATTGACACTTTTGAACTGTGGTGTTGGAGAAGACTCTTGAGAGTCCCTTGGACTGCAAGGAGATCCATCCAGTCCATCCTAAAAGAGATCAGTCCTGGGTGTTCATTGGAAGGACTGATGTTGAAGCTGAAACTCCAATACTTTGGCCACCTCATGCAAAGAGATGACTCATTGGAAAAGATCCTGATGCTGGGAGGGATTTGGGGCAGGAGGAGAAGGGGACGACAGAGGATGAGATGGCTGGACGGCATCACCGACTCAATGGACATGAGTTTGAGTAAACTCCAGGAGTTGGTGATGGACAGGGAGGCCTGGAGTGCTGCGATTCATGAGGTCGCAAAGAGTCGGACACGACTGAGTGACTGAACTGAACTGAACTGAAATTTAAGGATTTGAACCCAGTTGAATGACTTCTATGACCACAAAATGTATCCAACCGGCAATGTTCAGCCACACTGCAGTTTATTTCCGTGTCAAAAATACCTCACATCAGAGACATGCATTTTGGTAAGAATTTGTCCAACAGATCCAATAGAGGATTGGTTCACGATAAAAGATGAAAACTCTTATGAACAGAGACTGGCCCAAAGATATTTTTCTTTGTCTCTTTTGAGATCTCTAAGCAGTGAGTTATGCCAAGCAGCAGATTGGTAAATACTTGTCAAAATTCAGATCGAATTAATTTTACTTAAATACTAGAACATAGGGTTAGTAGGTAATTTTGTAAGCCATATAATCACTGAAATCTCTCATCACTTAATGCTCTTTAATAACCATCTTAGTGCTGAGCAGTTCACAGAACAAATGAGGGTGTTAATTTTAATACTTCTTTCTTTAATTGAAAGAAAATGAAAGCGAAGTCCCTCAGTCGTGTCCAACTTTTTGCGACCCCATGGACTGTAGCCTACCAGGCTCCTCCGTCCATGGGATTTTCCAGGCAAGAGTACTGGAGTGGGTTGCCATTTCCTTCTTCAGGGGATCTTCCCCAACCCAGAGATCGACCCTGAGTCTCCCGCATTATAGACAGATGGTTTAGTGTCTGAGCCACTAGGAAAGTCCTCTTTTTAAAAAAAAAAAAATTATTTATTTATTTTAATTGGAGGCTAATTACTTTACAATAGTGTAGTGGTTTTTGCCATACATTGACATGAGTCAGCCATGGGTGTACATGTGCTCCCCATCCTGAACTCCCCTCCCACCTCCCTCCCCATCCCATCCCTCAGGGTCATCTCAGTACACATCCCTGAGCGCCCTGTCTCATGCATCAAACCTGGAAAGTCCTCTTTATTTAATTGAATAAATTCTTTATTTAATTGAAGTATAGTTAATTTACAACGTTGTGTTAGTTTCAAGTGTACAGCAAAGTGATTCGGTTATACATGTGTGTGTGTATATATATATATATATATATATATAATCTTGTTCAGATTCTTTTCCATTAGAAGTTATTAAAAGACATTGCATATAATTCCCTGTGCTACACAGTAGGTCCTTACTGCTAACCTATTAGGTATATAATAGTTTGTATGTGTTAATCCCAAACTCCTAATTCCCCACTATCCCCTCTTTCCTGTTCCCCACTATCCCCTTTGATAGCCATAAGTTTGTTTTCTATGTCTGTGAGTCTATTTGTCTTGTAAATAACTTTTTGTATCATTTTTTAGATTCCACATATTAAGTGATATTGTTAGGGGAAGCACACTGACTGAAACCACCCACCCTGGCCAGGCACCATAGTAACCATTTGCATGAGTTGTTTTAGGACAGGAGGTCCTGGTAAGGAACACAGAACTAATAAGCCACCACCAACCGGAAGAGTTCAGGAAAGGTCAAAAGGAGACACCACATGTCTGACCCCCTCCCAGAATCCTTCTGTCTGGCATCCATCTTGGCTGAACAAGGCGTGCACCACCAGGAAGGACTCTGAGTCAGAATGATTGGCTAAAGACAACCCAGAAACTAATGCCGTCACCATAAAACCCGAGACTGCAAGTCACATGGCAGAGCTGTTCTCCTGGGTTCCCTTACCCTCCTGCTCTCCACCTGGGCGCCCCTTCCCAATAAAATCTCTTGCTTTGTCAGCACACGTGTCTGCTCAGACAATTCATTTCTGAATGTTAGACAAGAGCCCAGTCTGGCCCTGGAAGGGGTCACCCTTCCTGCAACAATATCATATAACACATTACTTTTTAAGAAGTCAATGTAGATTCAGCTTGCTCATTTCTCCATTTTTTTAATCTAGATTTGTAATAGAGTACCAAACGATGCTTATGGGACTCACAAACTATTTCCTTATCTCATACAGTGAGCTCTTCATGGAAGTAAATGCCAAAGAGGATTCTGAGTGGCTGGTTAGCCAGCCAGGCCTATAAATCAACTAGAAAATATGAGTATAACTTCATGAGTGACTTTCAGGAGGTGGGAGGAGATGAGAGAGGGACAGAGTCAATGGTATGTAAATAATATGAAGAAATGAGAAAAAGAAATACCCAAAGAGTCATGGGAACTCTTAACATAATCTATGAAGGACATAGAAATGACTAGCTGCCTACCAAGGATTGGTTCTCCCCTTCCAGAGTGTAAAATTGTTCTGGAAAGTGGCTGCTGGCTCCAGGAATATATTTTCCACCCTACTTGCATCTAGGTGGGGTCATTAACTGATTTTGAACTAATGAAAGAGGGAGGAGAAGTGATCCATAAAAACCTCTTGCATGGTCCTTCACATTTTACCTCTTTTCCTGCCTGGGAGCCCAGGGCCCCAGTGCCCTAGGAGCTGATTATATTCTGTCCTACATTTCGAACATTAAATATTATTTGTATTCAGCTCCATTGTAGGTTCCCTAACTGCAAGAAAAAGTGTCTCTTACACCACCTTGCAGAGTGATGATGACTTAATAGGTGCTTAATAAATATGTATGACTTGATCAGTTGGTTTGGTTGGTGTAATCTGGTGTAATTTTAAAGCTCTTCATGCCATTAACTATGTGCACATGCTCAGTCATGTCTGACTCTTTGAGACCCCATGGGCTGCAGTCTGCCAAGCTCCTATATCCATGGAATTTTCCAGGCAAGAATACTGGAGTGGGTTGCCATTTCCTCCTTCAAGGGATCTTCCCAACCCAGGGACTGAACCCACGTGTCCTGCATTCGAATTCTTTACCACTCGGAAACTGTACCCCCTGAGCCATCGGGGAAGCCCCAAGAGCATTCCCAAATACTAATGCCATCTTCCAATCTCTAGAACATCAGCTGTATTTTCCAAATATTGTAATTCTGCCTTATTCAGAAAAATAGAATATGTATTTTTAACTTTTAAGCACTTTTATAACTTTTAAGCACAATTTAGTTTAAATTTTTTTTTAATTTTATTATTGTTACAGTGGTGGCTGCCCAGTGAACCACATCTCTCAGAACTCCTGTCCTTGTGTTGTTCCCTCCCACCCTGAGTCTGAGTTTGGTCTGATGACTTGCTTTAGTAAATGGGATATTAGCAAGTTTGGTGCAAAGAGAAACTTGACAAGTGTTTGTCATCCTAGAATTCTTGGAACATAGACCAACCACCCTGCTGAAGCAAGAATGTATAAAGAGGTCCTGGAATATGTGAGGCCATGCTAAGCATTGTGAGTATAGCCAGCTTGGTCTTAAAAGTCCCATTCAAGGCATCAGCTCAAGCCACCAGCAAAAGAGATCCCAGGTGAGACCAGCAGACCCGCCTAGCTGATTTCAGCCTAGGCTGCCAAATCATGAACAACTGAAAAATTGTTTTAAGCCACTGGCTTTAGGGTGGTCTATTACACGATAGCAGACAACCACAATAGTATCAGAATCTTATTTCTTATTCATCAATATGCACATTCTGGTCTTAAATGCCTTGAGTTAGCATTAACAGTAAAATATATCAATAGAATACTCTTCCCAATTAGAATGAGGAAGTTTTATTTCTAGACACTCCTGGGAAACAGATTTTAGAAATTGACTTTTGCATTTAGAATTTTTTTTTCTATGTAGTTGATGTCTTTAAGACAAATGAAGTTTAGCTCTACTTATTTTTTTTCCTGGCTTTTGCCCTGGGTAAGCATCTAGGGAAATGAAAAATTTGATCTCATGAATTTTATGCCCTGTTTTTCGCTCTTGCCAAAACGCACTGCTAACTTCATTCCAAGTTTAAAAAAAAAAAAAGTTCTTGTAAATGTGATATCTGCCACGGCATCAAGAGGAATGCCAGAAAAGACAATTCTATAAAAATAGATTTCTTCATTCTGTATCTATGTGATTGCACACAGTCAGAGACTCCGTTAGTAGCTATCTTGCGGGTCATAGTTTTTCTCTGAAAATAGGCTTTTTACCATTTGTGAGACTTTGGCCTCTTTTTTTCCCTCAACTTGGGTTGGTGTTTTATGTTTCCTTCTTTCCTTCTTCATGTACCTTTCATAACTTGATCTTTGAAGGAAGTATTTCTCCCTTATCTCTCAGTTGGGAAGTGTAGTTTGCCTTGAATAAGAGTTTCTTTCATAAGTTCATCAAGCACTAGAAAATTCAAGAACATGGTAAGCAAAAACTATTTTAAAACTGAAAGAAAAGGCAGCAAAAACTAGTTTTTCAGTTGTTGAGATGGTTTTAGAATGGTCATGCCTCGTTTAAATCACTGCTAATCAAAGTGTGGTCTGTGGACCACTGCCAGTCCCTACACTGTCATTGCAAAGAGAAAAATACAAAAACTGAGTGTTTATAAATATTTTTAGCGGTTTGATATTGCCATGACATCCAACCATGTGATCTTTTTTCTCATAACCCAGTTTTATTGTATATTACAAAATACTGGTTAACAGTGGATTGGAATATTTTTAAAATGGTCTTTCTTCACTGCTTAAAAAGCACTAGTGTAAATGATCTCTCCAAATATCTTCCAGCCTCAGGCCTAGAAAAGTGTGGAACCCAGAGTGGGTAGGTAAAAAACATTTGTTGATTGATTGCTAATGACTTGATGGGCAGTTTCTAGTCCCATGATGCTCTAATGGTAAGTTAAATCTTTACCATTCACTAACCAATACATACAGCAAATATAAAAAAGTCAGAGTTTTACCAAGTTTTATTTTTTTTAAGGGCATGAACTAACCTGCCTAATTCTCTTGGCTTGGTATGAGTAATTAATCATACCCACATTTAGAGAACTCAAAAGAAATGACACGTATGCTAAAGGTAAAATTAGCTTTCACTTACTCCATAATAGCACCGACTGATTCAGCTGTCTTTGAGCAAAGAGAGATGGTGTAAGGTGTTGAGCTCAACGTAAGGACAAAACCCATGACTCATTCCTTATGAAGAATAAATGCATCATTGGGTTATATCAGGTGAAAGCCACTCCTTACACTTAGTACAGGAAATCAGACTCCTTGAAGTCATGTGTCTTCAAAATCGCTTTATATCCTAGAACACCTTTATTAAATCAGACTCCAGATTAAGAAGGCTGAATATACACTAAATATCATGGTGTTTATCTGTAGGCCTCTTCCTGCCCCACAGCACCTCAGCTTCAGGGCAGCTTTGCTGTGGTTTTGCTCTGAACTCTGCCCTAGTCCCATTAATTGGGTGATGGCCTCCTTCCTGTAGGGCTTCCCTGTTGGCTCAGTGGTAAAAGAATCCTCCTGCAATGCAGGAGACATGGGTTCAACAACCCCTGGGTTGGGAAGATCACCAGAGAAGGAAATGGCAACCCACTCCAGTATTCTGGCCTGGGAAATGCCACCGACAGAGGAGCCTGGTGGCCTACAGTCCATGGAGTCACAAAAGAGTCTGACACGATTTAGCAACTAAGCCACCACCACCTCTTTCCTATGTGATTGTAAGCAAGCCAGTTAGTCTTTATGTGCTTCAGATCACTCACTGGGGAAAAAAAAAAAAAACAAAAAACTTTTTTAATGAGGACAAGGACACCACGAAGAGTAACTGACATAAGGCGTGAACATGTCTGTGAAAGTGCTGGATGGGCCCCAGTTGGGGTTCACCATCCTTCTCCCTTCACCTTGCCCTTGCTCCTCTGACCAAGCTTTCACCATGTAGGGCAGTGAAGTAGTTAAGCCCACAGACTGCAGAGTCCTAAACTTGGGTTAAAATCTCAGCTCCCCCATCTGCTAGCTTCTGTGACTCTGACTTTGGGCAAGTTATTGAAGCTCTTTAAGTCCCAATTCCTTCATCTGAAAATTTTTACCCCCAGCAAGAGATTTGTGACTGTGGAATGAAGACCTTCTTAAGGGCTGAAAGGAATGCTAGCACACAGCACACCTCCAGATTAGGCCAGCTATTGTTCTTTCCCACCCAGTTCCAGCAACAAGCTTTGACCCATGTGTCTTCATTTCTGGCCCGGGGCCTGCCTAGGATCTGGATTACTCGGCATCTGGAAGCTTTCTTTGCTCCTGCCTTTAGACACCGGCTCTTAATGACTAAATTTCTGTTTTGACCTGCTGACCCCCTCTGCTGCTGCACTTGGGGCTCTCCCCAGAGCCCCAGCATCCTAGAAGGCTGCCAGGTATCCTGTGGAAGCTCTCATTGCCTTAGGATCCTCCGGTCAGCTGTTCTGCCGTGTCCACACCTACTTTGTGCTCCCAGACCCTCCAGGACACTGCCCTCACCCCCAGGCTTCTCCACTTTCTGTTGGGAGCTCCTGGATCCCTGCCCCTCCGTGAGCCCAGCCTGCCCCAGGATTGAGCCAGAGGGGCCTCAGCCCCAGTTCTGACAGCACTTGCTGTGAACAAGTCAGGGCATGGATCCCATCCTGAGACTGGCACATCACCAGGGGGTCAGAATGCCAGCACCAGACTGAAGGCAGATGTTACCAGAACTGTTTTGTCTAAAAACCACATTCGATTATGGCTCTTCTGGAAGAGTCTGCTGACATATCTCTTTGCAATGAAACCCTTTAAATTTTTCCATATACATCCTTGTACTTTTGTTTAAGTTTCCTTCTGCTGCCTCAGCCCACTTTCTGGGGGAACTGAGAATTCCATACCTGCACAAAAGTCATCAAAGCCAGCAGTGGTCAGTGACCTAAGCTTCCTTTGAGCTGCACCTCTGGGGGAGTGAGGAAGGTGGTTCTGTACAGCATGAGATCTCTCATCCAACTCAAAATTCGAGAGAGAGAGAGAGAGAGAGAGAGTGTGTGTGTGTGTGTGTGTGTGTGTGTGTGTGTGTGCATGCGCACATACATAGAGTATCAGTTAATTTAAAACACACATAGACCCACACAAAGATGGAGTCACAACCCCTTAACAATCACTTTCACACACATTCCAGGCCCCTCACACACATTCTAGCCCCATTTTGGGGATCAGTGATGATTTGAGGTATGGGGTGGGGTAGCTCTGCTTTCAGTGAAATCATGATGGTTGTTCTACCAGGCAGTAGCCCTGGTGCAAAAATAGGATTTTTTTTTTAACCTGCCCAATGGCCTCCCTTATAAGCTAGTATCTACATGCCTTAGATTCCTGAGTAAGAGAAGAAACTCATCAACACAGTCTCCACATCTCATTAGAGAAAAGTGCATCAGAAGCTTTGGTTTCAGGTCTGAGAAGCTCATGGATCCTCAGATAACCTGTGAAAATTCATTCGTTCATTCAAAAATACTCAGTGAGAACCTGCTGATGTGTGCTAGGATCTGGACTTCTCATTAGAGCTGCAAAGAGATTGAGATATCACTTCTGACTTAATGTGACCATATGGCTCATGGTCTAATTTTCAGTCTCACTGAAGTTCCTGTAACCCAACACTGCCTTGCAGTATAATCCTAGACTTACCTGTAGGCTGTAGGAGGTCAATCAAAACATCTTCACTTGAGGCTCCTGCCACACTCAAAACCTGCCACTTTTAAGACACAGTTTGATCCCTGGGTTGGGAAGATCCCCTGGAGGAGGAAATGGCAACACACTCCAGTATGCTTGCCTGGGAAATCCCATGGGCAGAGAGCCTGGTGGGCTATAGTCCATGGGGTCACAAAAGAGTTAGACACGATTTAGTGACTAAACAACAACACAGTTACATTACCAAACAAGGGTTCCAAAAGTCAATCTGTTATTGCCACAAACAAAATTAAACTTGAAGTCCACTCTTGCTCCCATGCGAGACGGTGAGAGAATTTCCATAGCAAGGAAGTCTTCTAGCCCATTTTCCCTAAGGATTGAATTCAGCTTTTTTGGTTTCTTTTAAACAGTTTCGGTTCAATTAAACATTAAGTGAAACCAGTCCCGACTTTGCTAATGATTTAGACTGTGTGCACGTGTCTACTGCACTTTTACCCCTGTGAGTTTAACAACTTGATAATAAAATGTAAGGACTGAGAGTTCAGCTGGTTAGCATTCAGGATCCTCAGTTCATTAAAAAAAAAATAAAGTTCTTACGTGGATACTCCAAAGCCTCAGTGGAATGCTTAATGCAGATTCACTAAGGACATACCTCTGCCGGGCCCATCCATAATAGCTGCTCTTATTCCCAAGGGCCAGATTATCGGCCCAGTGATAGAGTACTTTCCAGTTATTAACCCAGACTTTTTAAACGAATGTTGGAAATGAGGCAGCTGATAGAGTTGTACAAAAATGCTAGACATCCAAATAAAAATCAAACACTGCAGAAAATATCTGGACATCTAACCAATGAATGAAGGCTCTGGGGTTGCTATTTCGAACCCAGTGCTTAGTCCACTGGGTCAAAGTAGCCTTGAGTAGGGGCAGAAAGCCTGGGTCTTTAAAAGTCCCATGTCAATGTCATGAGATGTGGGCCCTGAAAAGACAGCATGACCTTGGCAAGGTGACTCTCTGCAGTTGAGGCAGTCCCAAAGGGCGAGCAGCTCAGACTTATCTGCCAACAGCACTCGAATAACTGGGGGACACATCACAGCCCCAGCTACCGCCTCTGGTCTCAGGACTACAACTAAAGCTTCTCATCTCACTCCTCAAGTATCTGTTCCAGAGTTTCCTCATCCTCAGCCAGCATATCTGTTCATCTTACCTGGTAGAATAACCCAGGTCCTCATCCCTGGGGAGTGCAAACCCTGATCACTGTGTACTTCTCAGGCTGGAGTTTCATCCATGGTCCATTTAGCATTAACAGTGATCAAGAGGTACCAAGTAAAGCACCCAGGTTCCATAAGAACTCCCCCTGCTCCCTATGGTCCGCAGCAGCCCCCTTTCTTCCTAATGATCATGGCCAATTACACCTGCCAAGGTGGTGACTCCCCTTCTCCCCTGCTACTCCTGGACACAAAGAACCTAAAGCGCCCAGGCCATGGCCATAGGTTATAGCTCAATGGAACTATTACTATGCCCACTGGTGGAAGTGTTTTCCCCTTTGAAAACCAGGACTTGTAAACTGGCTGAGCCTAGAGTTGCTGGGACAGGAAACACAAGTGGGTCACTGAGAGTCATGGTAAGTGGGCCCACTCCTGCTCCCACCTCCTGGTCTGCAGCCCCGCGTATTCTTCCTATGGGACACAGCGCCACAGACAGCTCTTTGACTTAAACTGTATATTGTGTCCTAGAAGACAGTACTCTATGCTCCTAAAATATCATTCTCCAAATTAGTGCTTCAGCTATGTAACCCCCACACTCAAGTGATTGTCAGCTTTGGATAATATGAATGCCACAGTCTTCAGCCCATAAGTGCGCCTCTTTTGCTATAAAGTGGGTTTGACATAACATTACTCTGGATTCTGTGCCAGTCCACTAATCCAACAAACACTCCACAAGCTCCCAGATAGCGGTGCTGGCTGACGCCCCACAGGCAGGAACGGCAGTCCCACCGCTGGAATGTGTCTATTCCTGGCAAAAGAAATCATTGGTTTTCCAGGATGAAATGTATCCAATATAGTCAATTTGCCACCAAATGACCAGGTGACCTCCTCCAAGGATGACGGCATATTGGTCACTCAGTATTGAGGCCTGTTATTGGCCATAAAGTGGCCACAGTAGCTAGATCAGGCTTGGTAATTGAGAGCCCCTGCTCTAGGGCCCATTCACTGATCTTCATCCCTCCCAGCACGGCTGTATCACCCCCAAGCCCACCAAGCCAGCACTGCGGGAGTCCAATGATGGAGGCTGGTTGATGTCAACTGGTAAGGCATTGTGTCTATTTTGTCATTAAGTGCCTTTCTTGTTGAGCATTAAGATATATTAATTTTTTATACTACTGCTCAAAAAGAAAGGCACTAAATGATAAAATAGACACAATGCCTTACCAGTTGACATTAACCAGCCTACCATATATTACAAAAAGAGGGAGAAGGTTCAGTAAACCAGTCTGACCCACTTCACAGTACTGTCTAGAGCAAGTCCTGCTGCAACATAAACTGGGACAGTGCAAAATCGAGAACAAACACATTACAGTCTGTGCTCGTGTAAATGGCAGTGATAACAAATACGGCCTCATCTGAAATGAACACAGATGTCTATTCTTCTGTGTTGTGGGTGTCTGTGGAAGAGTGGTGGGTTTTCTAACAGTATAGATATAAAGAACACAATTCCTGAATCTATTCAATAAATGATTAATACATTTTGACCACCTACCATAACTCCAGCTGGAACTAGCCCTTGAAGAAGAGAAAAGACATATGATAAGACTCAGAGTCTGGCTTTGAAGATTTGAAACTCTGCTGGAGGAGTCAGAAGTAGAAGCAAGGTCTAGAGAAACACAGATCACGGGCTGAGGGATGTGGTACAGAGTGGTATTGCAGAAGGAACTCAACAAAGCTGGGATGGCTGAGCAGCAGTTCAGGAAAGGGCTTGACCTGGGAGTGACCTTGCTAGGTCAGGACGGGGCTTAGGGCAGACCAGACCGAGAGGAGACGTAAGAGAGCTATGGGGATGGGAGGGAGGGTGGTAACAAGGAGAATCCTCTGACAAGTGTGGAGCCCTTCTGTTGGGAAAGAGAAAGTTTTTGAATATGGGGATGGGGCCACAGGGGTTCAAGTTCCTGTGTGAGGGCTGGTGGGTCCCTGCTAAGTTTTGGAACAGGTGGTTTTACAAGGAGGTGCCTGGCTGTGAGTAGGAGAGTTTTGCTCTGTTTGGGGGCTTCTTCATGAAGATGAGCTAAGCCAGGCATGCCAGAGGGTGTCCAGGCACATTCTTTCCTGCAACTTTGACAAGAATTCCATCAGCAGCCTGGCCAGAGACGATGCTCAAAACAACTCTGAGTGGCAAGTGCAGTTGTGAAAACAAACAGGCTTTGGAGTCAGAAAGACTTCAAGTTCTAGCCTGATCTCTCATGAGCAGATGACTTCATCTTCCAGAGCCTTAGTTTTTCCAACTATGGAATGGGCATAACACCCATCTCATAGCATTCTTATAAAGGAAGCACCTTAGCACTCAAAGTACTCTATAGCACTCAATATATTACTTCTTTTCATTCTTTTTATCAAAACTGTTAATAAAACAAAACCTATGATGCTTGATCTTACTTATAAGGTAATGTCACGTCAAAACTATCTCATCAACGTGAAAACTATCTCATCCATAGACACCAAATGCAGGGTAAAAGTTTTGAGTTATTCTTGATTAAAAAAAAATATTTTTTTTTTAATTCTTGGTCACACCACATGGTATGCCAGATCTTAGTTCTCTGACTAGGGATTGAACCCAGGATCCCTACAGTGGAAGTACAGAGTCTTAACCACAGGAATACCAGGGAAGTCCCTCTTTCTTGATTTAAAAAATTAGAAGTTCCTATCAAATTCTGGTACACTTTTTCTTAAAATTGTTTTAAACACAAGGCAATACAATTTATCCACCATATTTATACAAGATAAACATTTTATATCCTTTATGAACTTCAACTTGAAGCTGTATTTCTTAACTTTTAAACTAAAAATTCATTACAAATTTATTTGAGGAAAAGGTAGAGGCTCAAACAGAGATGACAGGGAGAATGAGTGGATTCCTGTAGTAGGAAATTGTGAGATGTCCACTTTTACTTTAGCATTCAGATTTTCTAGAAAGGCTATTACTGCTTTTTATACTTTAAAAATAAAATATTTTTAATTTTTAAGAAATATGACTTTCCCACTTTTATTTTCCTCAACAGTCCTGGGCAATCAGCCAGCAGTTTGTATGAGGGAGTGGACAATGACTGCCATACATACTGTGGGTGTGCAGGAAAGGTCAAGAGGAGGAGCTGACTGTGCGATAAACGTGTGGAGGAATATGTGTATATTTCAAATTGTGCCCTTCACTGTCAGAAAGGAAAAATACCATTTATCACCCATTCAATCAAAAGGCTTGTTTCCCAGCTCTTTTCTGCAAGAGGAACAAAGCTCAAATTCTTAGAAAAGTAAAAGAAGCAAAAGAAAACCTAGAAGGACAGAAAATAGCCATTGGAAAGAGTTGTGAGATGATGGGTGAAGTTTTTTTTCTCATGTTTCATTTCCATCATCATCATATTTGTGCTGTAATGAAGGTTGAAAGTCATTTGATGCAGACTGTGCCCTACTAGAGGATGTCTGTGTGTGTGTGTGTGTGTGTGTGTGTATTTGTGTGTGGATGTGTGTGTAGTGTGTATACATGGCTGTGTGTGTATCTATGTATTGATTGTGAACCTGTGTGTGTGGAATGTACAGGCTGTGTAGAGCCCGCAGTGCATGCAGAGGGTGTGTGTGTGTGAGACAGAAATGTGGATGTGCATGGAGTGTGTGCATGGGAGAGAGGGTGTGGATGTGAGGGGTGTGGATGTGTGTTTTTTCCTCTTGAACCAAAATTTTATTTTTCAAAATTTTATTTTAAATTATTAGGTTTTTAGAGCATACGAAACATCTTCATAACTGAGGACGTATCAGGATGTCAGCACACGGAACTACAACAAAATTTTTATACAACTTTTGAAACATTGATATGCTTATTTCTTTTGTGTATGAATGGCACGGTTAGCTTAAATCAGCTTTGTCGTGGATTATCAAGTAGGTTAAAAGCGGGGCTGGATTTTCAGCTAGGGTTGAAAACGTGGCTAGGGTTGTGTGTGTGTGGAGGCTGGAGAGTGTGCACAGAGTGGGGTGTCCAGTTTGGAGTGTGAGTGAGTGAGTCTGGATGTGTGCAGAGTGATGTGAGGTTGTGAGTGTGCAGCGGTGCGTGCATGAACCTCGCGTGTGTGTGTGTGTGTGTGTGTGTGTGTGTGTGTGTGTAGTGTGTGCACAGTGCGAGCGGAGCTGGGAGTGTTTGGTAGGTACGGCGGTGCGGGTGGGGTGGGGATGGGGGGTAGGGGGATGGGGGAGGGGCGTCTGAGGGGGTGCCCCTTCCCTCCCCTCCTTCGTCCCCCCTCCCTCTCCCTCCTCCGTCCCTCCTCCCACCCCCCCCCCCTCCTCCTCATCCCTCCCCCTCCTCCCCCACCCCGGCCCGGCCCGGTCTGCGGCGGCGGGAGCGCGCGGCGCCGCGGAGGCCGCCCCTCTGCGGAAGGCGGCGGGAGAGGGAGGGAGGCAGGCCGGTGCAGAACGTCCGGGCCGGAAGCGCGCGGGGCCCGGCGGGGCGGCCGCGGACATGTGCAAGATGTCGTTCAAGGTGAGCGCCGCGCCTGCGGGAGGGCGCGCCGGGCGGGCGGTCGACCTGCAGCGGCGGGGCCGGCACCCTCCGTCCGCCCGGAGCCGCCGCGGGCCCGCAGGAAGGGGTGGGCGCCGCCCAGAGGTGGGCTGCGGGGACCGGGAGGGAGCGGCCGGGCAGGGCTGCCCGTCTGGTTTGTGATCTGGGGGCGCGGGCTCTGCGGGAAAGGCTTTGCGCACTTCTGGCTGCAGGTGCGGTGAGCCGGGCCGCGGGGCGCCGGGCGGCGGGGACTGTCGCCGGGGTAACGGGCGGGCGGGGGCGGGGAAGGAGCCCTGGGTCGGCGCTCTTCGCGGGGACCCGGGCTGCCGCACCGATTCCTGCATCCGCGTTCCCGAACGCCAGCCGCCCCACTGCCGCTTCCTCCCGGAATACTTTCTCGACGCTGGAGCTGAGGGACCAGCGCCGAGCGAGCTGCAATTGATTACCAGGCTGCAGTTGATTACCAAAGAGTTTATTAAAGTCATTCATTTAACCCCCTCATTTTCGGGTGAAAATGAGGTTCATTGATTTGCCTGTATTGAAGATGTTAATAAAAACATTAGTTAAAATGGACTGAGCACATAAAATGTGCCCAACTCTGATCCAGGGGCTCCACGGTTCAAGTTCTGAACCTTCCGGCGTAACCACGAGATGGTACTTTGCCACTGCCGCCCCCCCACCCCATCACCACCACCTTTTCTAAATAAGAAAACTAAAACACGAAGAAGTTAAGTAACTCTTCCTACAGCCGTGCAGCCAGTGAGCGAATGGTGTGCAGACTGAAACCCTAGTGAGTCTGGCTCCACGGCAAGTGTGATCCCAGCTCTTACAATAGCTCATTTAAGCAGAGGAATGTCGCTGTGAGATTTGCATCTCAGAAAGATCTCTGAGCGGGTGGGCTTCCCAGGTGGCTCAGTAGTCAAGAATCCGCCTGCAATGCAAGAGACACTGGTTTGATCCCTGTGTTGGGAAGATAACCCTGGAGAAGGAAATGGCAACCCACTTCAGTATTCTTGCCTGGGAAATCCCATGGATAGAGGAGCCTGGCTGGCTATGGTCCATGGGATCGCAAAAGAATAGGACATGACTTAGGGACTAAACAACAACAGTTCAGAGACTAGAACCGAGCTGGGAGACCAGTCAAGACTATGTTGGGGACATCTTGTTACCAGGCTAGGTACCAGACTAGGGCACAGATTTTGAGAATGGAAGAAAACAGACGAATGTTGAGTGACTTAAACATTTTTAATCAGCAGAGTTTAGTGATTGATATTATTCACTGGGCTAGGGAAGGCCAGAGAGATAAAGATAAAATGTTTGGTGTAAAGTTTCAGGATGGAGATGAGTCCAAGTAGAGATGTTAGACAGATGTACAAACTGGAAGCCCAGGAGGGTAGTCTAGGAAGGAAACAGAGATGACATTTAAGAGTGAACAGTGCTAAGTGGTCATTGAACCCATGGGATTGAATGTGGCTGCCCAGTGAGATCATGTAAAGATAGTAAATTAGAGGACTGAGAACAAATTCCTAAAGAACCTCAGGACTTAAGAATGAGTGGAATAAGAGAAACCCATTGAGAAAATGGGAGGGCGGGGAAATGGCAGGCAGAAATGTATGAGAAGAATCAGAAGCATGTGCAGTCATTAAGCCAAGAATCTCTAGCCTTTCAATAAAGGTGGAGAGGGACGCAGAATTAAATACCTCAGAGAAATCAAACAAGCTAAGAATCGAAAAGTGCCCATTGAACTTAGTAATAGAAGAGGCTCTGGTGACCTTGTTGAGAACAGTTTCAATGCAATGTTGTGTTCAGAAGCCAGACTGTAATAGCTTAAAAAGAGAGTGGGTAGAAACCACAAATGGAGAGAACTCTTTCAAAAAATTGGAAACAGTGACTGAGGTGGGAATCCAGATTTGGCCAAGGGTTTGTTTGCTTTAAAATGATAGAGACTTGAGCATCTTTATTTTTTTATTATTATTATTTTTGGTTGCACCACACAGCTTGGAGGATCTTAGTTCCCCTGAAAGTGAAAGTCGTTCAGTCATGTCCGACTCTTTGCAACCTGATGGGCTATACAGTCCATGGAATTCTCCAGGCCAGAATACTGGAGTGGGTACCTGTTCCCTTCTCCAGGGGATCTTTCCAACCCAGGGATTGCACCCAGGTCTCCTGCATTACAGGCAGATTCTTTACCAGCTGAGCCACCAGGAAAGCCCAAGAATACTGGAGTAGGTAGCCTATCCCTTCTCCAGTGGATCTTCCCGACCCAGGAACCCGAATCTCCTGCATTGCAGGTGGATTCTTTACCAGCAAGGATTGAACCTGAGCCCTCAGTGAAAGCATGGACTGCCAGGGAAGTCCTGATCATCTTTAAATGATAATAGACATTTCAACTCTAACGGCAACCCACTCCAGTACTCTTGCCTGGAGAATCCCAGGGATGGCGGAGCCTGGTGGGCTGCCGTCTATGGGGTCGCACAGAGTTGGACACGACTGAAGTGACTTGGCAACAAGACATTTCAACAGTAAACAGACAACCCAGTTTTGAAATGGGCAAAGCCTCTGAATAGAAGTTTCTCCCAAGGAGATACACAAATGGTCAATAAGCCACTGAAAGGATATTTGACATCAGTAGCCATCAGGAAATGCAAATCAAAACTGCAGTGAGACACCACAGTCACACCCCTTAGGATGATTATAGTCAACAAGACAGACAATGAGAAACATTGGCAAGAATCTGGAGCAACTGAAAACAACAACAAAAAGAATGTGGAGCAATTGAAAACAACAACAAAAAGAATGTGGAGAAATTGGAACCCTCCTCCATTACTTGTAGGAATGTGAAATGATACAGCGATAATAGAGAACAGTCTGGTCATTCTTCAAAAAAATTAACCATAGAGTTGCCATAGGACCCAACAATTCTGCTTCTAGATGTATATGCAGGAGAAATGAAAACATATGTCAGGAATTTATATCTCATGGTGGTGGAGACTGGGAAGCCCAAGATCAAGCTGTTGACAGTTTTGGTTTCTGGTGAGAGCCCACTTCCTGGCTTGCAAACAGCTACTTTCTGACTGTATCCTCAGATGAGAGAGAGAGTGAGCTCTAGTGTCTTCCTTTCTTTGTAAGGGCACTCACCCCACCATGGGGGCTCCACCTTCATGGCCTCATCTAAACCTGATTACCTCCAGACATCACACTGGGGGGTTAGGACTTCAACATACTAACCCAGAGAGGAGAGGACATAAGATTCGGACCATAACATGGTGTATCCATATGATGGATCATTCAGCCAGCAAAAGGAATGAATCTCTCATACGTGCAGCAATGGGGATGGACCTTGAAAACATTATGTTACGTGAAAAAGGCCAGACACAAAGGCTTCATGTTACAGGTTTCCATTTATATGGTGTTAGTCACTCAGTTGTTTCCGACTCTTCTGCGACCCCATGGACTATAGCCCACCACACTTCTCCGTTCATGGAATTCTCCAGGCAAGAATACTGGAGTGGGTTGCCTTTCCCTTCTCCAGGGGATCTTCCTGACCCCGGGTTCAAACCTGGTGACTCCTGCATTGCAGGCAGATTCTTTACCGTGTGAGTCACTGTGGAAACCCCCTCCCCACCATTCATATGAAGTGTCCAGAATAGGCAAATCCATAGAGACAGAAAATAGATTGGTGGTTGCCAGGAGCTGGGGGAGAGGGGGTAATGGAGAATGATTGTTAATAGGTATGAGGTTTCTCCTGGTTGATGAAAATATTCTGGGATAAGGTGATGCTTGTAAAACCTTGAGATTAAAATAAAAACCACTGAATTATATGCTTTAAAAGGATGGGTTTTTTGTTTTGTTTTGTTTTGTTTTGTTTTGTCAGTCTATTTGTTTTTGTTTTTGTTTTTTTTTCTTTTGTATTGGGGTACAGCCAGTTAACAATGTTGTGATACTTTCAGATGAACAGGAATGGACTCAGCCATACATATATATGTATCAATTCTCCCCCAAACCCCCCTTTAAAAAGATGAATTTTATGGTATTGGGTTGGCCAAAAAGTTCATCTGGGTTTTTCATCATAGTTATGGAAAAACTTGAATGAACTTTTTGGCCAGCCCAATATGTAAAGTATTAGTTCTAAAACTAAAGTAAGTCATGTCTGACTCTTGTGACCCCCTGGACTGTAGCCCAGCAGGCTCCTCTGTCCATGGGATTTTCCAGGCAAGAATACCGGAGTGGGTTGCCACTTCCTTCTTTAGGGAATATTGCCCACCCAGGATCAAACCCGGGTCTCTTGCATTGCAGGCAGACTTTTTGACCGACTGAACCAAGTATCTCTGTACAGAAGTGTTTTAAGATGGCAGCAGGGAGTGCTGAGAAAGCTTATGCGTGGAGAGGATGGTCGAGCTGAGTGCTGAAGTTCTGAGGTGGGAGAGCAGAGGCACTGATGTTTTGTAAATCGAAGGCCAGGATGAGCTCAGAATTTGCGGTGGGCAGAAGGGAAGATGCCAACATTTTCAGTGAAGAAGGAAAAATGATCCAGAGGCCACAGCTACCTTGAGGTGGGGCAGAGGATGAGAAAGGTGGGATGGCCTGGGTCTTGAAGCAGCGGAGATGTGTACACCTGCTGAGAAAGGGTGTCTGGAAGTCAGGTGAGGAGGGTCCAACCCCATTCCCCGCCGTAGTGTGTCTATGGGAGCAGGTTTAGCAACCCCTCCCTGCACCCCTGTCCCCCGCCCCCCACCCAGGGAGACTGGAAGCTCGGCGCTAGGTGAAGGAGGAAGACAGTTGACTTTTTAGATAGTAGAGGAGTTCTAAAAGGCACATAAAGAAGATTTGAGGGGCAGCGGGGGAGAGTCGAAGGCTGGGTGACTAATCGTATACTAGCCCCAGCTAATATCATGTTGTTTAGTTGCTCAGTCATGTGACTCTTTGCGACCCCATAGACTGTAGCCCACCAGGCTCTTCTGTTCATAGGATCCTCCAGGCAAGAATACTGGGATGGGTTGCCATTTCCTCCTCCAGGGGATCTTCCCAACTCAGGGTTCAAACCCGTGTCTCTTACATCTCCTGCACTGACAGCTTTACCACTAGTGCCAGAATGTGCCCACAGCCCATGATAAATATACAGGATGTCCCTGGTGCTTTAGTGGTTAAGATTTCCCCTTCCAATGCAGGGTATGTGGACTTGATCCCTGGTTGAGGAGCTGTAAGATTCCACATGCTTCTTGGCCAAAAATACAAGACATAAAACAGAAGTAGTATTGTAACAAATTCAATAAAGACTTCAAAAAGTGGTCCACATTAAAAAAAAAAAAGAATCTTTAAAAAAATAGCAACTATTGGGAATTCTCTGGTAAGTCCTGTGGTTAAGACTCAGTACTTTCACTGCTTGGGGTCCAGGTTCAATCCCTGGTCAGGGAACTAAGATCCCCCAACCACTTTTATTGTACATTTTTGGAAGGGTTTTTATAATATTGCTTTTAAAATTATTTAGCAACAAATAATCTTTAATTTAGACTTCTCCAGTGGCTCAGTGATAAAGAATCCACTTGCCAGGGTAGGAGACACAGGTTCAATCCCTAGGTTGGGAAGATACCCTGAAGAAGGAAATGGCAACCCCCTCCAGTATTCTTGCCTGGGAAATCCCATGGACAGAGGAGTCTGGTGGGCTACAGTCCCTGCGGTCGTAAAAGAGTCAGACATGAATGAGTGACTTAAGAACAGCAACCTTTAATTTACATTTGCCCATGATTTTTCTGCAATTCAGTAGTTCTTGTATATTGGGAAAATCAGACCTGCAGATTATATTGTGTCAGCAATATTTTGTGAATATCAATTTTAGCAATTGACATGTTAACATTTTGTAGATATTGAATGATGTTTTCATTGACTCTGATTTTGGAGCCATTGTTTCATTTTCATAGGTGGCTGAAAGGTTGGAGGTCCTAGGCCCTTTGTTTCCAAGGCCTGCATTGAAAAGACTCAGCTGTTGGCTGAGTCTGTGGGTGGATAAACAGAGCTTTAGAAACCACAATTTATCTTCTTCTCGATGACTCAGAGTCACCACTTGTAGGACTATTTGCTTCTGAACCACCGGGACACTTGTTTTATCCTTCCTCCGTTATGTTGTCAACAGTCTCTTCTCGCTGGTAGCGCTTTACCTTCAGTAAATTTCCTCTATCAACGTTTTGTTGTAGTTCAGTTGCTCAGTTCTGTCCAACTCTTTGCGACCCCGTTGACTGCAGCATGCCAGGTTTCCCTGTCCTTCACCATCTCCCGGAGTTTGCTCAGACTCATGTCCATTGAGTCGGTGATACCATGCAACCATCTCATCCTCTGTTGCCTCCTTCTGCTGCCTTTAATCTTTCCCAGCATCAGAGTTTTTTCTAATGAGTTAGCTCTTCTCCTCATCTTTGGCCACCTCATCTAAAGATTTGACTCATTAGAAAAGGCAACTGCTAATTTGTTCTGGTTGGGAAAGGAGATACATATTTGCTGGAATTGTTTTTAAAGTAAAAAGAACTCAGAGTGCAGGTCTGAGTCTTTTTTGTGGAAGAAACCTCATGGATTTCAGTACATTGACTTTTGTCTTTCAGTTCAACTCAGTTCAGTCACTCAGTGATGACCGACTCTTTGTGACCCCATGGACTGCAGCATGCCAGGCTTCCCTGTCTATCACCAACTCCCGGAGCTTGCTCAAACTCATGTCCGTGGAGTCGGTGAGGCCATCCAACCATCTCATCCTCTGTCGTCCCCTTCTCCTCCTGCCTTTGATCTTTCCCAGCATCAGGGTCTTTTCAAATGAGTCAGTTCTTCCCATCAGGTGGCCAACGCATTGGAGTTTCAACTTCAGCCTCAGTCCTTCCAATGAATATTCAGAAGGAGTGATTTCCTTTAGGATTGACTGGTTGGATCTCCTTGTAGTCCAAGGGCGTCTCAAGAGTCTTCAACACTACAGTTCAAAAGCATCAATTCTCCGGTGCTCAGCTTTCCTTATAGTCCAACTCTCACATCCATACATGACTACTAGAAAAACCGTAGCTTTGATTAGATGGACCTTTGGTGGCAAAGTAATGTTTCTGCTTATTAATATGCTGTCTAGGTTGGTCATAGCTTTTCTTTTATCTTTATAACAGCTATTTCAACTACTCAGGATTTATTCTTCGGGGCTGAGGTTGCCAGAAGTCCAGCACAATTTGTAAGTTAGACCCTAACCCAGTGAGGGGGAGTCACTATTCCAGAGTGTAGATAGCTAGATGAAGAATAATACCTGGGTCTTTCTTGATCATGTCTTACCAGAGAGGATTTGTTGTTTAGTTGCTGAGTTGTGTTCAACTCTGTGACCCCATGGACTGTAGCTCACCAGGTTCCTCCATCCATGGAATTCCCCAGGCAAGAATACTGGAGTGGGTTGTCATTTCCTCCTCTAGGGGATCTTCCTGACCCAGGGATCGAACCGGTGTCTCTTATGTCTCCTGCATTGGCAGGCGGGTTCTTTACCACTGAGTCACCAGGGAAGCCCTGAATGCCGGGTTCCATATTGGTGGTGGAAATTGCTTATGCCTTGGCCAGACATAGAGGAACTTATACTTTCGATCCTTGTTCTGAAAGTATGTAAGTTATCTCAGAATCAACTCCAGTTCATCAATCATCTGAAATTACTTGGATGAGCCACAGGAAAATAAATTGATAAAGCCATGTATTTTTTTTTGACAGCTTTATTGAAATACAGATCACATACCATATAACTCACCCAGTTAAACTGTCCATTCCAGTGGCTTTTTTTTTTCTAGCATATTCAGAGTTGTGCAACCATGAGTACAATCCATTTTAGAATATCTTAATCAACCCCAAGAGAAACTATGTACCTGTTAGCAGTCACTGTATTCTTCTCAATAGCCTCGTTTCAGAAAACTGCTAAACTACTTTCTTTTTTTTCTTTTTTTAAAAATTTATTTATTTAATTATTATACTTTACAACATTGTGTTGGTTTTGCCATATTCTACCTCTGTCAGTTGGCCTCTGCGGAACATATATGTGTTAAACAGACTTTAGGCATGGTCTTGAGTTCTGAGTTTGGAGACGCCAGTGTTATACAGGCCTACCTCTATGGCAGAATGCCTGAGTAGATAAATCACTTACATATTTTTTGGTCAGATGTTTAGCTTTTTGGAAAAACCACAGTGGTTTTTATTATTTTTTAATATTTTATTTATTTGGCTGCCTCAGGTCTTGGTTGCATCATATGGGATCTTTCGTTGTGGCACATGGAGTCTAGTTGCGGCGTGTGGGCTAAGTAGTTGCAGTGTATGGGCTTAGTTGCACCTTGGCATGTGGGATCTTAGTTCCCCGAGAACCCACCTTGGCATGTGGGATCTTAGTTCCCCGGGGATTGAACCAACTTCCTCTGCATTGCAAGGTGGATTTTTAACCACTGGCCCACCTGCGGAAGTCCCCTAAATTACCTACTTTTCCTCTGTGGTTTCCTGTCATTTGCAGAAGTGTAGTGATACTTACAACACAGGTTTAACGCTCAGTTAAGGTTTTTAAGTGACTCTGTAAATTTCAGCCATTTAGCACAAAGTGGAACAGTAAGATCTCAAAAACCTCCTTCTGCACGTGGTCTCTCTACCCTTCTTATCTCCTCATTTAATGTGGCTTCTAACACCAGAGAAATTCATCATTGAACAAAGTCAGTGTTCTCTTGATTAAATTAATTATACACACTTAAAATCCACATGATTTTCAATCGTTTTTTAAGCCAGTAGCTGAGATCTCTACCCCCTCTTAGCTTTTAATCAAAATTCCATTTCTGTACAAGTAACAACTTCCCTTCTGTGTTTCTCTCCCCTTCCTTCCTGTATTTAATTTCTGGTAGTGTGCTAATGAGCAGTGTGTGAGCCAAAATTTTAGCAGTAAAGGGGGGCTGGGGGAAGAGAGGAGAAGATGACATATGTGGAAGATTGTCCCCTGGTTTTCTCACAAGGTATAAGATATAGGATCTCAGACTTTGGACCCAAACAGATTAGGTTTGAATCCTAGCTCAGTTACTTTCTAGCTAGATGACCTTGAGTAAGTCATTTCTGTGCCTCAGTTTTCTCATCCTAAAAATGGGAACAGTAGCATCTACCTTGTGAGATTGTTCTGGGAATTAAAAGTGTTAGAGCAATGAGAGTGCCCAGCACGCTGCCTGACACAGAGCAGTACCCAGCGTAGGTGGTTGTTGCTGTAACTCATCACATCACACTGATAACCTGATGCCAGAGGTGCAGAAAACCAAGAAAGAGGTTACATAGTCACCACCGGATTGGTGAAGTGCCTTAGGATTTGTGTGAGGCATTTTCACATGCATCGGCTCCTTTCAAGGCTTAAGGGCTGCCCTTTATAAACCACATTTTAGGATTATGTGCATACTGTGCCCAGAGGAAGTTTGGAAGTTTACCAAGCAATGTGGTCTGTAAAGAGAAAGAAGGCCAGGGGACTTTCTCTGTTGGCAGAAGAGGAGCTTGGCATGAGGTTATGAAGGGGGTCGTTGGGGTCGCCACGCTTGTTTCTTGCTGTCTCAGGAGGAGACTTCTGCAGGAGGCAGGCAGGGGGATGGCTGAAAGCCTAGCCTCGAGCTCCAGACCGCCTGGGGCTGCAGCCTGCCTTGTTGTTCTCACTTATGTCATCTGAGCAGTAGGGTAGTAATGTTCCCACTTCACTGAGCTGTGTTGCAGAGGATGTGCCAGTGGTATGGAATAAGCATTTGGTAAGAAGTAGCTTGGTCTTCCCAGGTGGCGCTAGTGGTAAAGAACTCACCTGTCAGTGCAGGAAACATAAGAGACACAGGTTTGATCCCTGGGTGTGGAAGATCCCCTGGAGGAGGGCATGGCAATCCACTCCAGTCTTGCCTGGAGAGTCCCATGGACAGTGGAGCCTGGTGGGCTACAGTCCACAAGGTCATGAAGAGTCAGACATGACTGAGCGACTAACCACAGGAGGACTCTGCTTTTAGAGCTCACATTTCTTGAGTGTTTACTATCGAAGTGCATTTGCACATATTACCTCATTTATCCTCTAACAACCCGTGACAGAAGCACAGTTGACCCTCTGTGTCTGCCGGTTCTGCATCTGTGGATTCAACCACAGACCAAAACTATTCAGAAAATTTCAGAAAGTTCCAAGCAAGAGAGCTTGAATTTGCCCTGCCCTGGCAACTATTTACATAGCACTTACATTGTGTAAGGTATCATAAGTAACCCACAGATGATTTAAAGTATATGAGAAGATATGTGTAGGTTATATGCAAATAGCTTATATGCAAATACTGTGCCAATTTATATAAGAGACTTGAACATCCACAGATTTTGGTATCTGCAGGCAGTCCTGGAACCAATCCCCCAAGGATATTGCCTGTATTAGCACCATTAATACTATTCTCACTTTCCTGGGGCAGAGAGAACTTAAATAACCCTTCCAAGGTCACAGAACAGGGATGCAGCAGGGTCAGGACTTGAACTTGGCTCTCTCTTACCCCAAATCAACAACTTTCTCATGCCTCCACCTGCCAGTAAATCAAGCCCTTGAGGGAAAACGAAAGATTTACACCTTTTCCCAAAGCTCAGTTTCTGGAGCCTTTTATGAAACGAGGATGTCTAGCCTGTGCAGGAGAGGAATCCCCGAGGCCATTCTAAAGGCAGGAGAGGCTCCTGACCGGAGAGCTTGTTATGACAATAGAAGCTTGTGGTTTACAGATGGTTTTTGAAAGGCATGTGGGGTTAAAGTGAAACAGAATCACCGAAA
Source organism: Cervus elaphus (assembly GCF_910594005.1). Lineage (NCBI taxonomy): Eukaryota > Metazoa > Chordata > Mammalia > Artiodactyla > Cervidae > Cervus > Cervus elaphus. Next base: position 36,283,996 of record NC_057841.1, read on the forward strand.
ATGATTTACAATTTACTTCTCTCAAGTTCTCATGTTTCCGGAAAAGCCAGCAGAGCTGTTTCCATGGTGCATATTAAATTATCTTCCTGATTCACCCTCCCATACTTTGTGCAGTGTTTCTTATTAAAGGGGCATTGTTTCATGATTTATATACAAGTCAAACCCGCCTGCCATGGCTTCTCGTAGTCACAACTGTAACATCAGGCCCAGCCTGATGTAAAAGCCACAGACACTCGGTGTGAAAACTGAGACAGTACAGTTTACACCTTCAGGGGAAGCAAATGGTTCACCTGCAATTTAAGGTGAATTTTTTTCCCTCCTAAAGAGCCCGGAAAGCATTGCAAGTATGTTTGTAATCTGCTTATCGCTCCCTGCTTCTCCACGCTCTCATCCAAGAATGCACAAGAACGCTAAGTTGGGTACGTGCTGAAGGGCTTCTCAAGTGAAATCCTCCCACCCCAGATGCTGCCACCCCTCTGCCACCCCTGGACTTTCCCTGTGTTGGCTCCTCAGAGCAGCCAAAACTGTTGGTGTCTGCTTTTTTTAACTATTGATGGTGAGTTAGGTACTGTTAGGGCTTCCCTCATAGTTCAATTGGTAAAGAATCCACCAGCAGCGCAGGACACCCTTGTTCAATTCCTGGGTCGGGAAGATCAGCTGGAGAAGGGAATCTAGTATTCTTGGGCTTCCCTTGTGGCTCAGCTGGTAAAGAATCCACCTGCAATGTGGGAGACCTGGGTTCGATCCCTGGGTTAGGAAGATCCTCTGGAGAAGGGAAAGGCTACCCGCTCCAGTATTCTGGCCTGGAGAATTCCATGGACTGTATAGTTCATGAGGTCGCAAGGAGTCGGACACAACTGAGCAACTTGCACTTTTCACTAGGTCTGTATGTAAAAATGTATCAATATTCTTAGAAGATGTATTACAGATAAGACTCTGGGTCAGATGAGTGCTTTTAAGAAAGAAAGTGTTAGTCGCTCAGTCATGTCCGACTCTTTGTGACCCCACCAGGCTCCTCTGTCCATGGAATTCTCCAGGCAAGAATACTGGAGTGGGTAGCCTTTCCCTTCTCCAGGGAATCTTCCTGACCCAGGGATCAAATCCAGGTCTACCTGCATTGCAGGAGAATTCTTTACCATCTGAGCCACCAGGGAAGCCCTGAGATGAGTGCTTTCAGCTTACCGAAAAAAAGTATTTCTGTTAATTTGAATACTAAAAAATTTCCTGTGAATTCATCATTAGTAGCAATACTCTGATTTTAATTTTGCCTGTTGGTTCTAACTTTGTAAAGAAAGTGGATAGAAGGAAGGAAACTAGTGTTTATAAGCACATATAACATGCCAGATACAGTATTAGCCAATTAACCTACATCATTTTTTAAATTTACTTCTATTTTTTAGTTGTAGTATGATTGCTTTACAGTTATATGTTAGTTTCTGGTGTACAACAGCATGAATCAGCTATAAGGATACATATTAATATATCCCCTCCATCTTGAGCCTCCCTTAACCTACATCATTTAATTTTTACCATAAACTTCAGGGCATGTCATGTGATCTCCATCTAAGCAAGGGGAAACCAGGACTTACCAGGGCCAGTCCATTGCCCAAAGCCAGACTTGAAACCCAGAGCTGTCTGGTTCTGCCTGTCCTTCCACCCCCATCATGGACTTTTCTCTGCAAATCTAAATCAGTGCATTTTAGAGAAGCAGGTGGTGCTTCAGTCAGCTCTGCCACTCTAATTCTGGAGAACTGTTCTCCAGCTCTGTTCTTTCCATAGTCATGGTTTCAGAGTTAACATAGCAACTTTAAAACGACCCCACACTGGAGTGAAGGATCCACCTGAGGCTGCATAGCAACATTTCATGCCCAGAGTTCTTTGTTCTCAACAGAAACCTCTGGTGAGTTCCAGCTGAATCAAAGAACCTTTGGTAGAGGGAGAGCGAGGCGTTTACCCAGGCGGCTGGAATTGAGTAGAAAGCATTGACAACTCAGAAAGTTAGTTTGTCGCTCGCTCAGTCATACTCATCTCTTTGCAACCCCATGGGCTGCAAACACCAGGCTCCTCTCTCCATGGGAGTTTCCAGGCAAGAACACTGGAGTGGATAGCCATTGCCTTCTCTACTGGATCTTCCTGACCCAGGGATTGAACCCAGGTCTCCTACATTACAGGAGGATTCTTTACCATCTGAGCCACAGAAAAGATGCTGGTAAACTCAGAATTGGGAGTGATTTCCCTCCGCTTAGAGATAAGAGACATTTGGGAACATGGCAGAGAAGAAATAGCAGTTAGGCACGCCTTGAAGGATTGGGGAGAATTCTTTCAAGCAAAAAGGAAACTGAACAAAGACACAGAGGCAGGAAAGTGAGGACATTGGTGGGAAATGGAGAATATTAATAGTGCTGTGTAATCAACAACCCGGCTCTCTGCCACAGCCCCAGGGCTCGGGTTACCCGCATCCCATAGCCAAGTATACCTCGTATGCAACGATGACCCGCTGCGGGAGGAGCACACCTCCCAATGATAAGACACATCTGGAAACTCTCCATTTTGAATGGCAGCACGTGTTTGCGTAGCAGTGGTCACATTAATGAAGGTCAATTTTAAAGATTCTGTTTCATTTTGCTTCTGCAGAAGGAAACCCCGCTTGCCAATGCGGCATTCTGGGCAGCGAGGAGGGGCAACCTGACTCTGCTCCGCCTGCTACTGAACAGCGGCCGCGTGGACGTGGACTGTAGGGACAGTGTACGGACTGGTCCATTCGGTACCCGCATGCTAGGAGCTGGCTGTCCCCCACTGGCATGAGAGCACCTGCTGAATACCCTGCCCTTCACAGTGCTTGTCCCCTTTCCCATGCGCTTGTCCCCCTTACCATGTGTTTGCTTGCCTCATCCTTTTCAAAAAGTCCAAAGCACCATTGTTATTGTTCAGTTTCTAAGTCATGTCAAACTCTTTGCGACCCCATGGACTGCAGCATGCCAGGCTTCCCTGTCCTTCGCTGTCTCTCCTGGAGTTTGCTCAGACTTATGCAGAGTACCGTGGGGAAACATATCGAGGAAACCATTATCTGCATCAGACAGGAGGGGCCACAGTAGGGGAAGAGACAGATCCCTGGGAAATCAGAATTGGCGAAGTCCAAGAAGAAAAGGGGTACGGGGTGATTCAGGAGCCTGCCATGGATGGAGGAGTTGGATTTTTTCTGCTGAAAGATGAAAGTCCCCCACCCAACCTCATTTCCTTCTACCTTTGCAAACATCAGTTCACTTATCAGTGATGGCGGGGAACTAAAGCAGGTCCTCCCACCCTCTGGCAGCATCGCTTGCGGAGTCCTTCCCTCCCCAGCCAGAGGCAGTGATCTCTGTTCTCAGCAGGACCTCACGTCTCTGGGGACTAAGAGGACCTCAGATGAGGAGAGAAAGGAGATGTTTTGATTTTAGGGATTAAATAGAAATGTTTTCACAGGAGCCTTCTTGTTTTCCTGAAAACAGGGTGTGCCATTTCCAGCTTTTATTACACAAATTTGGTAGGTGATATCAGCCACCAGCCCTAGTGAGGTATCAAAGTTTGCTCCCCCTGCCCCCCGGGGCATTAGCACAGGACAGCTCAGGGTTCTCCTCCGGACCCACGTGTAACTTCCTCCCCACTTACTCTGTGTCCCAGAGTCAGAGCTCTCTGGCTTGCCCTCAGGCACTCGCTTTCCTCCGACCTCCAGTAGGGTTTGGCCAGTGGGAGCCCTGGCGGGAATCAGAGGCTGGGAGGACAGAGATATTGGGGAGTCCAGCCCCCCCATCCTGACTGGCAGCAACACCCTCACCCTGTCTGTCCAGGGAGCCACCACCTGCCTCTCGTGCTTTGGGGCCTGGGCTGGTATCGAAGCCCCACTGTCCCTCCCTGTCAGTCCTCTTCTTTGTGGTTTCCCTACATCCAGAGCATAGCTTTATAAATAGTCTCTTTATTATGCTTTCTTTCCAGTTATCCCAGTTTGAATGTACCGTCTGTTCTTTGCCAGGACCCAAACTGATACGGGGTCTTGGGCATCTGTGAACTGGTTGTCTGGTCTTACCAGGGATTGCTGGGCAGCAGTGCCGTACTGTACAGTTCTGGAGTGGGAACACCCGAGTTCATTGTGGTCTCACCCACTGACCATGTTGATGACCACTTACTCCTTTTTCTTAAAGTCACCCCTTTCCAGACACCCCTGACTTCCAGCTCTGTGTCCCTTCCTACATCCACAGATCCCGCTTCTTCATTCTCTTTCTCCTTTGTCCCAACCTCTGACTTTTTCTCAGTTGACCATGTTATAGAAGTGAAATGCAATCCATAAGGAAGCATTTTGGGGTAATTTGTTTCATTCATCTTCCCTTACTTTAATATAGATAAAGCCTGACATTTAAAATTTTCTTTGTGAAATGTCCAAGTCAAGTGCTCTGTGCTTCCTCTAGCTCATGATTGATTTGTATTTTGAGACCAATGTGCCCACGATAGAAAATTTTTCTTTTTTTTAAATTAATTGTAATTGGAGTATAGTTGGTTTACAATGTTGTGTTTCTGCAAAATGAATTTCTGCATATAGCAAAATGAATCAGCTATACATATACATGTATCCCCTTTTTTTGGATTTCCTTCCCTTTTAGGTCACCATAGAGCATTGAGTAGAGTTCCTTTTGCTGTACAGTAAGTTCTCATTAGTTATTCAAGTCCTTGAATCATTTTTAAAGTTATTTATTTATTTTATTTATGCATTTTTGGCTGTGCTAGGTCTTCATTGCTGTGTGGGCTTTTCTCTTTTTGCAGAGAGCAGGAGTTACTCTCTAGTTGCTGTGTGCAGGCTTCTCATTGTTGTGGCTTCTCTTGTTGCGGAGCACAGGCTCTAGGACACATGGGCTTCAGTAGTTGCAGCATGTGGGCCCAGTAGTTGCGGCTCTGGGGCTCTAGAGTAGTCTCAGTAGTTGTGGCAAATGGTCTTAGTTGCTTTGCAGCATGTGGGATTCTCCAAGATCAGGGATCCAATCTGTGTCTCCTGCATTGGCAGGCAGATTCTTTACCACTGGACCACCAGGTCCTGGAATCTTAATGGTAGCAAAGACCTTGGCAATCATCTCATCCAATTCCTCATTTTAAAGATGCAGTAAATGAGCCCCGGAAAGTGTGAGCAGTGTGCCCCTCAGTGTGCTAGTGGCCCCCGGGGCGCCTGACTCTCACTTCTGTAGCCTCTCATTGCATCTTTACCTGAATCAGTTTGAAGACAAAGAATTCTAAACTCAGAAAACCGACTAGTGTCACTCAGCCCACCTTTTTGCATTAGTAATGGTGTTTTGGCTCAGGAATCATTTAATAGGAGTCATAAAATAAGGCCATTCCATTGCTGCTGCCTCAAAATACAGTAGCCATGGTTCGCTTGGACTGTGTTTCTGATGGTAATGGAAGTAAGCGAATGTTTAAATTGAAAACTCCAGCCTCAGCAGTTTGTCATTTTGCTTTCTCCTGCATCATCTGCTTTATAAGATTATTCATGAGGCACTTTTCTTTACTGCGGGAGCTGTTGCGTTCAGCTCAGCCATGTCCTGGGAGGAGCTGACCTCGGCAGCCTCTTCTCCGGGTGCCTCTCTGACGTCATGGTGGCCTAACTGCTCACGTGTCTCTCCTCCCCCCAGCATGGGACCACACTCCTCATGGTCGCCTCCTATGCTGGCCACATAGACTGTGTGAAGGAGCTTGTCCTGCAGGGAGCGGACATCAATCTCCAGAGAGAGGTAGGTCAGGTTGGCACGTGAATAATAGTAATGCTGGTGACAGAGCTGTGAAGTTTACACAGTAGTGAGTTGCTAAGAAGGACTGTTGAGTCCTTTGGGACATGAATTCAAACAAACTCTGGGACATAGTGGAGGACAGAGGAGCCTGGTGTGCTGCAGTCCATGGGGTGGAAAAGGGTTGGACACAACTTAGTTATTGAACAAGGACTAGAGTATAGCCATCCCAACAAACCTGGGCGGGGGGAATTGGTTCCATGACACCCCCCCATCCTGTGGATACCAGAAGCCACTGATGCTCAAGTCCTTTATATAAAAGTAGTATAATATTTGCATATAACTACACACATCTTCCCATATGCTTCTAACATCTCTAGGTTACTTTTTATACCTATGCTTGGCTGCTTCAGTCACGTCCAACTCTTTGCAACCCTATGGACTGTAGCCCACGAGGCTCCTCTGTTCCTGGGATTCTCCAAGCAAGAATACTGGAGAGGGTTGCCATGCCCTCCTCCAAGGGATCTTCCCAACCCAGAGATTAAACCCATGTCTCCTGCTTTCCTGCATTCATTACCCACTGAGCCACCTGGGAAGCCCAGTTATGTAAATAGTTGCTGGTGCATGGGAAAAAAGTTAGAAATTTCTGGAATATTTTCAATTTTTTTTCTGTGGTTCATTGAATCCACAAATGCAGAACTTACCGATACTGAAGGATGACTCTAATCGTTGCTTTTTTCCTATGTGACAGGAAGCCCATGTTGCAGACCATGTTGTGTCTAAAGAAGGCCCAGGAAGGGACCATTGGTTGTACTTTAATTGAACAAAACTTCTCAGGCCCTTGTTGCACCTGACGTAACCAAACCTCCTTAAACATTCATATGGTTCACCCTGAGCCTAAATCAGTTCTTCCTTCTTCCCTTGGGATGAGATGTTGTAGAATGTATAGGATTTTCATAGAGATCGTTATATTTTAGAAGGATCAGGTCACCCACCTGTTGTTAGGGAGGCTCCCTGGCTAGCCTACCTCAGCCATCGTCACCAAACCGTGTCTTCAGAGAGCTTCTCTGACCAGCTGTGTGTTAAATAGGTTCTCCCCCCAAAATACCACCACATGGTGACTATTGGACTGACATGGGAGCCTGTTTGCACACTCATTCAAGGGAGTCCCAATTGGCCGGAGGATCCATTCTTGGTCCGATGCAGAGGAGCAGTGGAAGACTGGGCATTCAGGCCCAGGGAGGCTGCAGGTATTTCCAGACCAGTCCAGGGCCTGGTGAGTTCACCTTTGTGGAGTCACATCCAAGGTCACACCTAGAGTGAACGTGACCTCAGTCCACAGTGACTCAGACCTCAGGTGGGCATCCATGAGCAAGCTCCAAATGAGACAGCAGTGCTTGGTTCTCCTTGATCCACTCTTATTGGAGGTCCTGCCCTGTAGTTCTTTCAGAAAGGATGATCCCCTGAATTCCCTGAGCCAGGCCAGTCTGGAAAAATAGCCAAAGAGAGCCCATTACCTCACCCTGCATGTTTTAGATGCTGGAAGAGAGTGCCTGGCAGTGCTGTGGAACTGACACTCCGAGCAGACTTCTTCCTTGGTTCGTTTGTAATCTGTTCTGCACTATCAGAATATTTGTCTCCTAAAGAAGTACTGCCATTATTTTCTTTATTTGTCTATCTATAGACACATAGAGTTGCACACTTTGGTAGTCTTTAAGATTCATGGCTATTAAGAAGATGAGGGGGCTTCCCTCGTGGCTCAGTGGTAAAAAATCTGCTTGCTGATGCAGGAGATCCAGGTTTAATCCCTGATCCGGGAAGATCTCACATGACTCGAAAAACTAAGCCTGTGCCCCACAACTATTGAGCCTGTGCTTTAGAGCCCAGGAGCTGCAACTACTGAACCCAAGAGCTGCAGCTACTGAATCCCACATGCCTAGGGCCCATGCTGTACAAGAGAGGTCACTGCAATGAGAAGCCCATGCATTGCAACTAATGAGTGACCCCTGCTCGCTGAAAATAGAGAAAAGTCCACACAACAATGAAACCCCAGCTCAGCCAAAAATAAATAAAATTATTTAAATAAAAAATGATGATGAGGAGGAAATTCCCTGGTGGTCCAATGGTGAGGACTCCACGCTTCTACTGCAAGGGGCATGAGTTCAGTCCCTGGTCAGGGAACTAACAAGATCCTGCATGCCATGCAGTACAGGCAAAAACAAAAAAAGAGTTTTCCCATTCTAGCCCAGTTTTCTCATCCAGACCTTGTTACATCTTAAGGTTTCTGGAACCCAGCATTCTTTACCCTGGTCACTTAACCTGAGCAAGGAATAGTCTGTTCAAATGTAGTCCCTTCAGGCTAGAGGTTTATATGTAAGGATTTTGTTTTGTTTTGTTTGCAATCATATCAGTCAAATGAAATGTAACCAAATATCTTTAAAACCAGCCTCTCTCTCTCTCTCAGTCAGGTACAACCGCCCTTTTCTTTGCTGCCCAACAAGGACATAATAATGTCGTGCGATTTCTCTTTGAATTTGGAGCATCCACTGAATTTAGGACCAAAGTAAGAGAATTTTCTTGATTTTATACCCTATTGAAGAATTTCAGCAGTTATGAGTATTCATTTCTCTTCATTTATAGTATGAATGTTTGCTATGCTATTTACAAGATTTACAAGCTAAGAAGTTGGGTTTCACAAGGTTAAGTTGTAATGATTCAGGGGTAGTCCTAGGAATTCAATTCAAAACGTGACATTTTTTACCCTGGGCTAACAATTGGAGAATTTAGCAGGTGGGTGGGGTTGGAGGGTTTGTGGCTTACATTCTTTCTTGTATTGGTAACTTTCTATTCTGGGACAGTAAATTTTGTTATCACAATGGATACAGTAGAAGGTGCTTTATGACTTTTCCTGTTCTCTTCTGCTTTTTTCTGCTTCAGGGTTAATCCCAGTGCTGTGATAGGAATTACTGGAAATATTAAGCCAATCCTAGTGAATCTTGAGAGATTTCTAAGGAGGCTTTGGCAGGCAGTTTACTGTCTGAGATGTCACCACTGAGATATATAACATTCAGTTCATATGGTTGGGTGAAGAATTATAGTTCTTCCTTAAACTATAAGGAATTATAGTTCTTCCTTAAAGAAGTCATTTATTCTTCACATTTGACATGTGAATAAGAAAACTGAGGCTGCAGAAAGATCCATTTATCTTCACAATATGATTTTTCTTGATAATATTTTGTAGCGGAAGAATTTGAACTGTCACATTTTTATAATTGAAAACTTCTGTCTAGCCCAGTCATAAAAAATTCTTGAAAATTTGCCCTAGTTGGAAACTTTTAGGTTTTCTTAATTCATTGTGTGTGATATGTTGATATCAAGGGAGTTTCCAATGGGTTTTTTTTTTCCTGTTAAAACACTATGAAGTAGATCTGAATTTCAGAAAGGGTTTCTGTCTTTTCTAAAACCTGCCGTCAGATAGTGTACATGCCCCTAGACATGCTGAGTATAATATACAGTAATCCAAAACACATGTGTTCATACTCTTTATGTTAATTATCATTTAATTTTTAATTATAAAAGTGACACAGCTAAAAAAAGTGGAAGTTATACAAATCTCAGGCTCAACTCTCAACTAAGTCAAATGACTGTGTGTGACCAACTGCTTCATTCTTCCTGGGTAACAAGTTAGGGCTGGCCTTTGTACATGAGCCAGACTGTGCTACCCTGGAAATCCATGGAACACAGGCCCAGGGCGAGCAACTCCAAACATTTCCATTGGGACAGCTGCAGGTGGCCAAGAGCTTTCTCTGGGAAGAGACAGTGTTGGGAAGCTTTGGGTTTTAATACAGTCCTGTCATCCAAAATTGACTTTGTGTCAACAACTGTTCTCATTGTAATTAAACTTTCGTGCATGCTAAGTCATTTCAGTTGAGTCTGACTCTTTGCAACCCCATGGACTGTAGCCCGCCAGGCACCTCTGTCCATGGGATTTGCCAGGCAAGAATACTGGAGTGGGTTGCCATTTTCTTCCCCAGGGGATCTGGCCGACCCAGGGATCAAACCTGTGTCTCTTATGTCTCCTTCATTGGCAGGCAGGTTCTTTACCGCTGGTGCCACCTGAGAAGCCCTATGTCCCCCCAAATGTGTTTTTTCTAAACCAAAGGTATCAGCTCTTCTATAACAATCATCATGTTTTATCTATTCTCTAAACCCAGACAAAGAACTGGGCAGATTGACACAACATAATGTGGAAATGTTGGTGCTAATTGCTATTATTAACCAATTTCTTGATGCCCAGCCACCCCATGCCACGCCCATCTCCACTGATCTCAGCCTTCCAATCTCTCTCCTTCATTTCCTACCCTCCAAAATGCCTCTCTTTCCCACCATATAGCCGGTCCCTCGCTGAAGCCTTACTCAGCCACGTGCATGCTCCAGCATCTTGCAGCTATAGCAGTGTTTCTCCAAGGGATCCCCCCCACCCCGGCACCTGCACCTCACAGTCACCTCTCATGACTGGTCAAAAGCCTATATCTGGGCCTCACTCCAGATCTACTGAATCTGAGGGTGTGGTTTTGAGAGTAGGCATTTTGAATAAACACTCTATGCCCAAATTTAGGAACCACACTGTCTTGTTTATGATTTGTATTTCAAAACCAGATTCCACTTTCTTCCATTATTTATAATTATCTCAAATGTCCAAATACCCATTCATAGAGCCAAACAAACAGCACAGCAATCCTAGATGGAGAAAGAAAAAACCTCAGCCCAGCACCTGAGAAAAGCCATTAAGGGCTTCAGTTGACCACAGATTCTGAGTCAGTAGTGTGGTGTGGTTGGCGTCAACGCGAATTCTAATTTAGGTGCAGAGATAAAAGCAAGAGTTGATGGAACCAAGGAATGTCCCGTCAGACCGGGTCTACTTTGCAGTGCTCTGTTGAGAGCCCTAGCATCCGCATTTTAAGAGATTTGGACAGATTGGCATATGTTCAAAGGAAAATGCAAAGTAGGAGCATGCGAAGCATATGGAATATGCTGTAGTTATCCCTGCTCTAACTGCATGTAGATCTCGTCCAAGAAGCCAGGGGCCCAGAGATCGACTCCCTAAATACACCTTAATCTCAGAGGCCTACAACTGGGCAGACCCACAGGAAGAAGCTAGTTACCATTCTGGTAATTCCAAGACACAACTGGTTGGTACAGTCTTTCTGTTCTTTGTCTCCTTTATCGAGAGACAAAGAGATGATTCTGCATTTGACATGAGGAATTTCTAAATTAATTATAATAACTTAGTCAAATATCTGTAATGTATCTCAAGCAAGTCACCTGAGCATACAACATAGTGATGTCCTGAAGACGAACTCTAGGGATTTCCCTGGTGGACCAGTGGCTAAGACTCCACACTCCCAATGCAGGGAATCCAGGTTCAATTCCTGGTCAGGGAACTAGATCCCACATGCTGGAACTAAAAGAGTTCTAGTGCCACACTAAAAAGATATTGCATGGCGTAACTAAGACCCAGAGCAGTCAAAAAACAAAATAAAACAAAAGATGAACTCTGTCACGCTTATGAAGAAAAAAGTAAAAGAGATCAAAGAGGAAAAGTCAGTTTGTTATTATGTATGGGAAATGCTTTTCCAAAATTCTGACCATTCGAAGAGCATCTGCCTGGTAAGATTTGTGCCTGCCCTATTTCTAATGCGTTTATTCTTTGCGTGACCGCAGGATGGAGGCACTGCCCTGTTGGCCGCCAGTCAGTACGGGCACATGCAGGTGGTGGAGACCTTGCTAAAGCACGGAGCCAACATCCACGACCAGCTCTACGTGAGTGTGTTTCAAGGGGGCTTTCGGGGGACACTTGCTCATTGCCTCAGCACATACAGCATCACAGTCTAAATTCTGATGCCGGAAGTGGCATCTGAGCCATCAAGGAAATAAAAGAGTTAACTGGATGAGCCTTTTCTGTGTAGAAATCACATGATCTTTATTTATCTTTGCTCTTTTAAGTCTCTCGCACATATGATTTCACATACCTACACAATTGAGATCTTCAAAAATCATGTGATACCTATTTCTTTATGACAAGCCCAGTGTATGGACTTGCTGAAAACCAAAATAAACTCTCCTGTTGTAGAGCTCTTTGGGCGGAAGAGCACACAAAAAAAGGAAAAATCAAGTTGTTTGGAAGAGAAGTGAGGCTGGATGGGGGAAGATCTCTGAAATACGTGCATGCCATCGACCTTGAAAGGCATCCACTACCAGCGTGGGTCTGTTTGCAGCTAATTGGCAATTAGCACATTGCCCAAATACTCTTAATGGTCGCTGTAATTCTGTAGAATTTATGGCAAATGTTATTCTGGTTTTGGAGGAAGAAGTAAAACATGGGAGATGAAGTGACTGGACAGTCTCATGGTGAGGAGTGCAAGAATCCCTGCTTCCATTTATCTAGGAGCCGTATTTGAGGCTATTGTACCACCAGACATGAATCCTGTGCCCAGGAGCACTAGACTTTCATAGCTCTGTAATGAGATGTGTGGGTGTGAACTTTTCCATTTGAACACCCTTTCCACAGTCTACACGGAACCTCTGACAGATCACAGGCCTCTTTGAAGTGCAGAGGAACTAGCCTTAGCCTTGGCACTTCAAAACCTGCTCCCACTCTTTGAGCCGATAGCATTCCTGGTACCATGACTGAACTACTTGACCGTGGTCTGAAGGAGTGATTCTCAACTCTGGCTGCACAGGAGAACCACCCAGGGAGCATTAAAAAATTTCACTTCCTGAGTCCACCCAGGCTTCCCCAGTGGCTCACTGGTAAAGAATTCTTGACCCCTGGGTTGAGAAGATTCTCTAGAGGAGGTCCCGGCCGCCCACTCCAGTTTTCTTGCCTGGAGAATCCCATGGACAGAGGAGCTTGGCGGGCTACAGTTCATAGGGTTGCAAAGAGTCGGACATGACTAAAGTGACCTAGTACATGGCTCAGCATAGAATTTGAACTATTGGGTAACATTCTTCCATCAGGCTCATTGAGGCGGCACTTAATTTTAGAAATGCAGAGTTTCTCCAGGGATCGAACCCAGGTCTACCCGCACTGTAGGTAGGACGCTTTACCGCCTGAGCTACCAGGGAAGCCTAGAAATGCAGAGTTTCTAAACTCTTCTGTGATAGGGTAACCTAAAAATTCGATGCTCCAGAACTTCCATTTTATGTTTAGAACTTCTACCCTTACCTGAACAGTCCAAAATAAATGTTTCCATTAACAACAGTTGAAATACAGGGCAAGGGAAGTGGCATGAGTGATTCCTGAAAGCTTCTAGAAAAACAGAACTGTGTAATGCACGGTAAAAAAAAAAAAAAAAAAAAAAAAATCCAATGAATGCAGGGAAGATCCGTTTTGGAAAATTCATAAGAGTTAGCGCTACTATGTCAGAGAAGCCTTTCTGTGGCAACACAGTAAGGAACAGCTGAAAATTGTATCCCCGTATCAAACATCTGCTTTAAAATCTGTCCAGGCTGATTAATTTCCTAATGATTGCCTTGGGGGGTCTGACTGCTCTGCTGACACCCAGTGGAAAGCCAGCACCCTCTACCTGGTTGGACTTGCAGGGAAGGTGCTATGATGTGGGTAGTGTTCTGACGGGAGGGGTGGTTATTAGCTGGGAGAACTAGTTTTCCACCGTGCATGTGAAAGTCATGAGGCTCGCCCTGCCCTGTGAGCGCTGTCTGCGTGGAGAGAGCGCCTGGCAGGAGGCATACTCTGGATGGACCGTTGTACTTGCTGAAATTAACCAATGGTGCATCTTCAAGGAAAAAAAAGCCCAGAAGATGTAGACACCCAGTTAAAAAGAGATCTAAAGAATTTGGTAACAAGCAGATACTTTGGGTTTTCATGCAGGACTGCCTAGTTGTGTGTATAGGTATTGTTGGAGTCTGCCGGCCTGGCAGGGAGAAAGTTCATGGACATTCTTACCAGGGTGGGTATTCTGAAAGCATCTTGTGTTTTAAAGCATAGAGAAACTGAAAGTCTGGAGAACATGGATAAGGAAACACAAAAGAGAAGGCAGTAGGGAATATCTAATTAAAAGGATGGGGCTTCCCTGGTGGCACAGTGGTAAAGAATCCTCCTGCCAATGCCGAAGATGAGGGTTCGATCCCTGGGTCAGGAAAATCCCCCAGAGAAGGAAATGGCAACCCACTTTAGTATTCTTGCCATGATAATCCCATGGATAGAGGAGCCTGGTGGGGTACAGTCCATGGCGTCGCAAAGAATCGGACACAGCTGAGTGACTGAACAGCAACAAACAAAAATTAAAAGGATACTGTTCATACCCGATTCTTAAAAGCACACAAAATAGATTTGGGGGATTTGGTTGTTTTTTTGTTTTTTAATTAACATGCATTTGTGTGTGTGTATGTGGTTTTTTTAGAGTTTTAATGTGCTAAAAAATTTAGATTTTTCGTATTCTATTTCATATGCTTTTTAGAGCACAGCCTCAATAGTTGTGGCACAGGGGCTTAGCTTCCCCAAGGCATGTGGGATCTTCCCAAATCAGGAATCAAACCTGTGTCTCCTGTGTTGGCAGGCGAATTCTTTACCATTGAGCCACCAGGGAAACCCTTTGTTTTTGTTTTTTAAATGAACAACTTAGCTCTTAGTGACCAATGGATTGCAATGGAAAATTGTATTGTGTATTTTTTTTAATCCTAAATAAAAGAGAGTGGACTCTGAGATCACGCAACAAAAGCAGAAGGCGGCTTATGAGAAAGCTGTGTGGACAGAGAAAAATGATGACTCTTTGGAAAACCAGAGTTTTGCAACTAGATGTATCATAAACTCTATGACCAAGATTTTATAGCGTGAACAGTCATTGCATATGTTGTAACTTATCCTTAGACAGCTGTCTATTTTCAGCTTTACCTTTCAGCCTTACTTAGTGTGATGTTTTAGAGCTAGTCTTCAAAGAATAAAATACCATGCATAGTAAAAAGGGGGAAGGGAGGGGTGGAAATGGAAACTTCTGTTAAACATATGTATCAGTATTATAAGATCGAATTTCTTTTAAAATAAATAATTTTCTTAACACTTTACATTTGCCAACTTTCAGGATGGAGCCACTGCACTCTTCCTAGCAGCCCAAGGGGGTTACTTGGATGTGATTCGATTATTGTTATCTTCAGGCGCAAAAGTCAACCAGCCGAGGCAGGTAATGTTTGCACGTGTGCATGCGTGTGGGGCGGTGGGCAGGGTGGCTTGCAGTCTGTAGCAGCACCTGCCTAAGATAGCCAGTCAGGTCTGGGTGTCTCTAAAGCCTTTTTGCCTCTGGATGAAAGTTCATCCTTGATCAAGGTTTCTCTCCTGTTCTTTGCTTTGGGCTCACCTGAAAGCCTGTGAAATCAGGCTGACATCACCATTCCATATGTTTGGTGTCTGAGGTCAAGTACACACTCTGCCACCTCCTGCTCAAATAAATGACGTCTGCACTGAGGTCGGGAGAGTAGGCTAGACTGGGACATAGGTAAATCGAGGCGGGTCAGGGAGCCGTGCCCTTGCTCAGCTCCTCTGCTGCTATGGTGCCTTATCTCTTCCCCACCACTTCTTGTGCTGAGCCAAAGGGGTTCTTAGTGGGTTCTGTAGTTTCGTCTCACATTACAGCACTGTTGAGACTTCATTTACCAAAAGCCAAGATGTTATTTGGAGAATCAATTAACTGATACTTAAAGAAAGGACCACAAGGTAACCCAGGGCTTCCCTGGTGGCTCAGCAGTAATCTGCCTATAGTGCAGGAGACACAGGTTCGATCCCTAGGTGGGGAAGATCCCCTGGAGGAGGGCATGACAACCCACTCCACTATTCTCACCTGGAGAATCCCCACGGACAGAGGAGCCTGGTGGGCTACAGTCCATAAGGTCGCAGGTCGGACATGACTGAAGTGACTTAGCATGCATGCACAAGGTCATGTTTATAAATGATTAAGAACCATCCAAATGTAAGATTTATAATTAGCCTCTCTTCTATCAGAACTATTTCTTCACTAATTCATTTGCTTTTAATGAAACATTTCAGATTAAGGTGACCTTACTTTTAAAGGTAGTTTTCTAGGGAAAAGGGCAAGCTGATGACCTGCCAGGAAATCGCACACAGGCAGATTCCCACCGTGATGCGGCCCTGATGTGGGAAGGCCTGTTTGCTCATCTGTGAGTAGCCGTGGGAACCTTGAGGCTTCCCTGGCGGCTCAGTGGTAAGGAAACCGCTTGCCAATGCAGGAGACGTGGGTTCGATCCCTAGATCGAGAAGATCCCCTGGAGAAGGAAATGGCAACCCGCTCCAGTATTCTTGCTTGGAGAATCCCATGGACAGAGGAGCCTGGTAAGCTACAGTCCCTGGGGTCACAGAGAGTCAGACACAACTTAGTGACTAAACACCACCAACAACAAACGTAAAATGAGTTGTGTGATGATGTGAAAACCAGGAAGTTAACGAGTAACCCAGCAGTGCCATGGTAACCACAACACACCGCTGCTGTTTTTCATTCCTCAGGAATGAGGATAACCTGGTCAAAGTGCGTGACCCAGCCTGGGAACGGGAGGACCCCACCCTTGGGTCAAGGGTCAAGTGACATGCCTTCCCAACGACTACATCTAATGCAGCTGTTTGGAACTGTGAGCATCCAGCTCTGAAAAGATTGTTATTTAGGGAGAGGTATTTTACAAAATGAGAATCACCATGGCAGTGGGGGGCCTGTGGGAAGCGATGAAATTTTTCCTTTCCATAGAGTGCACTAACCCCCTTGTACCCTCAAACTGTAATCTTTTTACTGCCTTTCCACAAGCTTATAGTTAAAGGTTATCTACCCAGGTCAGACTAGTCCAAATTCTGTCTTCTCTGAAAGAGTAAACTCTGCATATTTAATTCCATTTCAAGAAACGAGAAGTGTCAGAAATACAGAAAAAGTAATACCAACCTCAGCTGACTTTAACGAAAGTTATAAAGAGGTTAGGGCTTCCCAGGAGGCTCAGATGGTAAGGAATCCACTTGTAGTGAAGGAGATGTAGGTTCAGTCCGTGGGTCGGGAAGATCCCCAGGAAAAGGGATGGCAACTCCAGTATTCTTGCCTGGGAAATACCATGGACAGAGGAGCTTGGCAAGCTACAGTCCATGGGGCTGCAAAGAGTTGGACATTACTGAGGGACTAACACTTTCACTTCACTTTCATGAAGAGGTTAAAAAAAATCTAACTGAAAGTTTCCATTAAAATGGCCTGCACATGGTAGACATTTACACAGATAGGACATTTGGAAGGCAATATTTTATTCTGAAATCTCAGCTGACACATTGAATCATTGTCTGAATATTCTTGAGTTTACAAAATAAGGACAGGGATATTTTCCTAGTTTAATTTCTTAAAATTTTTAGGTAAATCTGATTTCTAATTTTTGTTTCACCATCCCATGGAGTCCTGACATTGTATGATACACTATACCAAGATGTGAACAGAGCTGCACTGAAATTATTCAGCTAATATTTGATCTGAGCTGCAGGGAATCCAAATGGTAGTAGGCAAGACTTTTCCTTGTAATTCTATCACTGAAGAACTAACTGAAAATCCTTTTAGTACTCTTATAACTCTGTGAGAAGGAGTCATTAATCATAAAGCAAGTCATAGGTAGGTTCGGGAAAGACTAAATTCTTTTCTTCTATCTTTTTTTTTTAAATTTTTTAATCCCTAGAAAGAGCTTGAAAAATTTCCCTTTTAAGTTGTCCTTAATAAAGAGGTCAAGAGTCACAGAGTCACACTGTCACACTGTCATTTAAAACCTCATTTTCAGTTCCGTCTACGCGTCCTTACCAAGTAGAGTTGATATGACTCAAACGTTTTTAATCAGTAGCTGAGATGGCTAATTAGTGTGTTTTTCTACCAACAAGGAGTTTCTCAGGTCGTGCCAGCGGTAAAGAATTCGCCTGCCAGTGTAGGAGATATGAGTTCCATCCCTGGGTCTGGAAGATCCCCTGGAGAAGGGAATAGTTACCCACTCCAGTATTCTTGCCTGGAAAATTCCACAGACAGAGGAGCCTGGCAGGCTGCACACCATGGGGTTGCAAAGAATCAGACACAACTGAAATGACTTAGCACACCTACCAATATACCTTTCCCATCTCAATTCACACAGCCTATTAAAAGGATGCTTTTATGGAGTGGCGAAGGTCAGGCTCTATACCTGGAGATGAGGTTGGCCTGTCATCAACTCATCTCTATCTAGTTCTCTTAATGTGCTAATCAGCATTTCTTTGAAGCTTGACCAAAAGGTCATCTCATAAAGTGCCTTCTCTAACAGAAGCCTTGGTTTGGACTTGTATCCATCCAATCCAAGAGAGATGCTGGGACCCAGATTGGATTGGACCCAGATCCTTTCTGCTGGGTTGTAAGCTTGGAGGGCAACCCAGTGGTGGGCACTGGGCAACGTGGAGTCATCAGATGGGTATGATGTCCTGAGGGTTCTGAGATGGGAGCAGACAGCAATAGGGAGACCCACCTGCTTGCATGTCCTCTGTTCTCAGAAAAGCTGTGTTGACCACCAGAGGACAGCCTATGGTGTGGCAGAGTTCCCATGAGGCCTGGAAGGCTGCAGTGCATGGTGATCAGTGACTGGGAACTGGAACAAGGCTCTGATGTAGCGCCCAGGCTCCTGGGCAGGACACCAGTCCCAGGGGCTTTCTAAGAGCCAGACCCAGACCTCCGGGCTGGGACCTGGGGTGGGGAAAGTGAGCAGCTTGGTGGTTATGGGAATATGGACAAGGAAATGAAACATGGTTTCAGTTTTGCTTAGTAACTGTATGACCTCGAGCAAATTTGCTTACTCTCCCTGAATCTCATTTTTTAAAACTATAAAACCATGATCATAATGGTATCTTCACTTTGGGAGTACTGTGAGCATTAAAAAAAAAAAAAAATCCCTGTAAAACTTCCTGCAGTGGCCAGTATATACCAAGGGCTTAGTGAATGTTAGGTTTTGCTGTTTTCATTCCTAGTCCATCCAGGCCTTCCTGCCTCCCTGGAACAGAAAACCCATCAGAAATCAAGGCTGCTCTTTTTCTCTCATAAGCTAAGCAGTGTCTGTCATCTCCAAGTCCTTTCTTGCCTCTGTCTCTCTCGATACCCACTCCTTTTTATTTTGATCGGCTTCCTCTGTCCACTTATCTTGTATGTGGTCCCCAAGTTTCCAGGTTAGATTCCCAAAATCTTGGGGTAGCCATGTCACTGAAGCTCATCCCCGCTCCCCAGGCCATGGCTGGCCTGCCCATCCTTGGTCTGATCACCTGTGACTAGGAGAATGGGTCACAGTGTGGACAATGCAAGCAGCAGGTAGCATCTTCTATAGACTCGTTTGCTGGACCAAGGACACAGAATAGAAGGACACAGTACTGAGAAATGGGCTCCAGGTCAGGGCTCCAGGGCCGGTAGCAAAGTTGTCTTCATATTGAACCCCCCAGTGTTACTGATGAGGTTCCTTGTAATCTCTTGCATGCGTGCATGCTAAGTCGCTTAGTTGTATCCGACTCTTTACTATCCTATGGCCTAGAGCCCACCAGCCTCTTCTGTCCACGGGATTCTCCAGGCAAGAATACTGGAGTGGGTTGTCCTGCCCTCCTCCAGGGGATCTTCCAGACCCAGGAATTGAATTCACATCTCTTACATCTCCTGCATTGGCAGGCGGGTACTTTACCACTAGTGCCACCTGCGAAGCCCTTAATCTCCCCCAATTTAGGACAGAATTGGTCTTCAGCACTTTCTTGTCTGGCTGGAGCCTGCAGGTGAAGTAGCCTAAGTGTAGGTGCTAGAAAGCAGTAGAAGCAAAGAGCTAGTGCCACTTAATATACTTATTGCCATGTGTTCCTACGTGGCTCAGTGGTAAAGAATCCACCTGCCAGTGCAAGAGAGGCAGGTTTGATCACTGGGTCGGGAAGATCCCCTGGAGGAGGGCATGGCAACCCACTCCGGTATTCTTGCTGGGAAAATCCCATGGACAGAGGAGCCTGGCAGGCTGTAGTCCATGGGGTCACAAAGAATCGGACACAACTGAGCACACACACACGCACACGGGAGAGAATGGTTTTAATTCTTTTTTCTAAATCATCTTTAGGAGCCTAAAAAAGGCCGAATAAAATTTAGTCTCTAATACAAGTCATGTCATATGCTCCCATCTCATGCTGTAACCTCTGTATAAAAACAGAGGAGACTTGAAAATATTATCTGAAATGGAATGAGGGAATGACAGAGCTGGAAGGAACTGCAAAAATCTCCTATTTAACCATACATCGGGTATAGAAGCTGTTTGGTGATCAGCCACTGTCAAACCCCTCCATGCATGGGGATCTCATTACTACTTCATCAGCTTATTTAATCTTTAACCAGCCCACCTTATCATTCCTTTTTTGCACTGAGCCAGTGTATCACTTGGTATGCAAAATAAGTCTAAACTGTTTTCTACTTGACATGCACAAATAGTAAATGACAGCTGTCATGACCCACATGAATCCCATCTTCAAGCTAAATGTTCTGTTTCTTTTTTTAGTGCCGGTGAGGTTTTAACTTCTGCTTCATGACAGTTTCTTTGATTTAATATACTTTGTATGTTTTTGTCAAGAAGTAATTTAAAACTTATATAAATATTTTCAGATGTTTTTCCTACTCCTTTTCTCCCCAAAACTCTATAAAAGACCCTAAATCGACCTGATTGCCATCAGTTTTATTACAAAGTCATTGTCACAGTGAAGAGTCTAATAGAAGGAAAATATATGAAAAAGCAAAAGTTGTGGTGTAGAGAAGAGGAAAACCTGTCCTCTTCACAGACTAGATAATCAGCTGTTAAATAACTGGATCTGACAGTAATGCTCTAATTCACATTCAGCTTCCTGGGTTCAAAAATCACCTTTGGTGGTAACATAAGTGGGAAGGAAATCCAAGAAAGGGCATATATGTATCGTATAGCTGATTCACTTTGCTGCAGGGTAGAAACTAACACAACATTGTAAAGCAACTATACGTCAATAAAAATTAATTTTTTAAAAAAAGGCAAAAATAAAAATCAGCTTTGGAGAAGTAAGCACCAGTAAGGAAATACACAGATTTCCCCCAAATCTCATTTTCGCAATCAATCTTACCTGCTCAGTCAGTTTTCTCTTAGGGTAACTAGGAGAATCGACTTAAAGTACTTGGAATGCTTTGTAAACAAAAGTTCAAATTACTGTTTTTCATGATAAATAATATTCAGATTGGTTACCATTTTCTAAGCATCTGTTGGCTACTCCTTGTGCTGAGCACATTTCTGTATGCTTTCTCCTTCACAAATATCTCTGAAGCTAATGTTTTTGCAGAACGCTGACACGGAGGCTCAGAGGAATTTGTCTAAGTTCTCTCAACCAGGAAGCGGTGACATCTTTTTCCACCTACCATGACTATTGCAATTAACATGGCAACATTTGAGTGTTAGCATCACTGTTACGATATTCATAGTTGTTGCTAATAAAGCACCTCTCAGCCCTTTTCCACATATTAGTATCAATTAATGTGTGTATGCTAAGTTGCTTCAGTTGAGTCCGACTCTTTGTGACCCCATGAACTGTAGTCCACCATGCTCCTCTCTGTCCATGGGATGCTCCAGCCAAGAATACTGGAGTAGGTTCCCATGCCCTCCTCCAGGAGGGGATCTTCCAGACCCAGGGATTGAAGCTGGGTCTCCTGCATTGCAGGCTGATTCTTTACTTTCTGAGCCACCAGGGAAGCCCCATGTCATTAACAGAATTTAACTAAAAACAACTAAGCCCTTGGAAAGCACAGGGAACAGCGTGCTGGCTTTCTTTCCTTGCCTGCCCTCTGGTGGCCATAATGACAAAAAGCGGATGAACCCAGAGCTGGCTGGAGGGGAAAGTGCATTGGCACCTGGGGAAATCTTTTGTGGAGCCCAGACTCTCTGTCCTGTCTCCTGGGGCCCCACGCATATCCCTGGGGCTGCAGCCAACTGACTTTCCCACCCAGCCTGAGCCAGCCATGCCTAACCACGCCACTGTGACTGTAAATGTTCTTCCTTCTACGTGGAAGACCATTTTCCCTCTCTCCCCACCTGGTAAAATTCTAGCCCTCCCTGGAGACCCAGCTCATACCACCCCATCTGAGAAGCTGACCCTGTCGCCCCCACACAGTAAGAGGGTCCCTCTCCAGGTTCATCCTGGGCATTTTGTCTGTACATTATTGTGGCATTGCAATCATACTGATATTTCCATGTCTCTTCTGCACTCGAGAAGGAAGTGGCAACCCACTCCAGTGTTCTTGCCTGGAGAATCCCAGAGATGGGGGAGCCTGGTGGGCTGCTGTCTATGGGGTCGCACAGAGTCGGACATGACTGAAGCAACTTAGCAGCAGCAGCTTCTCCACTAGGCTGCATTCCTTTGAGAACTAAGACCAGATCTTGTTTTTAGTACTCCTTCCGAGACTTTGGGCTTCCCTGGTGGCTCAGATGGTAAAGCGTCTGCCTGCAGTGCGGGAGAGCTGGGTTCGATCCCTGGGTTGGGAAGATCCCCTGGAAAAGAAAATGGCAACCCACTCCAGTACTCTTGCCTGGAAAATGCCATGGATGGAGGAGCCTGGGCTACAGTCCATGGGGTCGCAAAGAGTCAGACACGACTGAGCGACTTCACTTTCTTTTCACTTTCCCAAGACTTAGAAGATGCTTAATAATTGTTGGGTGTTTGAATGAGCAAACAAAAGATTGGTTGAATCCTGAATTGGGAGAATCAAATTAAACAATGAGTGCAGAAGTGCTTTGTAAACTCAAAGTACAGATGAAGGTATTATTTATATTGCTAATGATAAAGAATATACAGTGATGTCCCTGATGGTCCAGTGGTTAGAACTTTCTCTTCCAATACAGGGAGTGTGGGTTCAATCCCTGGTTGGGGAGCTAAGATTCCACAGGCCTCATGGTCAAAAAACCAAAACATAAAACAGAAACAATATTGTAACAAATTCAATAAAGACTTTAAAAATGGTGGTGGTTTAGTCACTAAGCAGTGTCCTACTCTTGCAACCCCATGGACTATAGCCCGCCAGGCTTCTCTGTCCATGGTATTTTCCTGGAGTGCATTACCATTTCCTTCTCCAGGGGATCTTCCCAACCCAGGTATCAAACCCGAGTCTCCTGCACTGCAGGTAGTATCTTGCATTGCAGGCAGATTCTTTACCCACTGAGCCACGAGAGAAGCCCATGGTCCATGTTTTAAAAAAAAAATCTTAAAAAAAAGAATATTCAGATTCAGGGATATGTCTAAGAGGGCATTGTAGAGCATGAAGTAGGTCAAGGTGTCTCCAGCCCTCTTACATCCTTTGTTCCAGCACCTCTTCCCTGTATCTCCGCCAAGACAGTGGTGTCAGTGTCCTCTGACCCCCCTCAGCACTACCAGATCCTTCTAGGCTCCTGGTTTGCCATCACCCACCACCCTGCTCAATGGCCTAGGTCCTTTGTCCATTTCAGGACATCAGTGGGCAGTGACCCTCTGGCTGCTGAAGCTGGTACCCTGGAGTTGAAATGATATCCTCCAATGGAAAGTGAAACTCTAGACTCTGTACCCGATTCATCTTGCTCTTCAGCCCGCAGCCCCACTGATGAGTAATTTAGTCTGATCTGACTAAAGCCATCTCTTTGGGTTCCATTACCTTAATTACGTCTGAGGTTAAGGTTGGTCAGTTCTGGGTTCTCCCTCCTCCTGCCCATCTCTCCAAGTGACCCAGGTTCTCAGAGGTCAAAGTATCACTGTGGCATTGGGGTGGGGGTAAAAATACTCCTGTCTGCTTCCTCCACTGGCCTGTCCAGCTCCCTAGCCTTTAGGCCTCTTGTGCTGGTCCCCTGAAGGGGCAACTGGTCTACCAGACACAGGTCCTGCCATCACCTATGCTCTTGACATTCTGTAGCCTTGTCTCCCCGACCCAGGCTCACTCCAGGCAACTGTTCAGCCAGCACTTCTGATGTCCCGCAGGCAGGCGGGGACTCCTGGGTGGATGTGACCAGGGGTATTGTGGGCCACGTCCAGCATTGGTCCAGACGGCTCCCACAACCATTTCTCTTCTACCCGTGAGGCACCAGCCAAGCACAGAGCTCCTCTAAGGGGTGTGCAGTGTTCCTGGGTTTCATCTCAAGAACAGGAGAAAGTCCTTTCCCATCTGGAATTCACCATAACTGATCTGAGTTTTTCTGGTTGAACCTAGATTCAACCCAGAGCTGGCGGAAAACACAGACACTTGTGACCCCGCCTCCCCGCTCCCTCTCTAGTGAGTCCTTCCTGGCACTAGCAGGGTTTTCTAGTTTCCTTTCTGACCGGCAGGAACCACCCTCTTTCCTGTCAAATAATTCTCTGTCTCTTTGATGTTTCACTTTTCCTTCTCTGGAGCAACACACCTCAGTTTCATGACCCCAGTGTTCACAGGAAAAAAATAATCACAAGGAAAATAACACTCAGGAAGTGTCACCAAAACCATCACTCCGCTGTAGCTGGGCAGTGTTGCAGCAACCCCCAGAAGACTCAGCATCACATCCTGCATAAAATTATAGTCCCTGGAAACGAGGTGATGGTGGAGGATTCCGAACCCAGAAGAAGAGTGGGAGCAACGTCTTTAGCTTTCTGACACTCAGACGGGCCTCAGAGGAAACCACCCCTCTTCTGTGAGAATGAGGGGCCCCCGCGAAGCACGGTGTGTTGTGTGAACCGGCCAGTAAAGCAGAGGGGCAGAGTCCGGGGGAAATAAGGGCAGGCTGGCTTCTCCTTGGTCTGCCCAGGTGGCTCAGTGGTAGAGAATCCGCCCGAGATGCAGGGAGCTGCAGGAGATGCAGGTTCGATCCCTGGGTCGGGAAGATCCCCTGGCGGAGGGCATGGCAACCCATTTCAGGAGATTCCCATGGACAGAGGAGCCTGGTGGGCTACAGTTCACAGGGTCGCAAAGAGTTGGACAGGACTGAATCGACTTAGCGCAGCACGCATCGCTTCTCTTCCCTGGGGCTGTCAAATTTGGCTCTGCCTGATGTGCATGCAGGAGAAGGCAATGGCACCCCATTCCAGTACTCTTGCCTGGAAAATCCCATGGATGGAGGAGCCTGGTAGGCTGTGGTCCATGGGGTCGCTAAGAGTCGGACACAACTGAGCGATTTCACTTTCACTTTTCACTTTCATGCATTGGAGAAGGAAATGGCAACCCACTCCAGTGTTCTTGCCTGGAGAATCCCAGGGATGGGGGAGCCTGGTGGGCTGCCATCTATGGGGTCGCACAGAGTGGGACTGAAGGGACTTAGCAGCAGCAGCAGCAACAGATTTGCATGCAACTTGGCTACTTCCCAGGCGCCTTCGCTGGAGCCCTGCACACCCTTGACTTTAAGAAGCCAGGATGTTAGCCATCTGTATGTCTTCTTTGGAGAAATGCCTGTTTAGTTCTTTGGCCCATTTTTTGATTGGGTCATTTATTTTTCTGGAATTGAGCTGCAGGAGTTGCTTGTATATTTTTGAGATTAATCCTTTGTCTGTTGCTTCGTTTGCTATTATTTTCTCCCATTCTGAGGGCTGTCTTTTCACCTTGCTTATAGTTTCCTTTGTTGTGCAAAAGCTTTTAAGTTTCATTAGGTCCCATTTGTTTATTTTTGCTTTTATTTCCAATATTCTGGGAGGTGGGTCATAGAGGATCCTGCTGTGATTTATGTTGGAGAGTGTTTTGCCTATGTTCTCCTCTAGGAGTTTTATAGTTTCTGGTCTTACATTTAGCTCTTTAATCCATTTTGAGTTTATTTTTGTGTATGGTGTTAGAAAGTGTTCTAGTTTCATTCTTTTACAAGTGGTTGACCAGTTTTCCCAGCACCACTTGTTAAAGAGGTTGTCTTTTTCCAAGGTTGTACATCCTTGCCTCCTTTGTCGAAGATAAGGTGTCCATAGATATGTGGATTTATCTCTGGGCTTTCTATTCTGTTCCATGAAAAGATGCTCAACATCACTCACTATCAGAGAAATGCAAATCAAAACCACAATGAGGTACCATTACATGCCAGTCAGGATGGCTGCTATCCAAAAGTCTACAAGCAATAAATGCTGGAGAGGGTGTGGAGAAAAGGGAACCCTCTTACACTGTTGGTGGGAATGCAAACTAGTACAACCACTATGGAGAACAGTGTGAAGATTCCTTAAAAAACTGGAAATAGAATTGCCATATGACCCAGCAATCCCACTCCTGGGCATACACACTGAGGAAACCAGATCTGAAAGAGATACATGCACCCCAATGTTCATTGCAGCACTGTTTATAATAGCCAGGACATGGAAGCAACCTAGATGCCCATCAGCAGACGAATGGATAAGGAAGCTATAGTACATATACACAGTGGAATATTACTTAGCCATTAAAAAGAATTCATTTGAATCAGTTCTAATGAGATGGATGAAACTGGAGCCCATCATACAGAGTGAAGTAAGCCAGAAAGATAAAGACCAATACAGTATACTAACGCATATATATGGAATTTAAAAAATGGTAACGATAACCCTATATGCAAAACAGAAAAAGAGACACAGATGTACAGAACAGACTTTTGGACTCTGTGGGAGAAGGCGAGGGTGGGATGTTCAGAGAGAACAGCATGGAAACAAGTACACTATCAAGGGTGAAACAGATCACCAGCCCAGGTTGGATGCATGAGACAAGTGCTCAGGGCTGGTGCACTGGGGAGACCCAGAGGGATGGGATGGAGAGGGAGGTGGGAGAGGGGATCGGGATGGGGAACACATGTAAATCCATGGCTGATTCATGTCAGTGTATGGCAAAAAACCACTACAATATTGTAAAGTCATTAGCCTCCAACTAATAAAAGTAAATGAAAAAAAAAAAAGATATATAAAGATTTAAAACATATAAAAAATAACCTCTGCTAAAATGCCCTCAGAAAATAGCAGCTTCACCTTTGAAATTAGCCATATTTCCTTCATAGTCCAGGCTAATTCTCATTTGTATGACTCTTTGATCAAAAGGAATTAAAATCTGAAAAAAAATATTCATCATTCTGTGTGAAATGATTCACAAGTTGGCATCAAAAGCTCAATGTAGAGAGTATGGACTTTAGAGTTTGACACATCTGGCTTTTAATCTTGTCCCCAACACTCAATAATTCTGGGCTGTCTGGCAGGTTACATAAAACTCAGTGAGACTGAGACTTCTCTGCAAAATGAAAACACAATATCAAGCTTGATGCCTAGCTCATCATTCACCAACTGTGTGACTTTTTTGATCAAGCTGCCTCAACACTTTTTATGTTTTATATTTCTTAAGTGTAATGTTATAATGATAGTACTTCCTTTCAGAGTCAGACCAAGAGGCTAATAGAGAATCCTTCCAATATATTGTATCTAATTCTTTATTCATACTTTTATATTATTTTTAAGCTTCCCATATTAAAATCTTCAGGCCCCAGAAAATCTGAATCCCCTTTAGCTCACTATGTTGGGAAGTTTGATATTTTTTTCTATATTACTATTATCTTCTGGGATTAGATGGCATTCTGCATTATGTCTGGATAAAAATAGATGTTTAAAGGTAGCTGTAATAATAATGTTAGCAGTTATTATTGCTGTTATTCTGTAAAGACAAAGTCACCACCACCCTGACTGTACAGTTCTTGCACACTCAACTTGTGATACTTAAATTCTTATTTAACCAAAGCAAGTTCCCCATCAGTTAGTTCTCATTTGCAAAAATATCCTTTTGAAGTACCAATATGTATTTTGTTGGTTAATAAAAATAATAATGGTTACTTTCAAAAAAAAAAAAAAGCAGCAGCAGCCAGGGTGTGAATGTTGGCAATTTCCCAGGTGGTCCAGGCACTGCCAAATGCCAGTCTTGGTAGGTGGGTAGAGTCGCCCTCGTTGTGTGTGTCCGGGCCCTAACCACTTTCCGCCCCCCACCCCACGCCCCGCCCCGTGTCCTCTCCCCGCAGGACGGGACAGCACCGCTGTGGATCGCCTCGCAGATGGGTCACAGCGAGGTGGTGCGGGTGATGTTGCTGCGCGGGGCCGAGCGCGATGCCGCCCGCCACGTGAGTGCGGGGACCACCGCGCGGGAAGGGTGGGGAGGCCTCCCATCGAAGCGCTGACCTCCGAGCCCAGACGTGCGAAGAAGAAAGACGCGGCTTCATTTTGTCTCTAATTCACCAGGGTTTCCTCCCAACCTCCTCCAGCTCTTTTAACAGAAAACCCAGGGAAAGGTCTGAATGCATTGAAACCTAGCAACTGCTGCTTGGCCTCTAAGGGGAAAACGTTGGATTCCTCGAGAATATTCCTCCAACCAAAGCTAGCCTCTGGATGACCCGGGAGGATGGGGGAGGTAGGAGACCCGGACCACGGCGGTCCTTGGGGATGTGTCCCCATTGGCTGCCGATCCGCCTGGCGCTGCGCCTTCTGCTGGCCCCTGGGCCGCAGTGCAGCTGGCTCGCGGGGTCTGTGGTTTGGGGTCCCCGCAGTGCCCAGGCTCCCCAGGCTGTAGAGAGCTAAACCACAAGGGTGATTTCTTTACTACAGAAGTCTGTGAGCGAGATCGTCCAAATACAGCAATTGATGTGTTCCAGCAGGAGAAAGGGGGAATCGGAAAATCTCTTCTCAGGCCAGAAAAGGACAACAGAAACTGAATATTAATTTTTGAACTTGTCTCTTTCCTGCAGATTTCAGTCTGCCCCTTTCCTGTTCCCCCCACAGCACCCACGCACCCGGGGCAGACTAGGGCAAGAGTGTATACACGGAAAAACAAAAAGAAAAGCACATTTAAAATTTCAAAACCGTAGATACAGTTCAACAGTCATTAAAAATTAAAAATTTTTAAACTTTTAAAAAGCAGTTCAACCAATTAATTTCTAAGTCGTGAACTGCAAAGAATGCCTCTTTAGTCCATCTATGTTCTAAAAATATCCTCCTGAAATTCCCCAATATTCTAAGGGACTAGAAGACCTTGAATTCCCAAATGGCAGGGTTCTAAGATAAAAGAATAAGTCACATACTTTGTCTGGTGTTTTACATGCAGAGTTAACTGTTTAATATGCTCTAAAATGATTTTAGTTTAAAAGACATGGCAGCCCTGTGCTTTAGTTTACATATTTTGCCTGTTTCTGACAAGCATGTTCCCAGTTCTCAACAAAAATTTCATTCTTAGCCAAAACACACATATGTTAATAATCAACTTTTCTTTTCCTTCCTCTGTAAAGGATGGTACAACAGCTTTATTGAAAGCAGCCAACAAAGGGTATAATGATGTTATAAAGGAGCTGCTGAAATTCTCACCCACCCTCGGTATTTTGAAGGTAAGACCTGCAGAGAAATTTTACCAAATGGTAAAAGAGAGAGGTTAGAAATTTGATAAGTCTGCAATGGGGACTGCAGTAGAATCCAGGTACCATTTCCTTGGTTAGTTGTATTCTTGAGAGAACATACCTCAGTTCAGTTCAGTCACTCAGTCGTGTCCGACTCTTTGCGACCCCATGAACTGCAGCACGCCAGGCCTCCCTGTCCATCACCAACTCCTGGAGTCCACCCAAACCCATGTCCATCGAGTCAGTGAAGCCGTCCAACCATCTCATCCTCTGTCATCCCTTTCTCTTCCTACCCTCAATCTTTCCCAGCATCAGGGTCTTTTCAGCTCTTCTCATCAGGTGGCCAAAGTATTGGAGTTTCAGCTTCAACATTAGTCCTTCCAATGAACACCCAGGACTGATCTCCTTTAGGATGGACTGGATGGATCTCCTTGCAGTCCAAGGGACTCTCAAGAGTCTTCTCCAACACCACAGTTCAGAAGCATCAATTCTTCGGCGTTCAGCCTTCTTTATAGTCCAACTCTCACATCCATCCATGACCACTGGAAAAACCATAGCCTTGACTAGACGGACCTTTGTTGACAAAGTAATATCTCTGCTTTTTAATCTGCTGTCTAGGTTGGTCATAACTTTGCTTCCAAGGAGCAAGTGTCTTTTAATTTCATGGCTGCAATCACCATCTGCAGTGATTTTGGAGCCCAGAAAAATAAAGTCAGCCACTGTGTCCACTCTTTCCCCATCTATTTGCCATGAAGTGATGGGACCAGATGCCATGATCTTGGTTTTCTGAATGTTGAGCTTTAAGCCAACTTTTTCACTCTCCTCTTTCACTTTCATCAAGAGGCTCTTTAGTTCTTCCTCACTTTCTGCCATAAGGGTGGTGTCATCTGCATATCTGAGGTTATTGGTATTTCTCCTGGCAATCTTGATTCCAGCTTGTGCTTCCTCCAGCCCAGAGTTTCTCATGATGTACTCTGCATGTAAGTTAAATAAGCAGGGTGACAATATATAGCCTTGACGTACTCTTTTTCCTATTTGGAACCAGTCTGTTGTTCCATGTCCAGTTCTAACTGTTGCTTCCTGACCTGCATACAGGTTTCTCAAGAGGCAGGTCAGGTGGTCTGGTATTCCCATCTCTTTCAGAATTTTCCACAGTTTATTGTGATCCACACAGTCAAAGGCTTTGGCGTAGTCAATAAAGCAGAAATAGATGTTTTTCTGAAACTCTCTTGGTTTTTCAATGATCCAGAGGATGTTGAAAATTTGATCTCTGGTTCCTCTGCCTTTTCTAAAGCCAGCTTGAACATCTGGATGTTCACGGTTCATGTATTGCTGAAGCCTGGCTTGGAGAAGTTTGAGCATCACTTTACTAGCGTGTGAGATGAGTGCAGTTGTGTGGTAGTTTAAGCATTCTTTGGCATTGCCTTTCTTTGGGGTTGGAATGAAAACTGACCTTTTCCAGTCCTATGGCCACTGCAGAACATACCTACAATTTCTTAATTTTGGAGATTCCTGGGCACTGGTAGAAATGGAAAGGTAATAAAAATGGTGAACCAGAGTCTATAACCAGTTTTCTAGGGGGGAAAAAAATCAGACAACAGTAATGAAATGTTAAATCAGAGAGTCAACCATATTAATATTAATATATCATTGGAAGATTGGTGAAGTCCTCCACAAATCATGACATGATTTGTGTCCCAGAAAACATGAAGGACAGGTACATTTTTTCTCTTCATTACCTGGATCAAAGAACCACACTGTTAGCCTAGGTCGAATGAAATAAGCTTCAAGCATCTGCACACCTCAGAGACCGTGTCATCCTGGAGGGCTGGGTCTTCCAGAAAACAGAGCCCTCAAAATCCTTTATTAAGTTGTAATCATTTTGAGTTAAAATATTTCTAAACTGGAGGATCTACCAGACATTGGCAGCCTTTTTCAATAAAGGACCAGGTGGCAAATAGGCTTGGTGGGCTGAACAGTCTGTGTTGGAACGGCTTCACTCAGCAGTCGTACAGAGCAAGCAACCATAGAAAATGAAACAACAGCAAAAAGTGTTGCTGTATCTTATCAGACTTCACTGATGGCTATTATATTTCTTTTTTAAAAATTATTTATTTAGGTTATTTATTTCTGGCTGTGCTGGGTCTTTGTTGCTGTGTGTGTGGTGTTCCTCTAGTTGTGGTGCACCTGCTTCTCCTTGCAGTGGCTTCTCTTGCCGGGGAGCACGGGCTGTAGGCACCTGGGCTCAATAATCGTGGCTCCCAGGCTCTAGAGCCCAGACTCAGCAGTTGTGGTGCATAAGCTTAGTCGCTCTGCAGCAGGTGGAATCTTCCCAGACCAGGGATCGAACCCAAGTCCCCTGCATTGGCCGGCGGATTCTTAACCACTAGACCACCAGGGAAGTCCTATATTTCTGAACTTCCATATTTTCACATGTCACAAAAAAGTCTTCTTTTTAACATTTTTTAAATTCTGGGCTAATCAAGATGTAGAAAAACAGGTGGGCGTGGGGGGTGGGGCACCGGTGAAAGAGACTAAATTTGGCCTGAGTGCTGTGGTTTGCTGATTCCTGGTGTACACGCTCCTGTTTTGTTAGAAAGATGACACCAGAACCTGTTGTAAACGTAGGACAGTCGTTTAGCACTTTGAGAATTTATTGATGTATCTGAAGTACTTGCCCTTAGATGACCCCAGAGGCTTTTTGGATGCCTTGTGTCTGACCTTTATATGTTCAGGCTCCAAGGCTGATGTCAGCTGATACAGAGCTCCTCTTTTCAGTTCTGGCCTCTCTCACCCCAAGGAGCTAATTCTGATCTCCCATGAGCTTGGAAGTCAAAAAACTATACTTTGTAAAAACTGTTTGGAAAGTAAGAACAAATAGTCTGTGAAAGTGAATTCTCTGTGAATAAAAGAAACAAGCTGCAGAAATGGTCTTTGCAATATCTAGTCTTGTTTCAGCACCTCTTTCTTAGCTTTTTTGATTCTTAGCCATGTTACACGTAGGCAACGTTGATAGATTGGCTAAGATTTAAGTGAATGTCATGTTATCAGATTAACATATCGCCATGCATGGTAAACATGGTACACAGACATGGAAAACTGCTGCCTTGCCGGAATTTTTCTCTGGGTATGATATTCATTTAACTTGTCTACAAAATCAGAAAGTTTTATGTGTACATATACAGTAATAAAGTATAATATTAGTATTTTATTAATATTATAACATGTGTTTCCTTCCATCTTCAATATTAAAGTGGCTACACAAAAATTCACCAATTTTAGCAAGTCTTTTTTTAATGATACAACACTGATACAACAGCTGTCAGAATGTAATCTAACAAAATTGCTTCGAATGAAGTTAAAGGCAACTGAGCGCCACTAGAACCATCTTACAGAAAAAAACCAAAGGAATGTTTTGACCAACCCAATATCTATAAACAATGATTAATTTGAAAACTAAGCTTGCATTTAGGTGCTGTTCACAGACATATGTACCTTCTAGAACAGATATTTTATAATTGTCCATTGTTCTTCTATCAGGTTTGCTATATTCTCTTCTCCCCTCCCAGAATCCAGCTACATGCTGCACAGAGCTGCTTCCTTATGTCAATCAATGTTTGCAGTAAATGTCATAAAATGTCAGCAACCTATTCACTAGGTCCCCCCTGTACCCAGAGATGCTTCAGCTTGGAGCTGAGGGCAGGGAGTGGTCCTCAACCCCACCTGCTCTTACTCTTAAGCCCTGTGGTTCCATCGTTGTTGTGCTGCCCCGCTGTGCATGTGGAGTGAGAGCAGCTGGGCTGACAGGCTGGCCCGTAGGTGAGCAAGCTATACCTCCAGCCTCGCAGAAGTGTGTTCACATGAAGCACAGACTCTTAAGAAAAAAGAAGTTTGATGGAGCATTGTTGTTTTTCCCATAGCAAGTTCTAATGCATCTACAACGGGCCAAGTGAGCATGAAGTCATGGACACACTGGGCAGATCCCTTATTGTACTTGCAAAAGGATTTGGCAGTATTTATACTGACTGTCTGCGGTGTCCCTGAGGACACTGTATTAGACGCTGAAGTGAGTGACTTTGAAAAAGGAAGATAAGGACGAGAAAGGCTCTAGCATTACAGTATCCCCAGTCAGGCTGGTTCATGAGGAAAGCCAAGGCGAGTGCGGACAGCTGTGAGCTGTCACCTGACACACGCTGTCCTTTTCTCCTAGAATGGGACCTCGGCGCTCCACGCGGCGGTGCTCAGCGGGAATATTAAGACGGTCGCCCTGCTCCTGGAAGCAGGGGCGGACCCAGCCCTGAGAAACAAGGTACCGTCTTAGTCATCTTTTCCCTCCGTTGGGCACCTGTGAAAAGAGATAAGATCACATCTGCTGAAGCCAAGACAGCATCTCTCTGGCTCCAGTCACTAACTTCATCCTTGGGCATAGTGGTGGTTGGTTTAGTTGCTAAGTCATGTCTGACTCTTGTGACCCCATGAACTGTAGCCCACCAGGCCCCTCTCTCTATGGGATTCTCCAGGCAAGAATATTGGAGTGGGTTGCCATTTCCCAACCCAGGGATAGAACCCAGGTCTCCTGCACTGCAGGCAAATTCTTTACCAACTGAACTACCAGGGAATTCTCTTGGGCATAGTAAGAACATAAAATGTTCTCATTATAGGTTATGAGTGAGCAGTATATTTGAACCCAGCAGGCATGCGTGCTCAGTCACTTCAGTCGTGTCCAACTCTGTATGACCCCATGACTGTAGCCTGCCAGACTCCTCTGTTTATGGAATTCTCCAGGCAAGAATACTAGAGTGGGCTGCCATGCCCTCCTCCAGGGGGTCTTTCCAACCCAGGGATCGAACCCAGGTCTCTCTCACTGCAGGCAGATTCTTTACCATCTGAGCCACTGGGGAAGCCCTTTGAACCCAGAGGTTTAAAACCCCTATATCATCAGTGATTTTTAGGTAACAGTGGGGCAGGAGGTAGGGGGCAGTGGTGGGGGGGAGTAAGGTTATAAGTGTTCTATCATCAGAAGTGTCCTGAAAATGTCAAAATTCTGGTAGTTTAATAACCGTCCTCTATGAGTTGGGTACTCATATCTCGAGAATTGCCCGTGCGCTATTTGGTTACGGCAAGGGGAAAATGTTGCTTTTATATTGTTAACAGGACTTTGACCACAGCTGTAAAGCCAACCCAGATTTTTTTATTGACATACAGTTGAGCAAAATCAACCCATATTTTTATAGCCCCCAAATAATTTTAGTTTTCTATTAAGTCAAACTTGGAGGTGGGAGGATGCACAGTAACCGTGGCGGGGGGAAAAAAGGTTATCATTGTATTCCCTCCTACTCAACAGCTGCCTAAGCAGTCAGATATAGAGACTGGGGGCAGAACGGTAGCCTGGAAAAGGTCTGGAGAAAACAACTAAACTACTGACTTTTGAAGGAGAAAGTAGGATGGGTGCTTATTAACAGGGGAGGATATAAAAGCAGTTTTCACTTTATACTTATATACTGCTTGAATTTAATAAGCATCTGTTGCTGTGTTGTATGTTAGTTGCTCAGTAGTGTCCAACTCTTTGAAATCCTATGAACTGTAGCCCTCCAGGCTCCTCTGTCCATGGAATTCTCCAGGCAAGAATACTGGAGTGGGTTGCCATTTCCTCCTCCAGGGGATCTTCCCAACCCAGGGATTGAACCCAGGTCTCCCACATTACAGGCAGATTCTTTACCGTTTGAGCCACCAGGGAAGCCCATTACTGTGTTGGATTTTATTAACAATAAAACCAAAACCATGTAACATCCCATGGTGTTTTTAAAAGAAACCATTTTGAAGTGCAGTTAAACAATATGCCAAGAGTCTCTTTTTTCTCATTCCACTTAGCAGGTGGAATTACTATTTCCCCCGTTCCTATCATTGAAGTGCTTGAAGACAATGTTGCTGCTTATCTCTTCCTGAAATACATGGATTTGTTTTCCATTAGCTGACCTGATTGTATCATGAGCCCACAAAACCACAGTTGCTCCCTTATCTTTGCATCTTGGACACAGACGTCCTAAGATGTCTTCATGGCTAAGCCATCCTGTATTGAGTTAAATCATGGGGGAAACTTTAGTATCTTTATATAGAAACTGAAAGATGCAGTTCTTCCTGTGTCTCCTGGAATCTCATCAATAATGGTTATGGGGAATTTCCAGTGACTGAAATGCTGGACTTTGGACCCTCCCTAAAGCCGTAAGCCAGGCAGCCTGGAAAAGCCAGGCTCTTTAGAGGCAGCTCCAGAAGCAAGAGTGCTGGGATTCCAGCAGCCACACAGGACTCTTGAGGATGTATTCTTGACCTTCATTCATTCATCCAACAAACTCTTAGTAGTGCCTGCTAGATATGCTAGTGATAAAGAACCTGCCTGCCAATGCAGGAGACGTTAGAGAAGCAGGTTTGATCCCTAGGTCAGGAAGATCCCCTGGAGGAGGGCATGGTAACCCATCCAGTATTCTTGCCTGGAGAATCCCAGGACAGAGCCTTCTGGGCTACAGAATGGGGTCACAAAGAGTCCAACACGACTGAAGTGACTTAGCACGCACAGATAGCATGCACTGTGCGTGAACCTTATCAATGGAGAGATATTGGTGAAAGAGATTCACGTAGTGTCTGACTTCATAGGGCTCACAGTTTACTGGGGAATAAGAATAATTAAGCAATTGCGAGGGGGAAAAAAAAAAAACAATTGCAATACAGAATGACAAGGGCTGTCAGCAGGAAGTGAAGAATGCTACTGAAGCCTTCCCAGGGAGAGAGTCACTTCTCAGCTAGCACAGAAGCACCCGTTTGCTCTCTAGGCTCCAGGACTTCTGCCCTGGGGCAGACGCCCAACGAGAGGGTGACCAATGGCCCCAGTAGCTCCTCCCCTTGCACCGTGGCCTTTTCGATGGGTGCAGGGATCCTGTGTTCCTGGTACCCCAACTGGGGACTCAGCACACAGCTTCTCCCAAGAGCTGTGGGGACAGAGTGGTGTGATGCTGTGGGTCATGAATCCATATTCATGACCTGTGGTCCTGTACTGTCATGAATAAGACGGACTTTAGGGGCAGCCTGGGTGCTAGCCATCGTAGCGGTTGGCACCACCTCAGCAACCTGAGGATTCAGTGGGGACCCACTGGGGGAGAGAAGGAATGAGACCGGGTTTTTAAAACTGTATGGATGACACACACAACAGTGATGCGATTGGCCAAAACTTTGAGAGTATAAGGCTTATTTTAATGGTAAAGGATACAGACATTGATGGAGACGGACATATACATTAGCACTTAACAAGCTTATAGACAGAGATACAGCTTCTTAGATCTATTCCTCTTCCTGACTGTGGAGGACTCCTCTGGCTACCTGCCAGCCTGTCAATCAAGGACCAAGAATTGATGCAAAACAGTTCTTCTGAGGGTTACTCAAAGACTGGATGGTGCGCAGGTCCATTCTCTGTGAGCATTTTTCTCAGGCCCAGGCGTTAAGCCCATACAAAGTCTGCTCCTGCAGGAACTAAGCTAATAGTAGAATTGACCCCACAGCGGGGCCTCTGGCCTCAGGCAGCATCGCACAGCGACTCCCATCTGCCAGCCTGGCACCAGCGTTAGCAGTCCTGTGGGTGGGCAGGAGTGTACCTGCAGGACGAGGTACGCAGCAGGACCACTGTTTCAAATTCATCATTCCCAGCAGGTGGGGTCAGGGAGCAGGATCCAGTCTAGAAAGTGGGGACTGCAGGAACTTCACCTGAGATCCAGGTTTCAGATGAAGGACTGGGGTTCCAGGTTTAACTGCAGGGGAAAAAAGCTACCTCTGAGTTCTCTCCCCAGTTTGCGTAGGTTTCTGCACTTGAATTGCCTCCCCTGAGTTCCCAAGAACATCCTTTTATTCATCCGTAACAACTGTTCTCAAAGTGTGGTCCATGGACAGTTGGGGTATCCTCCAAACCCTTTCAAAGGTTCTAATAGGTCAAAACAATATTCTTGATAATACAGAGATGGACTTTCCTGGTGGTCCAGTGTTAAGACTCCACGTTTCCACTTCAGGCGGCATGGGTTCGATCCCTGGTCAGGGAAGTTTCTAAAAATTACAATAAAATAATAAGGATACAGAGGCACTATTTGCCCTTTTCCCTGTGCTACCATTTACTGGGCTTCCCAGGTGGCGCTAGTGGTAAAAAAAAAAAAACCTGCCTGCCAATGCAGGTTAGACGTAAGAGACACCAGTTCCATCTCTGGGTCAGGAAGATCCCCTGAAGGAGGGCATGGCAACCCACTCCAGTATCCTTGCCTGGAGAGTCCCATGGACAGAGGAGCCTAGAGGGCTACAGTCCATGGGCTCACACAGAGTTGGACATGACTGAAGTGACTTAGCACACACAGCCATTTGCTGTAATGGTGCAAAGACAATGGTGGAAGAAACTATTGGCACCTTAGTACACATCAAAGCAGAGTCACAAACTGTGGCTGAAAATAATTTTACAAACCTCTGTAAGTTCTTTTCCATGTTGTAAGTTATTTTATAAAAATTCCAGTTTTATTGGTATTTTCTAAATGACTAGTACGGGATGTTACAAATCAAGCATAGGTTTTAAAAAAAAATCCACTTGCGGATAGATAGACCTATGGATTTTAATGCAACAGAGTAGAAAAATTCATTGATGTGGTTCCAGATTGCACACAGCAGTTAATCTTTAAGAAACAGCCACTTGTCCTGTATTGTTGAAGCATCAAAAAAAAAATCTACTATGATCCAAAAAGGCTGTTAAAATGTTTCTCTCTTTTCCAACTACCTGTCTATATGAAGCTAAATTTTTTCCCTGTACTTCAGCCAAAACAAAATATCACGGTAGATTGGATGCAGAAGCAGATATGAGAATCTAATTGTCTTCTTTTAAGCTACATAGTAACAAAATATGCAAAACTGTTAACAGTGCTACTCTTCTAACTTTTTTGTTTTTGAAAGTTTAGTTCTTTTTCAAAAAATGTACAATTTATGTTAACCTTAATAGGCTTATTATTTTCAATGAATTAATAAATATACTTAACGTTTTTCAGTTTTCACTTTTAATAAGTTAAAAACAAAAGCTCTTTAGGGTCCTCAATAATTTTCAAAAGAGTGTACAAAAGTCCTGAGACTGAAAAGTTTGAGAACCATTGCCTTGTCATGTCTGTTTGTTGGACTAGAGACTCGCTCACAGAATAAACGCTTGAAGAATGCGTCTCAGCAGCACTGTGAAAAGAGGATGTAGAATGAGGCTGGATCAGGCAGGGCATGGGGGATAATGAAGCTGCTCTTTCCCGTTTGTCTTACATTCTGGCTATTTCCTGACTCTGCCTTCTCATCCAACAACGAATCTCCCGCCGCAACTACTGAAGTCTGCATGCCTAGCGCCCATGCTCTGCGACAAGAGAAGCCACTGCAGTGAGAAGCCCCCCCACCACAACTAGAGAGTAGCCTGCGCTTGCTGCAAGGAGAGAAAGCCCCCACGCAGCAACGAAGACACAGTGCAGCCAAAAATAATACATGAATCTTAAAAAAATAAAATAAAATATGATATGCAAGAACTTATTAAAAAACAGAAACAGACTCACAGATATAGAAAAGAAACTTCTGGTTACCAAAGAGGGAAGTGGGGGAGGAATAAATGAGAAGTTTGGGATTGATTAGCAGATACAAACTACTAAATATAAAATAGATAAACAGATCCTACTGTATAGCACAGGGACCTATATTTAGTATCTTATAATAAACCATAATGGAAAAGAATTATGAAGAACACATATATATACACACACACGTATCTGTATACATACCCACACATGTCTGAATCACTCTACACCTAAAACTAACACAATGTAAATCAACTCTACTCCATAAATTGTTTTAAAAAGAATGAAAAAGTACTAACAATGAGGTAAGAAAGTAACTGGTGATATGTACATTTAAGTATATTAAAAAAAAAAAAACCTTTAAAACCTTGATACAGAAGACTAAGTCCAGTGGGGTTTTTCATCAGTGGAGGAGCAGGTCTGGGTGAGGGGCCCCTCTTCAGAGTCCCTAAAACCACACCAACTGTGGTTGAGAATTCCCTCATGCCT
Organism: Cervus elaphus; assembly: GCF_910594005.1. Taxonomy (NCBI): domain Eukaryota; kingdom Metazoa; phylum Chordata; class Mammalia; order Artiodactyla; family Cervidae; genus Cervus; species Cervus elaphus. The sequence goes on from NC_057841.1 coordinate 36,323,225, forward strand.
CTTTTATTTTCTTTCAGGCCAATGAACTTCCAGCAGAACTAACCAAAAATGAACATATACTGCGTCTCCTCCGAAGTAAAGAAGGACACAGGAAGAGCTAACTCAGTCCCATATTTGACTGAAAGATAGAAATCTTAATCATACCGTCCAAAAATAAATTGCTTTTCAGATAGTGTTGGAAATTCCTGTAAGAAAGAAAATGCCCAGAACGCCCACCCTGGGTCCCTGACCAAGAAGAGCTGTGTGCTGTGTGTCCCGAGTGGAGAGCTGAGCCGCTCAGGGACCCTTCCAATGTAGTGGGCTTCTAGCTCTGGCCTCCAGCCCCACTCCAGGGGGCCTGGGACGTTCATTCGGGGATTCCACAGAAACTTGTTTGAAACTACATCAACTTGGGTCTTTCAGTTAAACTCTTAAGACAGAGTTAAACCCTCTTAGAAACAGAAACAGGAAGCTTTGTTCCTTTAAAAAGATAGAAAGTCTGACCTTCAATTAATTGATGCTCTTTTGCTTTTGTGTTAAATATATGTGAGCTCAAAAATATGGTTCTACCATATTTACATGAATGTGTATGTCATTCCAGTATAAAATGTTCTCATCCAGCCAAGGCTCCTGGCCATGGTTATTATGAATCAATAATGGGTGAAGTTATATTATTAAAAAGCCACTTCTGACCTTCCATGTGCTTTTCAAAGATGGACTATGGAACTATAAAAAAAGACAAATTGTTCATTTAGTCCTCATCTTATTCCTCATGTGTAAAGGTCATTTTTACCTGGAGTCAGTGTTGTTGATATGGTAGGATACAAGTGGCAAATTTGGAAATTCAGAAAATCACAAGCCACAAGACATGTAGGCTTGTCTCTTTGAGCTGTCACTCTGGGTCTATTGCTGGGAATTTACTTCCTGTGCCATAACTAAGTAGACTTGACATGCTGTGGAATATTGAGTTTCCAACACCACGTTGCTTGATAGAATGACTCTGGAGTCCTTGGATATAATGTGATGTAAGTACACTGTGTTACTGTTACTATTGAAGGAGTATAAGTAATAAAAGACTGTTACTAGTATTTAATAAGTGTTCATCTGTGCATGTTCTTGACCTGATTGATTCCAGGAAAGAAACCTAGGTTTTATTCCTTTGAGGGGGGTCAGAATTTATATTAAATGCACTTTTTTTAAATCAGTGGTGTATAAACGCCTCAGTCAGTGCCTAATTGCACACACAAAAATTAAATCTTCTTTCTGTAACCTACCGTAATAAACACGGATGGCATTTCGGTTATTTAAACACATCTTTAGTTTTCTTGTTCATGTCTGCTGTGGTTTCCAGCCAATGTTCCATGTGAAAACATATTAAAATGGAGGGAAATGTTCTAAACCTAATATATATACATATATATTTATATATTTAACCAATTTGCAGTAGTACTAAAAGCATTATCTTTAAGTCAGTAATGAATTAATAACTTTGACATTAGAAGAGATTCTCTTTAAGTTTGTTATGATCAATAAAACAGTCATCAAAAAATCAGCTTATTTTAATCCATATCACAGCAAAGCCAGTAATGAGCAACCCACAGAGCCCCCAGAAATGCCTGTAACCTAACCAGCCAAGCAATGAGCCTGCAATCTAATTTCAGGACAAAAAAATTAGAAAGCTCTGTCTGTATTACTAAAACATCCAGATATTAACATCTTAATAATTAAAAGCAGTGCCAGTTTCTTCATTGACTTTCTTTTATTCAGCAAAGTTGTACAATTACATCTTTTTTCATGGGAATTTCATAAAGCTAATGTTCATTTTGAAAAGGAAAATAATGTGGGCTGAAATGTTTTATATTTTCCCCAACCAAAAAAAAAATTAAAAATTGCTCATCACTGATATAAATCAAAATAGTATAATGGGTACTGATAGCAAAGTCCCCAAAGACAAAATGGGATGAAATCACAGACAGTGTTTTCCACTAGAGCACATGATCCTTGGCCTATTTGTTAGATCCTTTTAAATGGATAATGTTCTTGATCAATACTAGGGGCATAAAAAATGAATTCAGTAGCTTTAACAGTATTTAACGGAGGCTTTCTTAACTGTGGGCTTCCCTTGTGGCTCAGCTGGTAAAGAATCTACCTGCAGTGCGGGGGACCTGGGTTCGATCCCTGGGTTGGGAAGATCCCCTGGAGAAGGGAAAGGCTACCCACTCCTGTATTCTGGCCTGGAGAATTCCACGGACTGTATAGTCCATGGGATCGCAAAGAGTCGGACACGACTGAGCGACTTTCACTTTCACTTTCACTTTCTTAACTGTAGGCAAGGGATCTCTAGCTTACAAAGGATCACATTTGGTCTGAATGAGATGAGATGATATTGTCCAGAGCAGGGAAGCTGACTGTATTAATCCCTTACCAAAGACTGAACAAAAATTCAGTTCCTTAAATTGCACTTGAAAACTTTTTTTATAAAGTTAAATTGCATTTGTTTTGCACACAAGTATATGATTCTTATTTTATGTTAGTCTAATTCACAATTCAGTGAGCTCTGCATTTTCAGATTTAGGAGCAATGATTCCTATGCACATCATTTGCTTAGTTGAGCCCCTAAAGTTCTTCATTACATACATTTGTTTGATGATAAATTCCATGTTATAATTCAAAATAAAGTTAACGTACTACCCAATTTGCCTTTGCTGCTTTTTTCCTGTTTGTTTTTATCAAAAGTTCTTTCTGTATGATTTTTTAAATTTTATTTCTATTTATTTTTGGCTGTGCTGAGCCTCTGTTACTGTGCACGGGCTTTCTCTAGTTGTGGTGAGAGGGGGCTACTCTGTAGTTGTGGTGCTTGGGCTTCTCATTGCAGTGGCTTCTCTTGTTGCCGAGCACAGGCTCTAGGCATGATGGCTCAGTAGTTGGGGCTCCCGGGCTCCAGAGCACAGGCTCACGGGCTTAGTTGCTCCCCAGCATGTGGGATCTTCCCAGATGAGGGATCAAACCAGTGTTCCCTGCCCTGACAAGTGGACTCCGAACCACTGGACCACCAGGGAAACCAGTCTGTGATTTTTAATAGCGTGGAATTTTGGAGTGAATAATTCAGCTCTGTGGATAAATATATGGATATTTGGAATCCTGAATAAGATTTTTAAGTTTTGCATGGACTTATGATTTCATTATTTCTACTGTGGCGAACCTTTGTAGTGATCCCAACAGAATTTTTATTCAAACAAAAATTCCTGGGGTAGACATGAAAGGTACTGAAAATGAAACTCTAAATTGTATATCATGATAATTAGCTATTTATAGACACTGTGAAAGGATTCCCCCAGCTAGGTAATTAACACATCCATCACCTCACATATTGATCTTTATGTGTGTGTGTGTGTGTGTGTGTGTGAATATCTTGTCTATTTGTATTTCAATGATGCTTTTGGCTTTTCAGTCTTTTGCAGTGGCTTTTTCTTCTTCAGTAGCTGATGCTTTTTGCCCAACTTAATATTTAAGGAAACAAGTATTTTCAGTGGCAACATCAGGAATCTGGTACATGCCACGGCCATTCTGGGGTCCTCCCCTGCTCCATCCACTCTCTGCAACTGAAACCTCACAACAAAGATGGGACTTAAACCCAGCCAAAACCCACTGTCATTTAATTAAGATTGCACACCTGGTCTCAGGACTTAATGAAGCCCAGGTTCTTTATGTTTCAGTTTAGAAAGAATACAGCAAGAGGCAAAGTGATAGGTAAGAAGTGGATATATTTAGAGAGATACACATTCCATACTTTGGCCATCTGATGCGAAGAGCTGACTCATTGGAAAAGACCTTAATGCTGGGAAAGATTGAAGTCAGGAGGAGAAGGGGACGACAGAGGACAAGACTCAATGGACATGAGTTTGAGCAAACTCCAGGAGATAGTAAAGGACAGGGAAGCCTGGCGTGCTACAGTCCATGGAGTCCCAAAGAGTCAGACATGACTGAGCGACTGAACAACAAGAATACATTCCATAGACAGAATGCAGTCCACCTCAAAAAACAAGATCAGTCCTGAGAGAAACACACTCAACAGACAGAGTATAGGCCACCTCAGAAGGCGAGAGGCCCTGAAATAAGGGGTGGTTAGTTTTTACGGATTGGATAATTTCATAGGTTAATGAGTGGGAGGATTATTTCAATTTTGGGGGGAAGGAGTGGGGATTTCTAGGAAGTGGGCCACTGGTCACTTTTTGGCCTTTTATGGTTGACCTAGAGAACCATCATGGTGTCTGTGGGTGTGTCATTTAGCATGCTCATGTATTACAGTAACATATACTGAGGTTCAAGGTCTACGGAAAGTTGAATCTTCTGCTATCTTGAACCTAATTGCTTCTAACCAGTTTTTGTCATATCCTCAATGACTGTCATTCTTTTAAATGTTGTGCCCTGCCCACTTCCTTCCTGTTTCACAACCACACTAAAGCTAAGTCTCATCATTACCCCATACTGGGGTACCTACTCAGAAGAAAAGAGCACCCCCAAATGCCAGGCTACTTAGAATCTGATGGAAACGTCTGTATCTTGGGGTGAGCTTGCACTGCAGATTGTAGGGGTGAGAAGCTGAGGCCTGAGTTTCATAATAAAGTGGTTTTGGTGCTGGAAATGGCTGAGCCTCACAAGTAGTGCCAAGGTGGAGTCCACGGACTATCAGTACTAACAACAGAAACATCGCTAACGTTTGTTAAAGGATTGTAATGTCCTCAGCACTTTAGGTAGATAATCTCATGAAAAGTTAGTCGTTCAGTCACGTCCAACTCTTTGTAACCTGGAATTCTCCAGGCCAGAATACAGGAGTGGGTAGCCTTTCCCTTCTCCAGGGGATCTTCCCAACCCAGGGATCGAACCCAGGTCTTCCACATTGCAGGCAGATTCTTTGCCAGCTGAGCTACCAGGGAAGCCCAAGAACACCAGAGTGGATATCTTATCCCTTCTCCAGGGGATCTTCCCAACCCAGGAATCGAACCGGGGTCTCCTGCATTGCAGGCAGATTCTTTACCAACTGAGCTGTGAGGAAAGCCCAGTCTCCTGAAGCTTATACATCTTTTCTTATTCACCCCTGGCACCAACCCTATGGAACAGGCACTATTATCATCCTCATCTTGCACCTGAGGAAACAGGCGGGTTTTTTTTTTTAAGATTTATTTATTTATTTTATTTTTGACTGCCCTGGGTGTTTGTTGCTGCGTGGGCTTTCTCCAATCTCAGCGAGGGGGACTACTCTATCTGCAGCACGCGGACGTCTCTTGTTTTGGAGCACAGGCTCCAGGTGCACGCGGTCAGTACTCGTGGTGCTCGGGCTTAGTTGCCCCACAGCACATGGGATCTTCCGGGACCTGGGACTGACCTCTGTTTTGCCGAAAGTTTTCACTTTCCCCAAATTAATGTTTTGCCAAAAATTTTCACTTTTGTCTCAGGTTCAAAGGATTTGTTAAGAAAATAAGCCACTCCTTGTATACAAATGAATACTACCAATTGAAGACTCTTGAGAGTCCCTTGGACAGCAAGGAGATTCAACCAGTCCATCCTAAAGGAAATCAACCCTGAATATTCATCGGAAGGACTGATGCTGAAGCTCCAATACTTTGGCCACCTGATGGGAAGAGCTGACTCACTGAAAAAGACCCTGATGCTGGGAAAGGTTGAGGGTAGGAGGAGAAGAGGGCAACAGAGGATGAGATGGTTGGATGGCATCACCAACTCAATGGACATGAGTTTGAGCAAGCTCCGGGAGTGGATGATGGACAGGGAAGCCTGGTGGGCTGCAGTCCATGGGGCCGCAAAGAGTCAGACATGACTGAGCCACTGAAATGAACTGAATAAGTGAGTAAATAGGAAGTGTTAGTCACTCAGTCGTGCCCGACTCTTTGCGACCCTATGGACTGCAGCCCACCAGGCTCCTCTGTCCACGAGATTTTCCAGGCAAGGATACTGGAGTGGGTTGCCATTTCCTTCCCCAGAACTGAAGTGAAATGAATATTTATTAGAGAATTATCTAGCTTACTTTCAATATACTAACATTAAAAGAGAAGCGAAATAGAAACAGCAGAGGAAACATCACCAAATTGGATTTTGACCAACATCCAGACTTTAAACAGTGTTGGGAAGTCCTATGTCACAGCCCATCCGGAGACCCAATTGGGAAAAGGTCCCAGGCATCACTTCTGCTCCGGGGGTGAGACTTCAAAGATTACAGTTCAGGGTTCCCCGTTTGCGTCCTGGGACACAAACTGATACCATCATCAATCTGTGAGCAAATTCCAGCTCTGATTTCATGTTAATGTATAAAATTTAGAATGTTGTTAAGCCTGGGGCTTGGTTAGCCAGCCCCGCTCCAGGGACTCAACAATCTCAAGATTCGTCCCCAGTTCTATCTCTGGTGCTGCCAGTCTTGCAGTCAGAGCAGGCAGTCACTCACAGTCAGGGCAGTCTCCAGGCAGGTTAGAAGCGAGGTCAGAGGCCTGCTCTGCATTGTCTCTGAAGCCTAAACAAGACTGTTTAATTTCCCTAAGGAACCTGTGTCCCTGCATTGACTAGCAGATCCCTAACCACTAGACCACCTGGGAAGCCCAGGAAACAGGCTTTTAGAGTGCTTTAAAACAGCAACAACGTGCCCCAAACGGAGTCACTTGCCCCCAGAAAGCAAACCTGGTTTGCTTTAAGATTTAATTTCAATTTCAGCTACTCTCAGGAGTGTGAACTTTAACTGGTCAATCTGGAATGACCACATCAGCTCCTGTGAGGTCAACTGCATGATAGATTGATAGATTCCCCACCCTTCTTCCAAAGAAAGGTGACTTTGCCTGAAATATGGTAACCTTTTACCTTTTTTATGACTTCCTTGTCCCACCCCCTTTCTATGAAAACCTTCCATTCTGTACAGCTCCTGAAGCTTCTTTCACTTGCTAGGTGGAATGTTGCCCAATTCATGAATCCTTTATTATTATTATTTTGGCTGCACCATGGTAATTGAGGGATCTTTGTTCCCCAACCAGGGATCGCACCCATGCCCCTTGCAGTGGAAAGACAGAGTCCTAACCACTGGACGGCCAGGGAATTCCCATGAATCTTTGAATAAGGCCAATTAGGTCTTCAAATTTACTCAGTTCAATTTTTTTTTTTAAACAAGAAATAACTTCCTTCATAGCATCAGCTTATTGCTGTCCCCTTACAACTTTGGGTTTTACTTTTTTAGTGGGGAAAAAGCAGGGAGATTGATGCCCAGATTGAGTCATGGTTGTATCATCTAGGCAGGGAAGGTGGAGAATATGGGACATTTTTTGTTTTTAATATTTAGAGGTAGCGCTAATGATAATTAGGTGGTTAATTGAACAGAGAGGGTGAGGAAAAGAAACAAGAGTCAGGAATTATACTAAGGTGCATCAAGGAACCCTCAGATCATTCCCAGTGATCTTTGGTGATTTGCTAGGAAGACTCATGGGGCTCATAGTATGGTCATATTCATGGTTAAGATTACAGCGAAATTGATATCTAGCAAAACTGGAAAGGAGAAAGGGAAATGAAATGGAGATATAAAGGAAACCAGATTAAAGCTTCCAAGAGTCCTCTCCTTTAGGAAAGACTTGTGGCAACATTGCAAAGTGTTATCTGCTGATAAGCAAGCTCATGAAAGACTCACTCAGAATTTTAACTGGGAGCTGGTCACATAGGCACCCTCTGCCTAGCTTGTACCAGAATTCCAGGCTGCCAGGAAGAAACCAGGCATTTAGCATGAGCCCCATTGTTTGTGCAATCAGTGTGGGCACAGTGAGCCATTATCACTTAGGAAAAGTTTCATATCTGTGTAAAGAACTATTTGCCTGCCAAGAGTCCAGTGGCCAGCTAGTGGCCAGCCTCCTGAGCAAGACTTTCTATAGAGAGCAGTCTGAGGTCTGTGGGCTAACTCCCACACACAAGGTTTATGTGGTGGGCGGTGCTAGTAACTGTGCCAGGAAATAGAGAACAGCAGAGCTGGGATGGGGACAGACAGAGAGGGAGTTTGGACACGTTCAGTTTGAAGAATATACGAAATCTATTCTAGAAGACAGCTGGAAATAGCTGCTTATCGTTTAGGACAAGACTCTTCCTAATCTGGGCATCATCTGTGTAGAGGTGATGGTCACAGTTGTAGGACAGATGAAGTCCCCAGAAAAACTCTGGTGAGAGGAAATAGATGAGAGAAAGGAATCAGCAAAGGAAATGAGATGAAATAGACAGGAGCGGGAAGTGAAACGTGGATAGTGGGAGGAAAAAAATCTCAAGGAGAGGAGAGCAGGCAAAAAACCCCATGAAGAAGTGTGACAGTGGGACTTACCCAGGAGGGCAGTGGTTAAGACTCCATGTTCCCAAGGCAGAGGGCACGGGTTCAATCCTTGGTCAGGCAACTAAGATCCCGTGTGCTGTGTGGAGCAACCTTAAAAAAAGAAAAGAAAAAAAGTAGTGTGGCCATGAAACAAGGGCCAACAATTCCAGACCTCTTTTGCTGCACAGGCTTGCCCGTGGTGAGCCGGTTTAGTCATCAAAGAACTCTGGCCCTGCGTTGGAGAGGAAAAGCGTGGTGTCTGGTTAGGACCTGGAGCTAATGATAAGTGGCTAACCTGATTCTAGTTCTGTTGGTAGGACTGTGTTTCCTTCCTAACACTTTCTAGGGCTTCCCAGGTGGTGCTAGTGGTACAGAATCCACCTGCCAATGCAGGAGATGCAAGAGATGTTGGTTCAATCTCTAAGTCAGGAAGAACCCCTGGAGGAGGAAATGGCAACCCACTCCAGTATTCTTGCCTGGAGAATCCCATGGACAGAGGAGACTGGCGGGCTACCGTCCATGGAGGGCTACAGTCAGTCCACAAAGTGTCAGGTACGACTGAGCAGCTGAGCACACGACACTTTCTAGGAATTGTTGGCTGCCATGAGAATGCATCTCCTCTGCTTGTCACCAAGAAAGAATTTTGTGCATGATTTGTGCAGTGTCTGTGATTATCTATGCTGGTCAGTTGGTCTTAGTAAGTTTTATATCACTATGAGAAGATGCTAAAAAATGAGTGCATAGAACCATGTTGAGGCCCAGCTATGAACAGAGACACCGTGTGATGATTTTTCATGTCTTTTCCCCTCATCAGCTCACACCCATGTACTTACCTGTGCTTCGAAACACAGAGAAAACCAAAATTGAAACAAAATAGGCCAAAATCAAGCTCTATGCTCTCTGGGCAAATTTGGAATAATTTGTTTCCCATTCCTCTGACAGAGAGCCTTGCCTGTCTCTTTTTGCTGCTTAACCTACTAAATGCAATGAGATAACCTACCAAATGCAATGGGACTCACTGAGGTGTTTTCTCCAAGCTCTCTGATCATACTTAGTCCTCAGTTAAATAATTCATGCACTAGTGGGCCTGAAAAGTCTTAGAATCCTTTCCTTGTGTTTTACCCTTATTTATTGGCAATATTTTAAGATAATTGAAAAATATGAGTGAAGTCATATTAAAACAATTGAAGGAAGTTAATTAAATATCTTTTTTTTTTTTTGGCTGTGTCGTGAGGTTTGTGGGATCTTAAATCTCTGACTAGGCATTGAAAGTGCTGAATCCTAATTTCTGGACCACCAGGGAATTCCTGAGATCTTCAGTTTCAAGACGCTTTGTCAGCTTTAGCTCTGGCAACAGAAGGCATGACTTCTCCCATCTTTGATCTCTTCTCTCCCTCACTAGAATTGAACCTTCTAATTTTTAAGGAAGGAAATGCTGCTATTGTTCCTATTTCTTGCAGTTAAACTTTTAAGAATAGCCTTAGAAAGTCTGCCCTTTACAAGAGTTAGTCTTCCTATTTTAGCAAAGATAAGACCTAAAGCCATCCCAGGGGAAGGAAACTATATTATGTGACTGAATCTTCCACATTAGGGAAAGCCAGGGCAAAATACTAACAGCCAAGTTCAAGTTACCTCCACACTAATGAGCCTAAGCTACATTGCAACCCATGACTGGAGTAATCACCAATTCAAGTATCTTTAGTGTGGTGAGTAATACCTTACCATAAGTCTGACCAACAATACCCCGCTCCTGTACTCTCATAAACCACTGACACTAAAGTCATGTGTTGTAGCCTCAGCTGTTTTAAATGAAGGTGTCTGTAAAATTCAGCTTAAGTATGGAGTTTTAAAAGTTTACTGCAGAACCCCAAAGAATTGAGGGCATATTTCAAAGAAATGACCTGCACAAGAATGTTTGTAGCAACTCTATAATAGCCCAACCTGGAAACAACTCAAATGTCTGCCATGGTATTTTTTTTTTGCCATGGTACTTTTATACCATGGAATATGACCCAACGATAAAAACAAACAAACAAAAAAGATGAACTATTGCTATAAGTGATGTGGATGAATCTTACAGACATAATGTTTAGTGAAATAAAACAAGACACAAAAGATGACTCAATTTGTATGAAGTTCAAGAACAGCAAAAGCAATTTATGATGATAGAAGTCAAAATAGTGGCAAAAAAAGAAAAAAAGAATGGCATGCTACAATAAAAGTTCTACCTTGATCTTTCTTGGATCACTTGCTCTGGAGGAAGCCGGCTCCCTGGTCTTGAAGACAGATGAGCAGCCCTGAGCCACGTGGAGTGGAACTGAGGCCTCCTGCCAGCAGCATCTTGGAAGCAAATATTCCAGCCCCAGTCAAGCCTTTAGATGATGGTAGCCTGGCTGACATCTTGACCACAGACTCATGAGCCAAAACCACCCAGAACCACACAAAGCCCTAACTGGCAGAAAATCTGATCTAATCAATGTTTGTTCTTATCATTCACTATGTTTTGGGATAATTTATTATCAAGTAATAGATAACATAATATAAATATATAGTATGTAAGAACTTATTGAACTGTACATGTAAGTTTTTTAGATTTTACATGTGTATTATATATTAATAAAAAAGAAAAAAGTCTTTTACCAAAAAGAGGCTCTCAAAAACACTCAACCTAAAACTCTCTAAGGGTTTTGCAGAAGCTCTAACTCAAGGTTTCCTATAGTTTACCAAAATGTGTTTGCAATGTGTAGACTGACAGAGGGAGTCAGGTGTGAGCTGGTCACCTACTCACGTTCCCTGTGTTGAACTGGTCACTCTCCAATCATCTACAAGGTGGTGCTTTTAGAGTCACTCTAGTTCCTCTTCCTGGATCTTTCTGGGGGTAGTCTGTTAGCAAGATTTACAGTGTCTACAAAAGTGGGTCCAACTTCTCCATTAAGCCAAGTAGGCCTAGTGCCTACGGCCCTTGACACTTCTAAGGTCTCATGAAAATGTCTTAATAGCAATTTATTTTAAAATCAGAAGAAAAATATAATAATAATAAATATATAATATTGAAATCAGCTTGGATTATATCTATCTCTGTATCAATGTGGTTATAAAGCAGAATTTTAAGTGTTTGGGTTTTTTTTTTTTTAAGGAAGGAGGGGTCCCCAAAGGCAAAGGTGCTTAGAGCCCACAAAAGTCATCAAGCAGCCCTGAGCACGAAGAGGGGTGCAATGAACTGAATTGTGTCCCCCTTCCCCAAATTCCTACGTTGACGCCCTAACCCCCAAGAAACTATTTAGAGACAGGTCTTTTTGTTTGTTGCTGTTTAGAGGCTGTGTCCGACTCTTTTGAGACCCCCATGGACTGCAGCCCACCAGGCTCCTCTGTCCATGGGATTTCTCAGGCAGAAATACTGGAGCAGATTGCCATTTCCTCCTTCAGGGAATATTCGTGACCCAGGGACCAAGCCTGCGTCTCCTGCATAGCAGGCGGATTCTTTATTGCTGAGCCACCAGGAAAGCCCCTAGGGCTATTAAGAGGTGTTAATAATTAAGGTTGAATATGGTCAAAAGGAGAAGAGGGCAGCAGAGTATGAGATGGTTGGATAGCATTACTGATTCAGTGGACTTGAGCTTGGGCAAACTCTGGGAGATGGTGAGGGGCAGGGAGGCCTGGTGTGCCTGGGGTCGAACAGAATCAGAGATGACTTAGAGACTGAAAAACAACAACAATGGTCCTAAGGGTGTGGCCTTAACCCAATAGGATTTGTGACTTTATATAAGAGGAAGAGAGAGCTCTCTCTCCACACATACGCACCAAGGAAAGAGCACATGAACACACAGTGAGAAGCCAGCGTCTGCAAGTCAGGAAGTGGGGACTCACCGGAAACCGAACTGACTGGCAGCTTGATCTCACACTTCTCTGTCTCCATTACCATGGGATATAAATTACTGGTGTTTAAGCCATTCAGTCCATGATATTTTGTTACGACAGCCTAAGCTGACTAACACAATGGGGTGAGGCGGGGTGGGGCGGAGGTGAAGGGGTTGGGGGAGGTAGCCGGGGTGGCAGGGAGAAATGAAAAAAAAAGCAAAGTGAAGAGGCACCCAGTCCATGCAGAACGGTCTCAGGTATCACCAGGTGAAGTCAGCTGCATCCTAGTACCCCAAAGGCCCAGCTCCAACTACATTTCTCATGATTAAATTTCAGCCTTCAAGTTAGAAACTGGGCAAGCTTGCAATCTGTACAGAAGTTAGGCCTTCTTTTTTCTTTGTCCCCTTGAATCATTGCCTACTTTGAAGCTTCAAAGTTAGCAGCAGCAAAAGAAAGCTTCTATATTAGAAGAACTCAAAGCTATTTCATTGAAACAAAATTTTATTAATAGAAACATGCTGCTCAAATCATATCCCTTAGTCTCTAGGAGACGAGATGCAATGGCTGCTTAGCCAGTGAGGTAACCCAGGAGAATGAGGGTTAAAGAAGATTGTTTAATGAAGAACATGTGATTATCTGCGCTCAGTGTTACTAAGAGAGCAAGTGAGATGAGAACAAATAGGTTGTCATTGATTCTGCAACACGAAAACTAGTGATGACTTTATGAAAAGCAGGTGTCCATGTGATTGCCAAGGTTCTTGGACAGGGGTGGGGGGTAGGGGGGTGGGGGGGTGGGGGGTGTGAGGGATGGGAAATGGAGGTTTGGGGTTGGAGGGGTTGGGGTTCCTGGGGGAAGCTGGATCCTTATATTACTGCTCACAGCAAAACAATTCCAGGCAGATCATTATCTTCAAGAAATCATTAAAACTCAAAAGGAAAACATGGAATAATTTTTTATAACCTTGTAAACCATGAAATTAAAAGATGGTTACTCCTTGGAAGGAAAGTTATGACCAACCTAGACAGCATATTATTTTGCCAACAAAGGTCCATCTCGTCAAGGCTATGTTTTTTCCAGTAGTCATGTATGGTTGTGACAGTTTGGACTATAAGGAAAGCTGAGTGATGAAGAATTGACGCTTTTGAACTATGGTGTTGGAGAAGACTCTTGAGAGTCCCTTGGACTGCAAGGAGATCCAACCAGTCCATCCTAAAGGAGATCACTCCTGGGTGTTCATTGGAAGGACTGATGTTGAAGCAGAAACTCCAATACTTTGGCTACCTGATGTGAAGAGCTGACTCATTTGAAAAGACCCTGATGCTAGGAAAGATTGAAGGCGGGAGGAGAAAGGGATGACAGAGGATGAGCTGGTTGGATGGCATCACCGACTCAATGGACATGAGTTTCAGTAAACTCCAGGAGTTGGTGATGGACAGGGAGGCCTGGCATGCTGCACTCCAGGGGGTCTCGAAGAGTCAGACATGACTGAGTGGCTGAACTGAATTGAACTGAACTGAAACTAGTAAATTAGTAAAAGTATCTGCACTGCATATACTAGACCAACAGGTTAATTTACTTAATAGTTTTTACAAATCAATATGAAAAAACTAATAGAAAATAAACAATACAGGGACTTCCCTGGTGGTCCAGTGGTTAAGATTCTTTACTGCCAATGCAGGGAGTGCAGATTCCATCCCCGGTCAGGGAACTAATCCCACATGCCTCACAGCACGACCAAAAAATATTTTCTTAAAAATGAAGAATATGGACAAAGAAATAAAACTGCCTATAAATGTATGAAAAGATTTTTAATCTCACATATAATTAATAAAATACAAATTAAAGCATCAACATCTTTTTTTATATAAGAAATACAATAATTAAAATCACAGATGCTATTTTTCACCTATCAGAGAGCAAAGTTAAGTGTTGACAAGGAGATAGAATCAGGTACTTCTGTACATTATTAGCAAAGATGTAAATTGCAGTCTGTTTGGAGGGCAATTTGACAATTCAAAACTAAAATACACATTTCTTTTGATCCAACAATATATAAATTTTTCCAATAGTTCTATTTATATATGATTGTAAGGATTTAGGCATAATGATGTTCATTGCATTATTGTTTCCAGTAATGAAAAGTGACAAACCAAACATCCAAAAGGAGATTGATTAAATAAATTATCTAATGGATCAAGTTTGGAAAAGTCAGCAGTGGCCACTGGACTGGAAAAAGGTCAGTTTTCATTCCAATCCCAAAGAAAGGCAATGCCAAAGAATGCTCAAACTACTGCACAATTGCACTCTTCTCACATGCTAGTAAAGTAATGCTCAAAATTCTCCAAGCCAGGCTTTAGCAATATGTGAACTGTGAAATTCCAGGTGTTCAAGCTAGTTTTAGAAAAGGCAGAGGAACCAGAGATCAAATTGCCAACATCCGTTGGATCATCAAAAAAGCAAGAGAGTTCCAGAAAAGCATCTATTTCTGCTTTATTGTCTATGCCAAAGCCTTTGACTGTGTGGATCACAATAAACTGTGGAAAATTCTGAAAGAGATGGGAATACCAGACCACCTGACCTGCCTCTTGAGAAACCTGTACGCAGGTCAGGAAGCAACAGTTAGAATTGGACATGGAACAACAGACTGGTTCCAAATAGGAAAAGGAGTGCGTCAAGGCTATATATTGTCACCCTGCTTATTTAACTTACTTGCAGAGTACATCATGAGAAATGCTGGGCTGGAGGAAGCACAAGCTGGAGTCAAGATTGCCGGGAGAAATATCAACAACCTCAGATATGCAGATGACACCACCCTTATGGCAGAAAGTGAGGAAGAACTAAAGAGCCTCTTGATGAAAGTGAAAGAGGAGAGTGAAAAAGTTGGCTTAAAGCTCAACATTCAGAAAACCAAGATCATGGCATCTGGTCCCATCACTTCATGGCAAATAGATGGGGAAAGAGTGGACACAGTGGCTGACTTTATTTTTCTGGGCTCCAAAATCACTGCAGATGGTGATTGCAGCCATGAAATTAAAAGACGCTTGCTCCTTGGAAGGAAAGTTATGACCAACCTAGACAGTATATTAAAAAGCAAAGACATTACTTTGTCAACAAAAGTCCCTCTAGTCAAGGCTATGGTTTTTCCAGTAGTCAGGTATGGAT
Organism: Cervus elaphus; assembly: GCF_910594005.1. Classification (NCBI taxonomy): domain Eukaryota; kingdom Metazoa; phylum Chordata; class Mammalia; order Artiodactyla; family Cervidae; genus Cervus; species Cervus elaphus. The sequence goes on from NC_057841.1 coordinate 36,338,566, forward strand.
GTGAGAGTTGGACTATAAAGAAAGCTGAGTGCTGAAGAATTGATGCTTTTGAACTGTGGTGTTGGAGAAGACTCTTGAGAGTCCTTTGGACTGCAAGGAGATCCAGTCAGTCCATCCGAAAGGAGATCAGTCCTGAGTGTTCATTGGAAGGACTAATGTTGAAGCTGAAACTCCAATACTTTGGCCACCTGATGCAAAGAGCTGACTCATTTGAAAAGACCCTGATGCTGGGAAAGATGGAGGGTAGGAGGAGAAGGGGATGACAGAGGATGAGCTGGTTGGATGGCATCACCGACTCGATGCACATGGGTTTAGGTAGACTCCAGGAGTTGGTGACGGACAGGGAGGCCTGGTGTGCTGTGGTTCATGGGGTCTCAAAGAGTTAGACACGACTGAGCGACTGAACTGAACTGCATGGATCAAAAACTATTAACAGACTATTTCTAGCCTTCCCCTTCCATCTGTCAGGTGAAAAGAAATTTGGGGTCAACGTTCTCATCTCTCTCCCTCAGGAAAATGTTCAATAGCTTTTAGACTTCTGTGATGCAATATCATAAGGAAAGCCGAGGGCATAGAAACATGCAAAGCTTTGTGGAATCCAGACAAGCTCAGGGATGTGAGAAGGCATAAGAAAAAGAAAGGGGAATTTATGCAGTATTACTATGGACATACAAACACTTGGCACGTACCAGAAATGCAATTTGAGGCTTGAGTTATTTTGAAATACTTTCTGATGGTGCACTCCGTTTCACTGACTTAGGCACTGCTCTGAGACTGGCCCACACTGCTGGCTTCAGAAATGTCACATACACACAATGAAATCCTGTAAAACTAGTAAAAGTAGTGAGGTGGAAAAGCATACTGTTTACTGTTAAAAGAAAAAAAAAAAAAAAAAGCAAGCTGCAGGGACTTCCCTGGTGGTCCAGTGGCTAAGACTCCATGCTCCCAATGCAAGGGGCCTGGGTTCAATCCCCCTTCAGGGAACGAGATCCCACATGCTGCAACTAAAGAGTTTGCATGCTGCAACTGAAGATTCCACATGCCACAGCAAAGATCAAAGATCCTATCTGCCACAACTAAGACCTGGCACAACCAAATAAATAAATAAACATTAAAAAAATAAAGCAAGCTGCAAACTGTATACCATATGTCCCCACTTGTTTAAAAAGCCTATGTGTTATATTCACATACATGTGTTCAAATACATAGATGTTTTCTGGAGGATGTTTCTGCACACTGATAAAGATGCATACATGCAATAATTTCACTGACCCTCTTGTTTTGTCCTTTATTTTTATGCAATCAATGTTGGATGATGTTTATAATGATAGTGGTATTGACAAGTATTTAAACAAACAAACGAAAAGCCTCTCCTACGATTCTGACGACATGTCAATTGAAATAAAAATGCACAATGTAAAAGCTGTGAGTTAAGTTTTATTCAGGGACCTTATTGAAGACCATAGCCAGAGAGACAGGCCTCTCAGAGAGCTCTGAGGACCTGCTAAAAAGAGGTAAGGGAAGAACCTGTGTGTACGTAAACTTTTCTGCTGGGCAAAAAACATGTAATTAAGCATGAAAAGATTACTGCTGTTGACTTAAGATGCACAACGTGAGAGATGCAAGTTAAGTTTTATTGGGGGTAAAATGAGGACTACAGCCCAGGAAATAGCACCTCAGATGACTCTGAGAAACTGCTCCAAAGAGGCAGGGGAGAAAGGTCAGTTTATATGTGACTTCTGGTGAAGGGGGAATACATGCAATCAAGCATATATTTTTCCAGAAGGTTTCTACTAGTCTCGGGGCGCCTTCGCTAGTCATGAGGAACAAAGTCACAATGAAGGATTTTAGCCCTTTTCTAGATATGAGAAGATATAAGAATTGGGCTCATAGAATCAGCTCCTGATTTAAGCACCCATGTGCTAATTTGTAGTTGGCATTGCTAATCACAAAGAACAAACATTTCAAGTTAATGATTTTAGGGCTTTTCTAAATATGGGAAGATGGAAGAATCTGGGGTCTTTGAAATTTTCTCTTAGATATGTATCTTACCTAGTGACCTGTATATCTAATGCACAGAATGCTTCCAGTTGTTTTCCATCCTAAATTGCCCTCTGGTGAGTGTGTGTGTGTGTGTGTGTGTGTGTGTGTGTGTGTGTGTTTTCACGCACGCTTAATTGCTCAGTTGTGTCCGACTCTTTTTGACCCACCAGGCTCCTTTGTTCATGGGTATTCTCCAGGCAAGAATACTGGAGAGGGGTTGCCGTGCCCTCCTCCAGAGGATCTTCCCAACCTAGGGATCGAACCCAGGTCTCCCGCGTTGCAGGTGGACTCTTTACTGTCTGAGTTCCCACCAGGGAAGTCCATTTTGGTAAATGGTGGACATAATTTACTGGGTATCAAAATTTCTGCGCATCCAGGAAATGTTTCATATGGTGCTTGAAATTTCCCTTACTCAATTCAATTATTTAATAAGGGTTTTTGTTGGTTGATTGGTTGGTTTCCCCCATAAGTACTGGAAGGTAACTAAGTCACTGGGATCCTGAGAATGTGTTACAGAAGTAGTTCATGAATTGGAATGTGAATTGGGATCACCTGGAGGGCTTCATCCTCCTAGGGTTTGCATGGGGAGGGGTGTCCAGGGTGGGGGTCCATAATTTGCATTTCTAAGAAATTCCCAAGGGTGGTCCTGCCAGCTGGCTCAGTGACAGCCTTTTGATTATCTTGTGTGATGCATACCAAGTTATCAGCAGTGAGCACAGCAGGCTCTTGAGGGCAAGCAGATGCATGAGGCCAGGAGATTGCCAAGGCTGAATGTCCAGAGGGAATCCCTACAGTTCAGTGCCCAGCCAAGCAGGTGTACATTTCAAGGCTGAGGAGGTGGGGAAGCAAGTCAGTAACTGCAAAGTCAGTCAAGGACAGTCGCCTTGTAGAATAAGGATGAGAACATTACCTGATCATGGTCCTACCTCCACTGGCTTTGATCATTGCTACAGATGGATATTTAGTCTTTACACTGTACATTGGCTTCCACTGTGGGGAGGAGGGATCCTTAACGTCCACTTTCCTAACTTCAAAATGGAAATGACTGATTTTTTTGAGTGATCTTAATAATTAAATCTGAGGGGAAATGATACCAGAAGTGCATATAACAAAAATAAGTGTCAGATCAAAAAAAGTATAAGGCTCGAAAACGAAGATGCTTCTTTATCTCTGTGTTACTTCACTTCACCTAGAACTTACGGACTCTGGTCCCACCTTTGCGTCAAACTTCCCGGGGGTGGTTGCGGCGGTAGCTCTTCTACCGCGGGCGGGTTCCCTGCCACGCTCTGCTCCGCCAGCAGATGGTGTGATTCTAGAACTTTTTTCAAAAGTGGGCTGAGCGGACAGAAAACAGAGATTGGGCGGCTCTGAGGCATCGCCCACTGCCACGCTCCGCCCGTCCAGCTCTCGGATCACAACACTGTCAGGCCACCGCGTGGCACCGCCCCCAGCTTTGCTAGAACAGCCCAGGCACCGATTCCTTTTGGGTGACTGGGTTTGGAAAGAGAACTTGCTTGGGGTGCTAATTGGGTCCGCTGAGAAGTGGGATCTTAATTGGGAAAACTGTCCCCACGCACTCCGATTTGCTAAAACCTTCTCGCCCTCCCATTTCCAATCGAGGAATGACAAATAGGGGAGAAAGGAGTTAAAGCATCAAAACCACACACTGTTGCGACAACCCCAGAAATATCCTTCCCAGGCCGGATTCCAAATGTTCAGCTCTACCCGGGTCTCTTAGTCCCTGGCCCCACGCCGCGGCCTCAGGCGCCTCAGGGCTGAATTAGTGCAGAACCGGGAGTGGGAAGCGGCTGTGGCAAGAAGTGGTCCGGGCCCCACTAGCCCCGCCCCTGCCCCGCCCTCGCCCCGCCCTCACTCACTCCGGCCCCGCCCCAGGACGGGTCCTGGACTCGGACGGCTCCACCCAGAAGTGGGAGGAGCCGACGATGCCTTCGTCCTTCCTGACCTGCGCGCGCAGGCCGCCGCAGCCGGCGCCTGGTTTTCTCCCTCCGCGGGCGCGGGAGCCGGAGACAACCCCGGGCCCCGAGCCGAGCCTGCGAGCCAAGTCTGTCCGACGTCCGCAGCCGGTCGCCGCGGCAGCATGAGCGTGCGCGGCCCAGCCCTCGGCCTCCTCCTGCTGCTGTTCTGCCCGGCGCAGGTGAGCGGCCGCGTCGGGGAGGGCGGCGGTCTGTGCAGCGACTCTAGTCCGGTGCCTTTCTCCGGCCACGTACTCTTCCCAGTGGTCTGGAGGACGGTGGCAGCTGGGGACTGCCTCTTTGACCTGTTGTGAGCTCATTTCACCCGTGGTCATCTATTTTCTGGGTTTAGGATGTGGGATCAACAAGGGAGGAAGAAAATGGGTAGAAAGAGATAGGATTCTTATCATTTTAACCTGCCTCCCCACCCCCTTCATTCTGCCGTTTGTAAGGAATTCTTTATAAATATGTTTAGGAGATCCGACTTCTCCCCTAACGATGAAGGAGAGCGGGGAGGTAAAGAAAGGTTAGTCCGGCACCAAATCGGAATTGACCTGAGTGCTTCATATAAGGCAGCTTGGTCTTCCAGAGACGGCAAGTTACTTCTTATCCGTTCCCTTTACATCCGTGGGAACCGAGACCCGCAAGTGCGGGGGTTAATTGAATTTCGCCTTGTCACAATCCTAGCCGTGGAGAGGATGGGCCTGGAACCCCCAGTCCTGACTCCTTGGGTCGGCTTTCTCTTGCTTTGGTAGCCTTGGGCGTGAGCACCTCACTGCTATTTGTGTATCTACAGTTTTCTCCTTGAAAACTGGGTGATTGGGTGTTGGGGGGGGGCGTGTCTAAGGATCTAGTGCTGATTAAACCAGATCCAGTGGGAATCCCGAGCCCTGGTGCCCACTCGTAGACGTGTCTATGATGAGGGTGTAGTGAGTCACAGAGGAAGGCTGATGAAGGGGTTCCCTGCTCTAGAAAAACCTCTCTTTGAACTATATCGTTCTCAGCAGGGGTTGGGTGAGGCTGACCTGGGAACGGCCTCCTGTGGTGGGGTGGAGGGGGCTGGCCAGTCGTGTGGACTTCTGGAAGAGCACGTGTCTGGTGCCTGGTGGGGAGGAGAGGCAGAGAAAAGCAGGTTTTCGGGAGGTGGTTTGGAATGGGGTCAACCGGTAGACCACCTGCTAGCTCTGTGGCTTTGGGCTCATTACTCTTCCAAGCTGAACTTTTACTGAAGATAAACAACACCTCATAGGATTATTGGGATTCTTAAGTAACATGGTGTATGGAGGGGCCTCATCACAGTAGTAAAATCTCAAAAAAGCTAGCAGTTATTTGCTTTGAAAATACAGCTGTTCAGTTTCCTTTTGGTTTTAGGTCAGGATCTAATAGGCAGGCTTCTGGGTAAGTAGCTTTAACTTATCTCTGAAATCCGTCAGTGCCTCTTGTCCTAGGACTTCTGGGGTAGGTCAGAGGTTGGTCACAAGTTTCTTGCAAAATGCTTGAAAGCCTTGAGAAGGTTTGTGAATATGAACTGGAAACGCTTCTGTTGTATTTAAGATTGGCTCCCTCAGGTTGAAAGATGAACCCATTCCTGATCTCCTTAGGAAAAACAGTTTTAATGGCTTAATTTCTAGGCCTCATTGTGGTCCAAGTTCCTCAAGAGAAAAAAAGAACTTTAAAAAATTACAGTCAGGAGAGAGACCATAATGATGCCTAGGTAGGAATTAAGCCATTAAAATTGTTTTTCCAAAGGAGACCAGGAATGAGTTCATCTTTCAGCCTGAGATCATTGAAGAGTAAGCCTCTGAAATTGGAGCGAATGTAGGTAATCTTTCCCAGTCTCCCCCATTCCTTGATTGATGTTGTGATCAATTATTTTACTAACATAAGTAATCAAGGGAAATGAGTTTTTTAAAATTATTATTATGATTAGCAAGTGGTTAGAAAGAAGACAACTAGCTGAATAGGTCTTTGTATTCCTTCAGTGTTTGTCATTTTACCCAGAACAAAGAACTCTCTTTCCTGGGTAACCCTTCCCCTCCTTCCACTCCTAAAAGGGACTCTTGTCAGGGTGTTAATGACTGACATGCTACCTGTCCGGAAGCCTAGAGTGGGCCATCTCTAACCTAATCTCGGGTGCTTCATCTGCTCTTCTCACCCACAGCTCTGTGAAGGGTGTTAGCTCTCTAGCTAAATAAAGTGCTGTCAAAACCCTGCCCATCTTCCAAGGTCCAGTTCAAAAGCTTCATCATCTATAACATTGTTATTCCCAACGAGAATGCCTTCTCTCTGAAGTTCTAAACCTTTATTTAAATGGCTGCAGCAGCTTTTGGTGTTCTTTTGTTGTTTAGTCACTAAATTGTGTCTTTGCGACCCCATGGACTGTAGCCCACCAGGCTCCTCTGTCCATGGGATTTCCCAGGCAAGAGTACTGGAGTGGGTTGCCATTTCCTTCTCCAGGGGATCTTGCTGACCCAGGAATTGAATCTCTGTTTCCTGCATGGCAGGTGGTTTGTTTACCACCTGATCCACCGGGGAAGCATTTACAGGCCGGCACAAGATTTGGCGTTAAAAGACCTGGCGCAGATCTTGACGCTTCCTCTTACCAGGAGTAGTCTTGAGCAAGGCAGCTGCCTTCTCTGTAAAATGGGTTAATAACTCTGCCTACCAGATGATTCATATTTAAAGTTCAGCAGATGTTCCATTTGGCCAATAACATTCACAGCCTGTTCCTGGCTCCAGTGTGGCTTCTCCAAAAGCCAATGATAGATGAGGAGTGGATTTAGCCTGTTGGCCCAACCCTTGGTTCAGTTGTCACCTTGTAAAAAAAAAAAACCTGGGGACGGTATACACCCCATCTACTTTCATGATTTTATTTGACCTTGTGGCTTTTGAATTATTTTTCAAACTCATTAGGTACTGGAGCTTGTCTAAGACTAAACTAGTAGTATAACCTTGAGCAAGTCAGTTAAACTGCAAGCCCAGGGCTCATCTATAAAGTGAAGACTGGCTGAACCCATCTAACTAAAAACGTATCTTAAATACCCATCTAAAGGCATGACTCGTGCTCACACCAGTTATCATTTGTTATGTGGATACGTTTATCCCAGATTGGCTATAAAACAGAATTCCAGAGGGTTGTGTCAGTAAAAGTCAGACCAGTCCAGCCTCCACCCCAAGTGTCCTGTCATATTTATTTGATCTGCCTACCTGACTCCAAAGGATACACAGCTTAATCTCTGGACAGCATTCTGCGGGCCACCCCCTCCACCCTTGTCCTGGGTTATCCTGACTGGCCAGACCAGCCCTGGTATTCCAGCCCTTGCTAGAGCTGAAGCGGGGCGTGTCTCCAGGTTGTGCCTGGAGCTTTCCTCATCCAGGACATCAGCAGAGATCGCCCTGTGCTCCACCTGCGTGGGCTGGCCAGGTTACAGGCATGGTGCTGGGGACAGTCCTGGATCCTGAGGAAGTGAGTCAGGACTTGACAGCTCCCTGGAGTTGCATGTAAAGGGTAGTCACTAGTCATCCAAGTGAACAGTTCTGTGTAGCAGGAGGGGCATGGTAGTGGCCGGGCCTGGCATGTTCACAATCTAAGGATACATCGGCGTACAAGCCGAGCTGGAGTTTGAACAGTGCAGCAGCTGTGGGGTGGGCGTGGGGTGGGGGGAACAGGAGGAAGGATGCTTTCCTTGGCGTTCAAAACCTTGGTTCTGGTTACTGGTTTTATCACTCAGGTGGCCTTGGAGAATCCTCTCTGAGCTCTAGTTCTCTTACCTGTAAAATTCTGTGATGCTCCTCCATGGGGTGTCTGATAAAGAACCGAGGCGAGGAAGGAGGACTCACTCAGCTTTGTGCCCAGCACCTGGTTGATGTTCAGTGAGAATGTGAGTTAGTTAATAGCCTGAAGTATAGGGTTCTGTGGCTGATGACCAGAGCTTCTCCGTGTGATAAGATGTGCTTTCATGGAGCTCCCAATTAGAGTCTGCCAGAGTTGCTGACATATAGCAGAAGGGGCTTTTTTTTTTTTTTTTTAACTGTCCTGAGCTATTCCTATTATTATTGAAAGATGCTTCCCTATGCAGTCACATATCTGATAATTAAACTTTAGAGCATGTTGTGAAATAGCCATACGGCCTAACCTTTAAAAGCAGAGACATCCTAGCCTTGTACTAAATTCTGGGTTAAAGCCAAAGTCACTTCTTACATAATCCAGTCAAGCTCCTTTAACTCATCGTGTAACATTTGGATGGTTTCTGAATCAGTGAGCAAAGAGGAAGTATAACCCCCAAGCTCTGTCCGACACTTGCGACCTCTGCCCACATACACAACTTCTCGATTCTCATAAATATATGAATTCTGCTTCATCCTAGAGCAGGAGCCTGCAAGTTAGTTGTGGATGGTTTCCTTGGGACACACCCATGCCCATCTTTTACCTGATGTCTGTGGTTATTTTTGAGTTACAGCAGACAAGATTGAGTATGTACCACAGACATCTTAGGACTCACAAGCCTACCATATTTAATATAGTATCTGGCCCTCTAAGGAAAAGTTTAGGAATTTCCCTGGGTGGCCCAATGCAGGGGGCCCGGGTTCCATCCCTGGTCAGGGAAGGAAATTCTGAGTACCGCAGCCAAAGATTGCGAATGCTGCAACAAAGATTGAACATCCTGTGTGCCACAACTAAGACCCAACTCAGCCAAATAAATACGTGTGTGTGTGTGTGTGAGTCGCTCAGTCGTGTCCGACTCTGTGACCCTGTAGACTGTAGCCCTCCAGGCTCCTCTGTCCATGGAATTATTCAGGCAAGAATACTGGAGTGGGTTGTCATTCCCTTCTCCAGGGGATCTTCCCAACTCAGGGATCGAACACAGGTCCCCCACATTTCGGGCAGATTCTTCAATCTGAACAACCAGGGAAGCCCAAATAAATAAATATCAAATTAAAAAGAAAAAAGGAAAAGTTTATCCACCTGGTCCTGGTGGATCCACAGGGGACCTTATGGAACGGGAGTGTACAGAGCTCTGGGTGCAGGATGCCTGGTGGCTTGAGCATTGAGGAGGGATGCCCGTGAGCACCTTTGAGGCCACATCTAAGGTTTGCTCATCTGTAAGTTGGACATAATAATAGCACCACCTGCCTCTCCCCAGGACAGCTCACCCAGACCAGGTGAAAGGAGTCAGAGTTAAATTCAGTGTTGGCAGTGAGTCTTGGGTGAGGCTTGTAGAAAGGGAGGCTGTCCCAAGATGTGGGGGTTAGGGGGAGACTGAAATCTGTGGGCTAGAGGCTGTCCTTGGGGACCTGGATAAATACAGTTAGTTCAAGTAGAGCCAGTCACGGAGGGTAATTGAGATTTGTTTGTGAATATGTATTTAAAAGTTAATTCACTTGTGTTTGTGTAGGTGCATCTATATAGGTTTACCTATTGGGGGAAATTGAAAGCCCAGAAGACCAGGATCTAATAAATCAACATTTGTTAAATCTGAGGAATGGGATGGGGGTGGAGAGCTGAGGGGGGCACTCCATGCTATCTCACGTATACTTGTGATGTCTGAATATTTGTGATCGGTGGATATTCTGTAATTAAAATATGATCATTTATTTTTGACTTTTTAGGAATCGGTCAAATGTTTAAACGCTTAAATAGGATAGTTCTTGTGGTCATGAGTCACCCTGTAAGAGACTGGTCGGTGCCCATGAGATGAACTGGGAAGAACTATCCTTCTTTGGACTTGTCCCCCCCACCTCACCCCCACTGCCCCGCTCAGTGGAGCTTTTGCAACACTTATTATTAGAGATGCTGGGTGTGTTAGTGACTTTCAGACCTGTGGTATTTCAACCGGTGGTCACTCTACTCTGGTTAATCTCAGGATAACCGAGAACTTGCTCTCTGCAGTCCTTGCCACTGGACTTTTAGGTGGTGAAGGACATCTGAGCTCTTGTTTTGTGTCAAAATACACATAAAGTTCACGGTTTTAAAGTACATAAAGGGACATTAGGTATATCACGTGTCACGCAGCCACCACCAACCATCTCCAACGCTGAGCTCACATGTGGTGTGGTGCCCTTGGAGCCGTGTGCGTGTGTAGTCGCTCAGTTGTATCCAACTCTTTGCGACCTCCTGGGCGGTAGCCCACTAGGCTCCTCTGTCCACGGGATTCTCCAGGCAAGAATACTGGAGTGGGTTGCCATTCCCTTCTCCCCGTGATCTTCCCAACCCAGGGATCGAATCCGCATCTCCTGCATTGCAGGCAGATTCTTTTCTGTCTGAGTCATCAGGGAAGCCCCCCACCTTGGAGTCCTGGCAGATCTCAAACCTTGGTGACTTTCAGTATCAGCAGGATCTGCCCTTCCCCAGGGGAGTATGGGTATGAAGCAGCAACAGGTGTTCTTGTATCAGTAGAGGCAGCTCTCACCCAGACACCTTCCTTTTGGAAATCAGTGGTTCCCTGGGAAGACAGGTATGTGGCCTGTGGCCGAGCCCTTGGTCTGGATGTCGGCTCCGGCTGCCCTCACATTCCAGGGAATCTTCCAGGGATCTGAAGGTGCAGCCCTTGTCTTTGTTAATAAAGTCCTGGCCGATGCAGTGCTGTGGCCATTTGGAGACCGGAAATTCCGGTCATTGGGACTGCGGCTAGGTTCTGGACGGGCTGCAGAGACGAGCACGGCCCATTCAGTGGTCCACGGAGCAGTGACCCCGGTGCAGCGGAAGGAGTAAGCGCTCCAGCTCCCAAACCAGCCAGGCCTGGCTCTCCCATCAGATGTGGCCTCAGAGGAGTCACTTTACCTGTGTAACCCTCGGTTTCCTCATCTGTGAAGTGGTGTTATTTTAGTACCAGACTCACAGACCTGTTGTGGGGTTGAGCCGCCGGGGGCACCCTTAGCCAGTGGCTGGCTGCTGGGTGCCGTGGGCTGGGGGTGGTGGAGGTGGCCCCCGTGGGAACAGACCAGGTGGAGGGAGGTGATGAATGGACAGAGGAGGCCTGTGGGCTCCCAGGGGAGGGTTCAGGGAGGGCAAGGGTGAGGGAGACTGCACCAGGGAGGCTTCCCGGAGGCTGGTGGGAGAGGACCCGGGGCGTTAAACCCTGCTGAAGAGGGCCTGGTGATGGAGGAAGGATCGGTTTCCTTGTGAGCATCTCAGCTGTTGTGCTTGGAAGTGCAGCTGGAGAGGAGCTGGGGGCTGTTTGAGCAGGGAAGGAAATGGAACCGCCTTTATGGGAGGAGCAGGTGAAAGGACCAACATGGAAATGAGGCTGAACATGTGGATGAGACAGGGACCAGGTGGTGGAGGTCCCTGGAGAGGCTCGGGACCATGGCAGCAGCCGGGCCTGGGGCAGAAGGAGGCGCTTGGGTTTCAGCTGTAGTTGAGCCCAGGGGAGGTGGAGAGAGAGCCTGGAGGTGGGCACGGGGCCTTCACCGGTGCAGCCGTGCAAGTGAGCTCAGAGGGTTGCGTGCCTGCACACAGGGTGGGGGGAGGCTGATGCCAGAGCAAGGGCCTTCATTAAAGGGTTAATTGTATCTTGTTGAGAGTCTCTTTCTGGAACTAGAATGTTCTGGTTTGAATCCTGGCTCTGCTGCTCTTGGATTCAGACTCTCTGCCTCTGTTTGTTCATCTGTAAATTGGGCATAAAATAGCACCTCCCAGGACTTCAGTGGTGGTTCAGTGGTTAAGACTCCAGGCTTCCACTGCAGGGGACAGGAGTTCTATTCCTGGTCAAGGAGCTAATCCCACCTGGCATGGTGCAACCAAAAAAAGAAGAAAAACAAAAACCACTGTCCTCTGGCTCATGCTATAAGGATGTGTTGGGTTCATAAGGTGGGAACAGTTAAAGCAGTGCCTGGCACCCAGCAGGTGGCCTGTGAGCACCTTTGGGCCCCGCTGGTTCATGCTTCTTCAAGCAGATGACTTGGGAAAGCAAACCTGAGAGCAATGACTCAAGCCCAGTTTTTTCCTGGCCTGGAAGAAGCTTCGGGTTGTTTATTTTGTTCAGGTCTTTGAACCTCTTTGGTGAAGTCCCATGTACTTCTCGGAAAACCTGGAGAATAATTCCTTACGTTTGATGGGTGGTGCTTTCTGGCTTTCTAAGTGCTTTCTCGTTTATTCCCGCATTCAGTCTTCCCACCTGAACTGTGACGTAACCGGGGTCGGGGGTGGTCAGGAGTGAGTAGGAGGTGGGAGACTCCTACTCGGCACAGCTGGGTGACCTGCTCCGGGTGCAGCCGGGCTCAGCATTTATTGAGGATCAGAGCCCAGGACTCCTGACCTCCCACCTCTCAAGCTCATTCTCCACCCCCATCTCTTCTGCCTGGTGGCTAGAAACACCTTTGCTTTGAAACAGATGGTGTAGATTATGAAGGATGATCTTGTAAATAGGACCCAGACAGCACTGGGTCATCTTTATTGTCTCATAGAGCGCCGAATGCTGAGGAAGGGGAGCTTAGACTCCAGATGCCCGTCTGTTAGTCATGCTAGAGCTGTGGGGTTTTTTTTTTTTTTTTTTTTTTGACTGGATTCTTGTCACTCCTGTGGGTGATGAGCCAGTGTGCCCCTTGGCCGGCACCTGTTTGCCCTGGTTTGTTGAGAATTCTGTGCGAGAAGGGTGAGGTGGGGTAAGAAATCCAAGGGGTGGGTCCCTAGTATGTAAGTTACAGGTCAGCATCAGTAGTTGTCACCCTCCTTGGCTTACTTGCCTTTCTACACTTCAGTAGATGGATGATGACCTTTTAGTGGGAAACCCAGAATCGGGAAGAGCAGTACTTTTCCTAGAACCACTGGGTTTACAGACAAAATTATGATTCTTTTTATATAGGAATGGTGGAATTTTGTAAGTTCTTGCCAAAGGTTTGGGACGTGGCATTGCTGAATGCTTGTCGCTTCCTCATTTCTATAAGTTCCCTCCCTCCCTTGTGGCCTAAACCTATGACTTCATGAATCAAGTTGGGGTAAGTCATAATCGCTGGTTTAAAATATCGGAAGAATGAATTCAGAGACAAGTCTTGTGGGCCCTTAGATTTTGCCTCCAGCACCCCTCCATCTCCTGCCTGCTGTTCCTCCCATGTTTTCAGGGCCTGTTGTGAGGTTTGTGTCTTTTCATCAGGGACCAGCACAGCTCAGCTCCTTGCAGGGTGGTGTGGGTCACGTGCCCTTGTCCTTGGAGACAGTTCACTCTCTTGCATCTGTGCCCATTTTTCAAAAATGGCTTTTCCATCAGGCACCTCGGAAGCCATGGTTACTTCTCAACAGCCGCTGTTTCCCTACAGGACAGCTGACTGCACAGTCACGCCAGCCGTGACCCTGGCCAGCTTGGCAGAGCTTGGTGGCCTTGCTAATGAGATGAGTCACGCTCACGCACCCCCCTGACTTTTCTGATGCCATGTGACTCTCACATGGGGAATAGGAATGGCCCGTGAGAAATCTTTATGCAAGAGGTTTTACATTTTTTCAAGATTCTGAGTTGATTTTCCTTAAAGTATGCACATTTCTTGCTTTTTACTTAAACTCAAGAACAAGATACTCATTCTTGCTCCTCCTCCTTATGGTTTTTTTTTTTTTCACATTACTCATGGTGTGCTGATATTAATTAACCTGAGCAGATATGGAACTGTTCTTTCGTTATTTACACCTGACTCAGTTCCTTATCCTGATGTGTAAAAATAGAGCCTTAGTAATTATAGACTCACATACTATCTTGCTTTCTTCTACACTGATCGATAGTGATTCTTGTATGGAACTATCACTTCCTCTTAATGAATAATCTAGCAGGAAGTAGAAATCATGTAAGTAATTTCTATTACTTTCTTTGTTGACTGACTTCACAAGTCCGTTTTGAACTTTGTTGTTGTTCACTTGCTAAGTCGTGTCCAACTCTTTTGCGCCCCCATGGACTGCAGTGTGCCCGGTTTCCCTGTCCTTCACTGTCTCCTGGAGGTTGTTCAGACTCATGTCCATTGAGTCGGTGATGCCATCCAACCGTCTCATCCTCTGCCTCCCGCTTCTCCTCCTGCCCTCAGTATTTCCCAGCATCAGGGTCTTTTCCAAGATGAAGTCAGCTCTTCATATCAGGTGGCCAAAGTATTGGAGCTTCATCTTCAGTATCAGTCCTTCTAGTGAATATTTAGGGTTGATTTCCTTTAGGATTGACTGGTTTGATCGCCTTTCTGTCCAAGGGACTCTCAAGAATCTTCTCCAGCATTGAGCTTTGGGTTTATTTTAATTAATGTTTTTCAAAATGTTCAACTAACCAGTGCCTCTGGCTTTTACTTCATTTGGCAGGTACTGTTGGAAGCTTCTGTGAATGAGGCTTGAGTGGGCGTTTTTTGCTGTTGAAATTTGTGTTATCCCTGAGGCCCTAATGAACCGTTTTCTGTTGACTTTTGTAGGTATTTTCACAGTCATGCATTTGGTATGGAGAGTGTGGAATCGCATCTGGAGATAAGAGATACAACTGCAGATACTCTGGGCCACCAAAGCCATTGCCAGAGGATGGCTATGACCTAGTGCAGGTGAGTGAGTAGTCTTGAGCACTGGGAACACAAAACACTAATCAGAGATCCTCTGCAATTACACCGTAAGTATTCCCGTGGGGTGGGGGTAGGGATGGAATGAATGGGCTTCTCTTGTCCCAGACTCTTACCTGTGCACAGAGAAGATAATATACTAACTCTGCAGGCGTCATTTTTCTGGGGTTGACCATGCCTTGCTCATAAAGTTTCCCAGTAACAGGTTACTACTGAGGGACTTGGTCTTGGTACCTCCCATGTTGCTCTTTGCAGCTTCTTCAAAATACAGTCAGAGTTAGCCCCTTTTGTTCCTAGATTTCAGGACTCGAGTGGACGAGGCTGCTGAGTGGCTGTGACTTGCTTGTCCTCTGTTCACTTTAGTGGTTCCTCCAGTTTTCACCGAGAGCCTGTGACCTTTGACTGCCGCCAGGAATCTGTTCCTTGTCTCTTTTACCATCCCTGATAGACAGGGATATTAGAAAAGAACTGGAAAAATCCAGATTAAAAGACTGGCTTTGGAGGCTGCAGTTATCTAAAATCCAGCTGACAGGGTAGCAGGTCTTCTGGACTTATTTGCTTCTTCCATCAGAATTTTTAAAGGCATTTGACTTTCCCTGGAGTGACTCACAGAAAATAGCATTATGGTTAAACATAACCAAATAACCTAAAAAGAGGTAAAGTGATTGTCACAGAAAGAAAGTGAGCTTCCCAATAAGAAAAAAAAAATTGAAATGTCTCTATTGCCTCTATTTTTGTGAATCCCTGGTTATCTAGAGGAAATTTGATCGCCTTTTATTTTTTATTTTATTTTTTTTAATTTGATCGCCTTTTAAAAGAATTCTGCAAGAACTTTGCAAATAGGTATGCCACCCTTGTGTACCTAAAAAAGGATGATGTGCATAAAGTGGTCTCCTCTTTGAGGAGTGTTTGTGTTTATTTAACTTGGCTACTCTGATGTTCATGTTTTCTCTCCCGAAAGGAGCTCTGTCCGGGGTTCTTCTTTGGCAATGTCAGTCTTTGTTGTGATGTCCAGCAGCTTCACACACTGAAGGACAACCTGCAGCTGCCTCTGCAGTTTCTGTCCAGGTGGGTTGACTGCCAGGCGTGCAAAGAAAATGGGTCTAAAAGTTAGTTCTTGTTTCATTTTAAGAATGCTGTCTTAGGGCCTCTCAGAGATAAAGAAGAATTTCTGATAAAGTACTAATGATCAGACTTCGTTCTCGCTCTCGTTACATTCAGAGTTGCTACTTGGTTTGCTTCTGAGATGTCTTCACCCCAAAGGGGACCTGCACTGGGGCCTGGGTCCTTTCAGACTTGAGCCCCTTTGCACAGTGGAGAGGAGAGGCTCCGGGGATCCTGCCCGGGTCTCTGAGCCAAGACCCTCCTCCTCACAGTCCTCTGCGTCACCTCCCTCCCCTGTTTTGTGCGTGGTTCTCTCTTCCTCATTGGAGCCTGCCTTTGGTGACTGCTCACAAGCCTGTTCTTGCAGAGTCGGCTGGTTTTTGTTGAAGTTAGTTTGCTGTCCATTGTGTTCTCTGTAACTGGGGCAGTGAAAAGGGGCACGTAAAAGATGTTCTCCAAGCTTACCCAGCAGTTTTCAAATGTGGGAAGAACGAGCTGGTGGCGGTCTTCAGAGCAGCACGTTGTGAGCACCCTGATGAAGGTGGATGGAAGGACACGTGCTCCTCTGTGCAAGGCCTCACTGCAGGTGACAGGGCTCAAGGGGGCATCCTTGTTTCTTCCCAGATTTTCAGTTGACAGTGCAGAGCGGAAAACCATCCCTCTGTATGTTCTCTCAGGACAACATACAATGTAGTAATAGATCTAATTAGATCGTCAGAGTTGAGACTCTAATCAGGCCAGTGTATCTTATGGAAGGAAATCTCATGGCTGTCTCTGGAGCCAGATTGAAGCTGTCATTTGGCCAAATACGTTTATTTAGCATCTGCTCTACGTGAGGTATTATGGGCATAAACATCAAAAGATAGCCAGGTATTTCCCGTGTTGTCAGAGGTAGCAAAGCTTTACTTATAATAGCAATGAGATGCTAATATGGAATATTATGCAGCTTTCCAAACTGATGACTGTAGAAGTTAAATGGAGTAACGTGGAGAGACGTTTGTAATTTATGGAAAGTGGTAGGAAGCAGTGCACCCCAGGAACAATTTCTGTTCAGGTGGTGTAATTGTCATTCCTGTCTGTCACAGTAAAGCGTGGGACTCCTGAGAACAAGTCAGTGTGTGTGTCTGTTCCTTCACTAGACAGGAGGCTTTTGTTTTATTTTTGGCTGCGCCATGCAGCGTGTGGGATCTTAGTTTAGTTCCCTGACCAGGGATAGAACCCATGCCTCCTAACCTTGAAAACAAGGAGTCTTAACCACAAGACCGCCAGGAAAGTCCCACGAGACCAGCAGCTTTGAAGGCCGAGACCAGACCTTCCTCATGTCACGTGTGGTCATCTAGATGGGAGCAGAATGGGGGGCAATCTTGATTGGTTGTGTTGCAAGAATGCAAGCCTGATGAAGCAATAGCTTTTGCAGATAACAGGGAACTAAAGGGGAAGACAGAGGTCTTCTGCCACATAACTGGTCAACATTAGAAGCATAGCAGCGGACAGCTTGTGGTTCTTATGAAAACCGGGTGCTTCTGAAATGCATGTAGCTGGAGACCACCGCTGATGTTCTTTTTATCTTCTCTAATCATGGGGAATCCTCTTGTGTTTAGAGATGGCCTAAGGTTATCTGGGGCTTGAAAGAGAGCCCTTCAGTAGGTTATGAGATAAAAGCACTAATGTGTAAATCTCATTTTTCCCCTTTTATATTCTCAATCAGAATGTCACCATGGTAGTCCTAAGTCCTTTTGGCTTCAAGATACAGGAAACATGACTGAATTATAAAGTGCAGGATTCAGAGAGCATTTGTCTCTTGAAATTACATCTGGGCAGCACAAATGTTAGTAATTAGGGTGGTTTTTAAAGAGGTGTCTTTATTTTAACATGAGGTTTTAGGTTTAGAATTGCTGGGTTTAATATATCCTCATGGTAATCCATTTGCCAGTTTACAATAAATTTTAAGTAGTCTTTGTGTATTTTAAATCATCTTTTTGCTGGCCCTGCTATCCATGAGATCATTCAAAATAGTTTGCTTTTTCTTTAGATGTCCATCCTGTTTTTATAATCTTATGAACCTGTTTTGCGAGCTGACATGTAGCCCTCGACAAAGTCACTTTCTGAACGTTACAGCAACTGAAGATTATGTTGATCCTTCTACAAACCAGACGAAAACAAATGTAAAAGAATTACAGTACTATGTTGGGGAGAGTTTTGCCAATGGTAAGTAAACTTTTAAATTATCCCTCTTTTATATTTGATATCAGGACAGTGGATCAAGTTGTCCTGTCAGCTCTGTGAAAAAGGACAGTTTTCAGTTCTGTTAGCACTGAAATGCCAGCGGAAATGTGAGTTGTTGCTTTGCTTGTCTTCTGGGACTTGAGCTACAACCTATGAAACAATCTCCTTAAAGTATTTACTTTAACTCCTTCCTAACTATAAGTTCCCTCATGGAAATTTTTAGTTTATGCAAGTTTATTTCTATACATTTTAGGGACCATTTGGACTTTGGTTCTATTGAACATGAAATGCATAACTTCATGAATTATTGCAAGACTGTAGAGATGGGGTGGAAGGGAGACCTAGTTGGCAGAGGAGAGATTTTGCCTGTGAAGAAACCAGTCACCATAAGGGAAAGTAAGCAGGTGTGACAAACAGGAGAACGATATCCTAGGAACTGAAGATCATAGAACAGTCTGAAAAAGACCATGTCATGTTTGTTGAAAACGACTGAAATGAAAGAGTTCTGAACGAATAGGACACTAACTAGGGAAAGAGAATGAACAGATTAGAAATCGAACCAACTGGATCTGTTAATGAGAAATAGTCATGTAAGTGGATTAAAAGATAGAAGATTAGATGCAGCTTAATAAAGAATGTGCCCCAAAACAATAAAATGAGAGAATAAGAATTCAACAAAGTTGTTGACTCTAAGAGCAACTATAGTCAATTACTATAACGATCAATTAAAAATGTAACCAAAAAATTTAATAAAAAACTTGTACTTTGATGGATACCATCAAAAAAGGCAAAAGTATTTGCAAAGCATGTATTTAATGAAGGACTTGTATCTAGAATATATAAAGACCTCTGACAACTCAATAAGAAAGTAACCCAGTTAAAAATGGGCAGAGGATCGGAGCAAACATTTCTCCAAGGATGTTATACAAATAGCCAATAAGTTTATGAAAAGATACTTGAAATCAGTCATCAGGGAAATGCAAATCAAAACCACGACAAGGTACCACTTGACAGCCAGTAGGGTGGCTAGAATAAAAAAGATAAGTTCTGGTAGGTATTTGGAGAAATCAGAACCTTCATACATAGCTGGTGGGAATGCAAAACAGTGTAGTCACTTTGAAAAACAGTCTGGCAGTTCCTGAAGCAATTAAACATGGAGTTACCATATGACCCAGTAATTCCACTCACGAGAAATGAAAACATATGTTCTTAATAGCCAAAAGGTGGCTATATGAAACAGCTCTATAGGACCATGGCTATATATCCAGCAACTGATATATCAATAGATAGATAAACAAAATGTGGTATATCCATATGATGGAATATTATTTGACCATAAAAAGGAATAAAATAAGGATTCATGCTGCAACATGGATAGACCCTGAAAACGTCATGCTCAGAGGTAGAAGCCAGTCACAGAAGACTATATATGATTTCATTTATATGAAGTGTCCAGAATAGGCAAGTCTGTAGACACAGAAGTAGATTAATAGTTGCTTAGGACTTCAGGGGATGGGGAGATAAGGGAGCATTAGTCAAAGGTCCTGGGTTTCTTTTCTAAGGTGATGAAGATGTTTTAGAATTGACTGTGGTGATGATTTCTCGTATCTATGGATATACTAAAAGCCATCAAGTTGTAACTTTAAATTGGTGAATTGTATGTGAATTATCTCAATAAAGGTATAAAAAAAGGAATTCGTAACTAAATTTAGCTCATTTTAAAAACTATAAAATCTTAAATGCAAGTAGAGAAAAAGTGGAAATCACTTCAAAAGAAGGACAATTGGAGATTTTCTATCCAGCAAAGATAGAGGCCCAAAAGCAATGGGATTATCACAGTTCTGAAAAAAACTATTGCTCTAGCTAATCTGCCTTACAAGAGTAAGGGTAAAACAGTGAATTTCTAAGTATCTCCCTAAAGTTTAGGGGAAGAAGGTTTTAGGAAGTTTCTAACAAGCAGTTGAATATTAATGTAAGACCCACTGAAGCCTAGTGTACTACAGTCCATGGAGCTCAGAGTCCGACACGACTTAGCAACTAACCAACAACAGAAACAAGTAAGACCCATTACTACTGCTTTCTTACGTGCGCAGTGTCATTGACATTGCTGTTTCATGTGTCTTTATGCGTACTAAAATAAGGCTCCAGAAGAGAGTGTTCCTCAGTTCATTCACAGATGAACTCTGTCCCGAAACCAGTTTTTACCCTGGAGGTTCCATCATTCGCCAGCGGTGGTTTCTTGGATGAGCTGCACTGGCTGAAGAGGCCCTGAGGGTCTCGCTTCTCCCTCCATGGGCTTCAGTGTTTCCTTCCCTGCACGGGGGTGACAGTTCTCCAGGCCCCTGTGGACTGGGATGGCCACGGCTTGTCCTGCCTTTGACTTTGACTTTAAGTTGCTTGGAATCCGGCCTCGCCTGTCGCTTGCAGGGTGACAGGCCAGTGTCAGAGGTGACCGCCGTTCCTTCCCTTAGCGGCTGCTGTCCGGAGTCCCAGCCCTGCCTGCAGTGGGTCTGGGTTTCCACATTCACACGTGGGAGGCGCCCGTCAGCTCTCACCCGGGGAATGCCAGCAGCGCTGTTTCATCCTCTCCCTTCCTCCCCCGCCAGCCATGTACAACGCCTGCCGGGATGTGGAGGCCCCCTCGAGCAACGAGAAGGCCCTGGGGCTGCTGTGCGGGCGTGAGGCCAGCGCCTGCAACGCTACCAACTGGATCGAGTACATGTTCAACAAGGACAATGGCCAGGCGCCCTTCACCATCACCCCCGTCTTTTCAGGTGGGGACAGAGATGCACCCCCACCCCCCCGCCCCAGGTTTGGTGTACTATACTTAACGTTTCTTTTTAAAGCCCAGGAACCCTAACCTGCAATAGCAAGATGAATTCAGATCAGTAGGTCCTGAAGTTTCTTCCAGCGAGAGGTAGCTGGAGAGGTAACCCCTGGGTTATCAGGGGCTGGATGAGCGGGTGGAGGAGGAAGAATTGCCTTCAGGTGTTGATACATACTTGAAGGAATAAGTCGTTTGTAAAAAGGAGCCTTTTCAAGAAATAAAATGGATAAATAATAAGGACCTGCTCTACAGCACAGGGACCTCTGCTGAGTGTTCCCTGACATCTGAGGGAGGATGGATACAGGTATAGGTATGGCTGAGACCCTTTGCCTTCCACCTGAAACTGTAACACTGTTAATCGGCCATACTCCAAGACCAAAAAAAAAATGTAAAATAAAAAAAAAAAGGAGCCTTTTCAGAAGCTCAGCCTTAGTATTAAACTATCTCCTCAGTGGAGATAAACATTTGATTGAAAGTTTACCCTGAAATGTGGTGGACTTGAATGTTGGGGATGAACCCTGTACCCAGAGTTACTGAGGTTAACTTAAAAATTTTGCAGGACTGAATAGCAAAGCACAACTCCATCACCCAGAAACCTCCAGTCTCTCTTATTCTTCCGGTTGCATGACTTCTTTCAGTGTGCTTATCATTGCATTAACATACAATTTAATGCAACCCTTGTAATCAGTTTTTTTTTTAATGGAGATTCTCAACACACTCCTTCCCGCAGATCTCCCGGCCCACGGGATGGAGCCCATGAACAACGCCACCAAGGGCTGTGACGAGCCGGTGGACGAGGTCACGGGGCCGTGCAGCTGCCAGGACTGCTCGGCCGTCTGCGGCCCCAAGCCCCAGCCCCCGCCCCCTCCTGTTCCCTGGAGGATCCTGGGTCTCGACGCCATGTACGTCATCATGTGGAGCAGCTACATGGCTTTCCTGCTCGTGTTTTTTGGAGCGTTCTTTGCTATGTGGTGCTACAGGTAATCCGTTTTGTTTCCCACCCCCCCAGACAAGAAGAGCACACTTCACCCAGTGGCATTTCTAAGCTTTCACTTGGTAGACTTTGGTTCTTTAGAATAAGAACAAAGATGTGCATTAATACAATTCCACGACTTGCTTATGTCCTGCAACTAGTCAACACTCAAAAGCCTATTTAGACATTGAGATGTTTAAAGTTAGTTTCATTGGTTTATTCAAAATGGCGTGTGATTTAAAAGACCCATTCTTTAACAGAAGGTCTGCTGAGCCAAATCTGATTCAAATCCTTTTAAATGCGGTACTGTAGTCCTTTTAGATACCTGCGTCTTGACTTAGGACAACATGTTTATTTAAACCTTTGTCTTTTGAAATAATTTTAGACTTACTAAAAGGGTGCAGAAATAGAGTTTATTTATATCTCTACTGGCTTCCTCTAATGTTACCACTCACATCACCCATGGTATATAATTTAATCAAAACCATGAAAATGACATTGGTATACCATTATTGGTTAAACCACAGTCTTTAAGTTTTACCAGTTTTTCCTCTAAGGTTCTTCCTTTTTCTGTTTCGTGACCCCATGTCACATTCACTTCTTGTTTTATTCGTCTCCTTCAATCCATGGCAGTTTTTCATCTTTCCTTTTCTTTTATGACCTTGGCACTTTTGATGAGTGCTGGTCAGTTATTTTGATTGTACCCTGATTTGGTTTTATCTGATGTTTTCTCATGATGAAGTGGAGGTTTTTGACAACATCACAGACGCAATGTGTCTTGCTCAGTGTATCATGTCAACGGCTTATAATGCCAGTATGTCTCATCACTGGTGATATTAGCCTACATCATTTGGTTTAGAAGGTGTCTGCTGGGTTTCTCCACTGTGAAGCTACTGTTCTTCCTTTGGAATTGATAAACATATTTTGGAAGCTGTGTTGAGACTGTGCTAATACCTCATTTCTCCTCAAACTGTTGCCTGCTAATTTTAGCATCCATCTGTGGGTCTTCAACACTTAACTCTTGTGTTTTTTGCCTAATGGTGATATTTTGTTTCCCTCGTTCCTTCCCCGTTTACTAACTGGACTTACTCTGTTATTCCTTCTCCCCTACTTACTTAACCAATATTTATTTAGTTATGTTTACATAATGGACTTAAGGAAACTGTGATCTCTGTTCAGTACCATCATTTATCTTTTTGCTCAGATCTTCCCAATTTTGACCACTGGCAGCACCTTCTGCTGGTTCCTGTGTGTTTTTTAAGCATGCCCTCAGCTTTCTCAAGCTTGTTCTTTTTTCTGGAATCCCAGGATGTTTTCATATTTTCCCTGCCCCAGCCCTAGAAGCACCCTCTTCTGCAAAGAGCCCTGGTTCCTTTCACTGGAAAAGGGTGTTTCGAAACCAAGATCTAGGCTCCAGGTATGCTCATTGTTCCTGGAATATAGTGTTCACTATGTTTTTAAGGGACCTAAAACTTTTAAATGTGAGTGAGGGCTACAAGGTGAAGTTATCTTCTTAATACTGTCTTAAATTTTCCCCTGAGACTAGTGAGCAGAGAGACCCGGAGCAAGGGAACTTCAGGAAAGGAAGGCACCAGTTAGGAAGGAAGCAAACAGACTGAGGAATTAAGCTTTTAACAGGGTTGTGGGAATGTCAAGAACAGTCTTATGATGCTGAAGTCCACTAACACGACTTACGTGCTTTTATCTTTCAGAAAACGGTATTTTGTCTCCGAGTATACCCCCATTGATGGCAATATACCTTTCTCTGTAAACGCCGGTGACAAAGGTAGGCACATTCGTGCTTACGTAAGAGGGTTGGAGCCGTGTTGGCAGGAGAGTGTTTATTTCTTTACCGTTTACGCGCCTCTTCTGGGAGCAGCACTGAGCTCGTGCTGGGGACACAACTACGATGGAGACAGAGTCCCTGTGTTTGCGGCACTGACAGCCGGAAACGGGGTGGCGGATGGGAAGCTCCTGGTTCATAATATCTGTAGAGTGATGCTGGCCTGGGGTGAGAGCAGGGGGGCAGGAACAGTTGGAGGGAACTGCTTTGGCTGGAACACTCAGAGCACTTTGCTTTTCCGAGGCTCATGTGTGAGTCCTGTCCCTCTCGGGGGGCTGGTGGTCACGGTGGGCAGGTGAGCGGGGCCTCCAGCAGACAGGTAGCTGGGCGGGGTGGGGGATGGTCTCCTGCACGTCCCTGGGTGTCCCGCCACATGCAGTGGTAGTTAACACTCTCCCTGTTCCGACTTTCAGGAACGGCTTGGCTCTTAACCTTCACCCTCCTTTCCTCTCCTGCTCTTCCAGGGGGACCGACCTGCTGTGACCCTTTGGGCGCTGCCTTCGAGGCCCACCTGCGGCGGCTCTTCGAACGGTGGGGCTCCTTCTGCGTGAGGCACCCCGGCTGTGTCGTGTTCTTCTCCGTGGCCTTCATCGCTGCCTGTTCCTCGGGCCTGGTGTTCATCCAGGTCACAACCGACCCGGTGGACCTCTGGTCGGCCCCCGGCAGCCAGGCACGCCGGGAGAAGGAATACTTTGACACGCACTTCGGGCCCTTCTTCCGCACTGAGCAGCTCATCATCCGGGCCCCCCACACGCAGCCACATACATATGAGCCCTACCCCTCGGGAGCCGATGTCCCCTTTGGGCCTCCCCTCGCCATAGACATTCTGCACCAGGTAATCGGCTCTTGGCAGAAACCACTTCCGGGGGACCCAACACCAGGCCAGCTTTCGACCAGTTCACTTGATGTGGGTTTCAGGCTGAGTGTGATGGTTTATCTAGTAAACCTTAATGATAAGACACTTTTCACTTACTTTCAAAAAAGTGATCAGTGTTGAACTTAATGAAAAATCTGCTGTAGGCCACTTTTGTGTTTATTTCATACAGTAGGTCTTGCTTGAAATTGAGAAGAGCATTTCTCTATTGAAACAGAATGTATTTATTAATATATTCACCTTAGGAACTTACAAATTTTTTTTCCACTAGTAATGGAAAAGTAATACACCAGGACCCAAAGGGATAAAGCCTCTCGTGTTGTCCTGGAGACCTCGGAGGGGCTGCTGGATCACTGCGGACCGCCCCCACCACCACAGGAGTGACCTTGTCACTGCCTGAATGTGGGCCCCTGGCCTGCATTTGGAATAAGATCCACCCCACGGTCCTACAGAGTCCTTTAAATGTGCCCATCCTCCCTTCCCACACT
The DNA here is from genome assembly GCF_910594005.1 of Cervus elaphus. NCBI lineage: Eukaryota > Metazoa > Chordata > Mammalia > Artiodactyla > Cervidae > Cervus > Cervus elaphus. The sequence continues at coordinate 36,363,429 of NC_057841.1, forward strand.
TGCCCTGGAGAGCTGTCTGTGAATCAGCTGCCTCCCTCTTGTTTCTTAATGAACAGTTGTACAGTTGCATACTTCTTCCTTTCAACATTGCTCTTGCCCTACAGAATGTCTGATAGCTTGAGAAAACATCAGCATGTTCCCAAGAGTCTAATAGAATCTTTTTTGCACCCGGTGACCACTGCTTTCTCCCAGCTTGTTGCAAAAGGTGCACATGTTGTCATTTACCCCCTGGAGTATATTTGTATTCTCTACTAGAAAATGTGAGAATATATGTAAATAAGCATAGTATGGAGCAAGGTGGTGTTTGTTGGAGGTGGGAGGGCCTGTCAGGAAGACCCAGCAGATGACCCAGGCTCCCCTTGGCGGTCACTGTTTCTCCAGGTGGGAGGGCACATGTTGGTGTGTCCTGCGCTGGGATGTGGCCTGTCCTGGTGTCCCATCCCCCTCTCTCTGAGTGCCCCAGTTTGCTGATCCTCAGCAAAATTATAGTAAATTTAAAAAAATTTTCATCCTCATTTATCTCAGTCTTCTCCCCTGTTTCAGGAAGGATTTTCCCCAAAGACTCTTTATCTTCTAACCTCCGCCCCTCTCCCCCCAGAGCAGTAAGAGTTAATCAGCATCTGAGGGAAAACCGATGTATTTCTGGGTTTGTTTATTTTAAAAAATCCTCTTTCAGGTCCTTGACTTACAAACCGCCATCGAGAGCATCACTGCTTCTTACAACAACGAGACTGTGACCCTGCGAGACATCTGCGTGGCGCCCCTCTCGCCGTACAACCAGAACTGCACCATCCTGAGCGTGCTGAACTACTTCCAGAACAGCCACTCCGTGCTGGACCACCAAGTCGGGGACGACTTCTTCGTGTACGCGGATTACCACACGCACTTCCTCTACTGTGCCCGGTACGTGGCGGGGGCGGTCCTTCCTCCGTCCCTCCTGCAGGTGACACCTGCCGTGGTCACACACTGCTGTAGGTGCTAGAGCCCCGGGAGGGAGCAAACAGCGGGACTCTCACCGTGAAGCCTTTGTTCTGATGGAGGGAGACAGCCGTTGAACGGTAGATATTCAGCCTGATGCCAGGTCAGGGCAGCGCCAGGTCCAGGCAACGCCATGGGGGAAGGAAACCGGGCGAGGGTAGGTTTGCATGGGAGGTGCCACTCCAAGTGCAGTAGAACCTGCCCAGCGGAGGGGAACAGAGGGAGCCTCTGAGAGTCGGGGAAAAGCTTTCCAAGTAGATGGACAGCAGGTGCAAAGGCCCTGGGGTAGAGTGTTCACCATGTGCCATCGAGGTACCTCCCAGCTGGATTACACCTAGTTGCATCTGCCACACCACCGCAAGCATTTCTGAGCTGGTTTCTTGGTGCAAAGACAGAAACCTCTAATGCCTTCTCTTATCTTTCAATATAAATTGATTCCACAACACTGACTTTTCAAAACGTGCGGCGTCCCCTCGAGGGATGGGGGCCAGACTGGCGTTCAGTTTAGGTGGGAGAACACTGAAGTGGCTTCGCGTCGGAGGCTTGTCTGGCTGCACAGGCCAGCGTGTGGTTTGAGTTAGTCACAGAGGAGCCGCATGAGGTGACCTGTGAGGCGACCTTTAGGCCTGCTATGTGGCAGCAGGAGCAGCTCGTTTCTCTGCCCTCCCTAGACGCCCTGTCACTTGGCCTGACCTGGTCCAGCCATTTAGACAACCACTGTGGCTGTTCGTTCGTTACAGAAGCAGAGAAATTGCTCCCCATCACCTTTGAACGTGCTGCTCAATTAACCACGTCTCCACAGCCAAGTGCTCTGACTTCTGGCCCAGTTCAGTGACTTGAGGTTCCATCTGTTTTTGTTACTGGAGTGTGGCTGACTATAGGTATTTGTGCTGTGTTTATTGTCTTCAGGAGGTAACCTCTATAAACATGAGCCCTTGAAGCAAAAAGTGTAGCCCGTGTATCCCCAAACGAGCATTCTCTGAAGCGCAGGTAGTACAGGGCAGCCAGGGGCAGTTAGAGAGAAAAAAAAAAAAAAAAGGTTTTGCATTATATAACTTTAATATTAAAGGAAAAAATTATTTACTTTCTGTTTTACAAAATAAAACAGAAGTTTGGCAGCGGGGGAGACGCACAAGATGGGGGTGTATCATCCGAGGGGAGCGTGGTTCGTCCAGGTGTGGAAACACTGCTGGAAACACCGCCTCTCCTGCGAGGCGGGCTCTATGTGGTCTGTGGTCACGCCTGTGCATCTCCAGCTTTGAGTTACTTCACCCTCCAGCTTTCTCTGGGCTTGTACCCTGGAGGGAGGCCCTGCAGGAGCCGGCCCAGGACCACTCACAGGCCTCCTGTGTTCCCTGGTTAATACCCCAGCAACACATAAAGGCATCAACACCTACCACTTATGGGCTCCCTGGACTCTTCCTCACATGACTCTGTGGATGTTAACTTGAGAGCGATGAGCTCTCAAGCCCGCGATGTGGTGGCATAGCCCCACGTGTGTGGGTGGACAGGACCCAGCTTCTGACTGCAGCCCTGTAGCCTGTTTGCCCCAAGCATTGACCTGACCTTCCGTGGCTCGAGTCCGTCCCCACGCACTGAAGGACGGTGGTTCAGGTTATATATGAGGACCTTCATGTGTGCCCCGAGTCCAGCTGACATCTCTCCTGAAACGCTGGTTGTCTGTCTGTCGGCCCTGCACTGCCCGTGTCCCTGCCTGGTCTCTGGGTCCTTCTCACTGGTTGTCTGCTGTCTGCCCTGTGCTGCTGGCATCCCTGCCCGGTCTCCAGACCTCTGTCTGTTTTGCTACCGAGTTATGTTTGCCAAACAGTTCTTGATCTCCCTTTCCTTTGATTGCTCCCAGGTGCCGACAGAATATAAACCCCAACCACGGTCAAGATGCTTACCCCCTCCTTCCATTGCTTCCCTCTTCCTTCCCAGCCCCACCCCCTCCTTGGGAGGCCCTCATCATGGGTACCCCACGCACAGACCCAGGACTTCCTGTGGTCCCTCAGGCCACTGTCTGTTCTCTTCTTTCCTCATTCCTCTTTCCCCTTTCCTCTTCCTGCTGGTATGGTGCCTGGAAGCCTTCACCTCCTCCTGTGCCGGTGAATTCTCCCTCCTCCTCAGAGACTGGATCTGTACATAAAGTTCTCTTTATAGTGACAGCTTTCACCACGTATTGGCAGCTCCCCTCCTCTGTGCACCAGCTGATGTCAGCCACATCTCGCTGTATTTGCCTGCCTCTCAGCGACTCTGAGTTCCCAAAAGCAAATACTGAACTGTGTCGTTCACCCAAGGGGACCTCAGGCCCATGTTCTTAATCAGCCTCGTGACTATTGTGTAAGCATCTGGGTCTCCGTGATGTGTTGCGGTTGTTCTGACTGGAAGGTGTTCTCTGAATTCCTGGCAGGGCTCCTGCCTCCCTGAATGACACCAGTTTGCTCCACGATCCTTGCCTGGGGACGTTTGGTGGCCCAGTGTTCCCATGGCTTGTGCTTGGCGGCTACGATGGTAAGTGAGAGAAGCTTTTACTCTTCTTACTGGATAAAGCAATCTTGGTTCTGTCATTAACACTCAGGTGGTAATTATGAGGATTTCATCAAACACTCATTAACTACCCAATATACTGCATCCCAAATACCATATCTCCTTTGGCTTTAGGTTTTATTGTGCATATGGAGGAAGTGGTTTTAGCCATTTTTAGGTTACTTTCTGGGAAGCTGTCAACAGCTAAGGACATTTTCCCAGCACAGTGTCACTGTTAACATCCACATAATATGTTGCTCAGCCTCAAGTTCATGAGACCCTTGAAACTCATCAAGAGAGCCTCCAACAAGTCCATGGACCTCGGGTTAAAAACTTCAGTAATGGAGGAGAGACATGTGAGAGATAGGGGGAAAGAAAACAGATTTTTTTTTTTCCTTCTAAACCAGTTGGTTAAGGAGTCAGACACTTCCAGTGGGAGGAGCAGTGGGGCTTTGCTCAGATTATTCCAGGTAGATGGGGTAATAACTCACGTGGCAGCTTTGGCTTCTGAAGCCTAATTGTAAGCAGATCAACAGGTTTTTCTCCAGCCCGTTGAAGAGGCCAGATGTTCTTCTCATCTGGTGGGAAGGGAGAGATTGCGAGCTATAAAGTAATTTTTAGATGGAGAAGGCATTTCTAAGCAGGACACACAATGCGAAGCCACAAAAGGAAACCCTGATGAGTTTGGCTGTGTGAGAATTTAAAGTTCCTGTGTAGAGAACAAACATAAAGTTTTAAGAAACTGAACAAATGGCCAACTGGAGCAGGAAAAAAGTTAGTATATGTAGCAGTGTTTCCTTAATACATAGAGAGCTCTTGAGGAAAAAAGACAAGGTCAGCCCCCCAAAAGAAGTGGGCAGAGCCGTGTTCGTGTTAATAAGAGAAGACGTACAAAGGGCTTTTAATTATATGGAGAAAATGCTGAACCTTACTTCAAGCTAGTGAAATATCTCTCACTCCAGTCTTTCACGTAACAGACAGATTAGCAAAGATCTAAAGTGAAAGCATTAGTCACTCAGTGGTGTCTGACTCTTTGAAACCCCATGGACTGTAGCCTACCAGGCTCCTCTGTCAGTGGGATTTCCCAGGCAAGAATACTGGAGTAGGTTGCCATTTTCTCCTCCAGGGGATCTTCCCAACTCAGGGATCAAACCCCGGTTTCTTGCATTGCAGGCAGAGTCTTTACAGCCTGATGGGCTTCCATGGTGGCTCAGATGGTAAAGCAAAGATCTGAGAATTTGACAAAACCCTGTGTGTGTGAAACCCTGCCGTGGGCAAACTGCATTTTGGTGGGAGTGTAAATGGTTCTAGAATATAAGCTCTAGGAAGGTTGAGATTTTTAATTTCTGTTGCTCATTAATGTATCCACAGTCCCTAAGATAACACTGGCACACAGTAGGTCTCAGCAAATACTTTGTTGAATAAAGAAATGAAAAACAGGATGGCCTTTTTGGAGGGCAGTTTGGGAGATCCATCCAAATTAAAAATGCACATTTTTTTTTTTCTGAATTCTGAGTGCTTGTAAGATTTGATCCTACAAATATGGATTTTATGTGTTAGAAATATCAGGTTAATTTTTGTAGTAATTCTACTTATAATACCAAAAAAAAAAAGAAGAACTTGCAAAGATATCCATCAGCCGGAGATGGAGTTAAACTGGACTAGAAAACATCATAAGCAGAAACAAGAATAAGGAAGTGCTGCGTCTATTAAAGCAGCATTCTCAGGATGTAAATTTAAAGGCAGTGTTTGCAGAAGGGTGTGTTACTATTTGTGTGAACAAGAAGGAAAGGGGAAGGTTGTGCTTGTGCACGTGGTCTGTGGCTGGAAGGGGCCGCAGCCGCCACGGTGTGAGGAGGAGAGCTAAGACACAGATGGGGACGGAGGGAGGAGAGACTTTTCCCCGAACACCTTTCCGCTTTGTTTGAAATTGTCACCCAGCACGTGCTGGGTAGTCATGATAGAATGACAACTGCGTCTACATTTGCTCGAGAGTCCCCTTTTCTCCCTAGCTGAACTACACAAGCGCCAGGTCAAGTGACCTCCCATTTTGTTCCACGAGCTCAGGCTTGTTTAAGCTTCAGACCCATGAGAAACCGGGCACCTAGCCAGCTTGTGATTTTTCTCCCCCTCCTCATATTGATCTGGTTTTCTGCATGCTTGTAATCTGCTTTTTGATGTCACCTTTTTCCTTTCTAGATCAAAACTACAATAACGCCACAGCCCTTGTGATTACATTTCCTGTCAATAATTACTATAACGATACAGAGAAGCTCCAGAGGGCCCAGGCCTGGGAAAGAGAGTGAGTTGCTCACAGGGTTGGTAAACCAGCTGCTCTCCTCAAAGGAAGGTGGACGCTAGCGTCCATTGATGACACTAACGTCATTTATATGACGTTCAGCTGAATTAACCAACATCAGATCTAAGTCATGCCATTTTTTTCACTTGGTTCTAGTGATACTGTGAAAAATACATAAATTAATTTGCTTGTAAACATTCTTTAAATACATAGTCCTGCAACAGGAACGCACAGGTATCTATGCAGAAATGCTCCCTTAGTTATTTTCTAACAGCTAAAACCTGGGAGCAAGCTAAGTGTGTATCAGTAAGGAGAAGTACCGTAGAATGTTATGCCATCATTAAAAATAGTGAAGTAAATATGAATAAATGGTTCAAGAATTATTAAATAAAAACTGGTCAGCATGTTTGGGCAAATGTATGTCATGCATGCTGTTCACGCCTAGAAAGGATGTCAAGTAAGTGACCCAGGAACCGATTAGCTGTGATGTAACCTCTGAAGAAGTGGGAGGGGGGCCCAGGAGAATGGGACACTGGACAACTTTGTTGGGATATTCGTATACCATACAATTTACCCATTTGAAGTGTACAGTTCAGTAGCTTTTAGTATTTTCACCAATGTGTGCAGACATCACCATGGTCAATTTTAGGACATTTTCTTTACCACAGACAGAAACCCCATCTCCTGCAGCAGTCTCCCTCCTAACACCCGGCCCCACATAACCCTCAGTCTACTTTCTGTCTCCATCAATTTTCCTGTTCCAGACTTTTACATGGATGGAATTACATACGAGGGCTTTCCTGTCTGGCTTTGTTCACTTAGAATAATGTTTTCAAGGTTCATCCAAGTTGCCGCATGTGTCAACACTTCATTCTTTTTTATGGCAGAAGATCATTCCATCCTGTGGTTAGACCACATTTTGTTTGTCCACTCATCAGCTGGTGAACATGTGCATTGTTTCTCGGAAACTTGCTCAGTCGTGTCTGATCTTTGTGACCCCATGGACTGTAGCCTGCCAGGCTCCTCTGTCCACTGGATCCTCCAGGTCATTTCTCCAGTTCTCCAATGGGTTGGGTAGCCATTCCCTTCTCTAGGGGATCTTCCTGACCCAGGGATCCAACCTGGGTCTCACTGCATTGCAGGCAGATTCTTTTTTTTTTTTTTTTATTTCTCACAAGTTATATTTTCTTTTAGTGTTATTCAAGAAAATGAGGTTTAAGAATCAATGTCATCAGACTTTAGAAATCTCTTCTGAGACATTCATCTCCTTTCCCTTTTCTTCTTTTTTTTTTTTATTAGTTGGAGGCTAATTACTTCACAACATTTCAGTGGGTTTTGTCATACATTGATATGAATCAGCCATGGATTTACACGTATTCCCAATCCCGATCCCCCCTCCCACCTCCCTCTCCACCCGATTCCTCTGGGTCTTCCCAGTGCACCAGGCCGGAGCACTTGTCTCATGCATCCCACCTGGGCTGGTGATCTGTTTCACCATAGATAATATACATGCTGTTCTTTCAAAACATCCCACCCTCACCTTCTCCCACAGAGTTCAAAAGTCTGTTCTGTATTTCTGTGTCTCTTTTTCTGTTTTGCATATAGGGTTATCGTTACCATCTTTCTAAATTCCATATATATGTGTTAGTATGCTGTAATATTCTTTATCTTTCTGGCTTACTTCACTCTGTATAATGGGCTCCAGTTTCATCCATCTCATTAGAACTGATTCAAATGAATTCTTTTTGACGGCTGAGTAATATTCCATGGTGTATATGTACCACAGCTTCCTTATCCATTCATCTGCTGATGGGCATCTCGGTTGCTTCCATGTCCTGGCTATTATAAACAGTGCTGTGATGAACCACCACCTTTGGCCATTAGGAACAATTATAAGCATTCACATGCAAGTTTTGTGTGAACATGCCTCCATTTCTCTGTGTGAACGTGTTTTCCTCTCTCTTGGTTGGTATACACCTAGGAGTAGACTTGCTCAGTCATATGGTAACCCTGAGGAGCTGCCAGACTCTTTTTTCCAAACGGACTGCCCCTATGGGTCTTCCCTTGTGGTCCAGTGGTTTAGACTGCCCTCCCACGGGTTAGGGAACTAAGATGCCCCATTCCTTGTAGTGCAGCCAAAAAACCAAATGACCACACCATTATACATTCCCGCCAGCGTGTGGGGAGCATTTTCATTTTCACCCCTCTCCAGCACTTGTTATTATTTGACTTTTTAATTCTGGCTATCCCAGTGGGCAGGAACTGATATCTCATTGCAGCTTTTTTTTTTTTGTCCACGCTGTGCAGCTTATGGGATCTTTGTTCCCCAACCAGGGCTTGAACCTGGGCCTGGCTGTGAAAGCACAAAGTCCTCAGCACGGACTGCCAGGGTGTTCCCTCCTTGCTGTTTTGATTTGCATTTCCCTGGTGACTAATGAATTTGAATACCTCTTCATGCACTGATTGCCCATTTATATTAACTTTCTTGGAGAAATGTTTATTCATAGCCTTTGTCCATTTTTTGACTGGATTGTTTATGTTTCTATTATCGAATTAGAAGAATTCTTATATATTCTGTAAATCCTTTATCAGATCTATGACTTCCAAATATCTTCTTCTTTTCTCTGGTCTGTGTTTTTGCTTTCTTAATGGTGTCTTCTGAAACATAAACGTTTTTAATTTTGATAAAGTCCAATTCATCTGTCTTCTTTTTTGTTACTCATACTTTTGGTGTCATAGCTAAGAAACCATTGCCTAACCCAGGGACCTGGAAGTTTACACCTATGTATTCATCTGACAGTTACATGGTTTTAGCTCTTATGTTTAGTTCTTTGATCCATTGAGTTCTTTGTATATGATACGAGGTAAGGACTCAACTGCATTCATTTGCATATGGCTGTCCAGTTGTCCCACACCATTTGTTGAAAAGATTATTCTTTCCCCTGTTGATAGTTTTGCCACCTTTATTGAAAATTAGGTGAAGATACTTGGCGTATTTCTGGACTTGGTTCTGATCCTTTGTTCTGTATGCCTGTCCTTATGCTGGTAACAACACTGTCTGGATTACTTTTGGTTTGCAGTAAGTTTGAAATTATGGAGCATGAATTCTCCTGCTTTGTTCTTCTTGAAAAACATTTTGGCTGTTCTAGGCCCCTTGCAATTCCATGAGAATTTTAGAGTCCATTTGTCTTTCTATAAAGAAGTCAGCTAGGATACTGATAGGGATTGCATTGACTCTGAGATCAATTTTTAAAATTTTTGTTCCATGAGCATTTAGAAATCATTTTTAGAAAATGAAATGAGACTATGAAGCAGTTTTTAAACTTGGTCCCAACTTGTTTTAAATGATACAAAACTCAGCATGGAACTTTGTAATCTGGCTAGGATATAAAGTCCTAATGAGGGAGAAGGGTTAAATGTGGCTTTTGTGTCTTAAAAGTTAGGAAGAAGTTCCTCACTTAGCTGTCACTCAGTTTTAACTAACAGTATAAAATTTTGCTTACCCTTTTAGGTTCATAAATTTTGTGAAAAACTATGAGAATCCAAATCTGACCATTTCTTTTAAGGCTGAACGAAGCATTGAAGATGAACTAAACCGTGAAAGTAACAGTGACGTCTTCACTGTTCTGATCAGCTATGGCATCATGTTTTTATATATTTCCATAGCCTTGGGGCATATCAAAAGCTGTCACAGGCTTATGGTAAGTAGGGTATATATATGTGTGTGTGTGTGTGTGTGTGTGTGTGTGTGTGAGAGAGAGAAACGGCAGTATATAGCATGATGTCATGTTTTTGCCTCTATTTAATCCTAGTTCATTATGTTCAAAACTGCCTTAAATTGCCCTGTGCTTTTTTTATTTTTTGGCCATACAACTCGGCATGTGGCATTTGGGATCTTTGTTCCCTGACCAGGGGTTGAACCCATTCCCCCTGCAATGGAATCATGGAGTCCTAACTGGAAATTGTCTGTGTTTTAACTGTTTGTCACATTTTCTGCTTCCTGCCCTTGTTTTCTTTAGTTCCAAATTTTTATCTTCAACTTAAAATTTATTTCACCTAATTCTTTTTTTTTTTACCTAATTTGCCATCACTTAAGAATGCAGGGTCATGAAAATATGTGGCCTGGGAAGACCTAGACAACTTTTCATGTCTTCTCTCAAACTGGGAACTGTATGTTTAAATCTGGATGGGCAATAAGCTTCTAAAGAGGTGAAAGTGAGGACCTGTTAGGAGCAGGACAGAAAACACTGTAAATGACTATTTATGTCTGTGGCATCTCCAGGTGGATTCAAAGATCTCCCTGGGCATCGCTGGTGTCCTGATCGTGCTGAGCTCGGTGGCCTGCTCCTTGGGCATCTTCAGCTACATCGGGGTCCCCCTCACCCTCATTGTGATAGAAGTCATCCCGTTCCTCGTGCTGGCTGTGGGGGTGGACAACATCTTCATCCTGGTCCAGACCTACCAGGTACGTCTCAGAGCCTCACAGCGTCTGACCAGGTACCAGGCCCCACGTGCATGCATGCTGGCTGCACGCAGTACCTGTGAGCGTGACACGTGGAGGCTTCATTTCCATGCCTCTGAGTGCTTGTGTATTGGTGCTTGTTCTGGACCCTTTGAGACCAGGAAGTATAAGACCCTTCTCTTTGCTTGGTGGCATAGATTCAAAGTGAGAATTTGGTTTTAAATATGTGCAACATGCGTGCAAAAAGTGCTAATACACTTGTGGAAAATATTTTGGGCACAGCAGCTATTAAAATGATTCAACATAGTGTAGAAGAAGGAAGGACTTGAAAAAGTGCTATTAAAAGGCAAAAGGTCAACGTAGGACCCTGACGTAGAAGATGACGTCATTCCATTGGTTCTCCGACGGTCCCTCGTCCTGCAGGCGTTACATGGGTGGAGGCCCAGTGGCACCTAGGAGTGTTATTTAAAGGTTCAGCCACTTGCAGCCTGTGTTGCATGTATTTTCCTGATAACCTGATTCAGTCCTTCCTTTAGCCTCTCACCTGTTCCCTTGGCTCCGGGCTTCAGAAATACCCCGAATGCATCAACATGAGAAGTTTGGGGTCCTCACCACTTTGTTGTATAAGGTTTATAAACGACAAGTAGACGCTGCCAGTCATTTTTCTTTACCATCAGGCTAACACAAGGCAGCCAAGAAACAAAGAGGTGGCATTGTAATTGAGACATGTGAATGTTACATATTTCACTGTTTTTATTTTTAAGAGAGATGAACGTCTTCAAGGGGAAACCGTGGACCAACAGGTGGGCCGGGTCCTGGGAGAAGTGGCTCCCAGCATGTTCCTCTCATCCTTCGCAGAGACGGTAGCGTTTTTCTTAGGTAAGTACTCTTGGAACTCGGCCAGCCCTGCGGTGTGCTGAGCATGGGTGTGTCAGCATGCCCCTCTGCGTTCCTCCTTGGTTAAGCCGTATTCTGTAATTATAAAGTATCACAGTGGACCACGAAGAGAATGGGTGGCAGTAACTTGGGCACCATTAGCAAGCATCTTCTCTCACGTTCTTTCAGGGTGGTATTGATGTGGTTGGCTCAGATACCTAGGGCTCCTGCCCCTTCCCCTTTGGGGCAGCACTGGAGAGGGCTGGGACTTGAAATAGCAGCCTTGCACAGCCACGGGTGCTCCCAGCAGCAACTCCACAGTCACAGGCATTAGCCCTCGAGGTGTGTACCCCTGTTCCTGAGGGCAGTCTTCCCCCTCGGCACACTCACTTCACAGGGAAGCACCCTCGTGACTGAGCAGAGGGGGGTGTCGAATCTTCCGTCTGTACAAGGAGCCACGAGCTGGAACACGACCCAGCGTTCCTGTCTTTTTATGTGGAGAAATCCCCTACGCCCCTCCCTGCCCCATGTCTGGTGATAAGTAAGAGGACACTGGCCACGTCCTCTGCACAGGACACTGGCTAGGATTGCCCCGTAAGACCAGGGAAGACGCACGGTCTGTGGGTCGCAAATGGAAAAGTCTACAGGGGCCGCAGCACACCTTACAAGGGGCCGTGGGAGGGACGGCGCACGTATGGCCTTCGGACTCACACACCATTAGCACACGTCCTGCTCCACTTCCGCAAAGCAGTGCACTGTGGAGCCTGTGGCCCTGTGGTTCCTTCTGATAGATTCGGATGCAAAACAGTTACTTCCTTTCTTTCTGTGATAAGAAAACCAGTGCACATGTGTTGGTGACAGCAGCTGACCCTGGGCTTTAAGGTTGGAGTGCCTTTGTGAGGACAGGAGGAGTTGGGGTGGGGGGACCCCGTGGCTCCTGTTAATAAGAGGCCAGCCCAGTGCTGCCAGATTGTTTTCTTCTCAAGCAACATTGTGAATCTAGTTTTTTTTTTCCTCACTCAGGTGACACTGTGACCCTCATTGTTAAATATTGGCTCCTTATGTTTTTGAAAATGTTTTAAAATTCTGATATTGGAATTGGAAATGGCAACCCACTCCAGTATTCTTACCTGGAGAATCCCACGGACAGAGGAGCCTGGTGGGCTGCAGTCCATGAGGTTGCAAAGAGCCGGACACGACTGAGCGACTGAGCGTACACACAGCACACACACAAAATGGGTTGATGATACACGTGTGGCCCGTGGGCGGCCAGTGTTCAGTTTCTGAGTCTTAGTAGCCTAGAGGATGCTTACAGGCAGCACCCTCGTCTGATTGTAACTAAACCTAGAGACGGATTGGATGATATAAGAGCAGATAAGAAATACCATCCCTCGTGTGGACTGAATCACAGCAGATCCCATAAGCAATGACCTATGTTAATGGTTCTTAGAGGCTGATGTGCGTGCATTTGCGTGGAGAGAGGGTTAAATTACAGAGATGGGGCCCTAGAATTCTGAACAGTAGAATTAGGGTTGAATTTCCATCGCTTTGATAAATGGGATGGATCAGGTCCCTGGAATCTACGTTTTTAACTCCCAGGGTGGTTCTGGTGTGACACCCGCAGACAAAGTGCCTTTGGGAGGGGGAGGTGGGGGTCTCCTCCTGGACTTGGCTGCTCTGGGGCCGCATGTTCATCCATGCATGTGCGTGTGAGGCCCGCATGCCCTCGGCCGGGCAGGACGTGACCTCTGTCCTCTCCCCGCAGGAGGCCTGTCCGTGATGCCAGCCGTGCACACATTCTCTCTCTTTGCGGGCATGGCGGTCCTCATCGACTTCCTCCTGCAGATCACCTGCTTTGTGAGCCTCCTGGGCTTGGACATTAAGCGGCAAGAGGTAAGTGGTCATCAGGACTGCAGCCCATTTCCTTTGAGTCTGAAATCTGGGTGAGGCGGCCGGAGGGTGACCTCTGTCTCCTTTGGTCCCCTCAGAAGAACCAGCTAGACGTTCTCTGCTGTATCAAGGGGGCAGCAGACAACACGGGCGTCCAGGCCTCCGAGAGCTGCTTGTTCCACTTCTTCAGAAACTCCTACGCCCCGCTTCTGCTCAAGGACTGGATGCGGCCCCTCGTGGTACGAGCCTGTCTGTCGTGGTGTCCCCAAACAGACTTGTCACCTGCCTTCTGAGAAGTCACCTCGGGAAGGGTGCCGACAGCTGTTAAGTATACATATGAGAATGCTTGGGACTTCGCTGGTGGTCCAGTGGTTAGGACTCCGCTTCCACCGCAGGGGGCGTGGGTGCAGTCCCTGGTTGGGGAACTGAAATCCCTCATGCTGTGTGGTGTGGCCAAAAAAAAAAAAAAAACCATAGCAGATATGAACAAATATATAAAATATTTTTAGCAGTCAATATAAACAGGAGTTTTTGGGGTTTTTTAAAGAAATAATTACAGATTCATAGAAAGGAGCCTGCTGCCCTTTCACAGCTGCCTCCCGCGGTCTTACATAATTGTAGTTCAGGATCAAAACCGAGAGCTTGACGTTGGCACAGTGTGTGTGTCTAGTTCTCTGTCAGTTTCTCAGCTATTGCAGGTTTGTGTAAGCACCACGGCCGCCAAGATAGTAAATCTGTCTCATCACTCTTGTCCTCACCTTCAATGTCACACGCACGCACACACACACACACACACATACACACACACATACTGTCCCTTGTCCCCAGCAGCCGTGTAAGAGCGTTTCATAGTTTACATGCTGGATATACCCAATAGCAATCGTGTATCACATCTCTGCTAAAAGCATAAATTCATTCCAGTCATAGTAATATTCAGCGTTTATTGAATACTTAATATCTGGTACTGTGGTCAGTACAGGATGCTACGCTAAATTCTGGATTGATTATTCCTAGAGTTTTCTCATGTAATCCACAAAACTATCTGATGCTACAAGTTCTATTTTTCCTGTTTTATTGAGAAGGAGATAGAAGCTCAGAGAGGTTAAATGACTACCCCCAGAGTCACTCAGCTTGTCAGAGGCAGAACCGAGATTTGAACCAGGTGGTTTGGCTCTAGAGACCGTGACTTCAGCCACTGCCCCGGACTCCTTGTTTTCTTAGTATGTCATTTAAACTTGCTTTCCAGTTTAGGAAAGCCCTGTTTTGTGTGTTTAAGATCTGATTTGTGTTCTTTTTTTTTTTTATTTTTGGCTGCGCTGGGTCTGTATTTCTGCTCGAGGGCTTTCTCTCCTGGTGAGCAGAGGGCTGCCGTCTGGTTGTGGTGCATGGGTTTCTCATTGCAGCGGCTTCTCTTATTGCAGAATGCAGGCTCGGTAGTTGTGGGACATGGGCTTAGTTGCTCTGAGGCATGTGGGGGTCTTCCCGGGCCAGGGATGGAACCCACGTCCCCTGCACTGGCAGACAGATTTTTCACCACTGCACCACCGGAGAAGTCCCTGGTTCATGTTACCAGCTCACAACAGCTCTGGCTCTGTAACTCACTTCTCGTTCCAGGTAGCAGTCTTTGTGGGCGTGCTTTCGTTCAGTATCGCGGTCCTAAACAAAGTAGCAATCGGATTGGATCAGTCTCTTTCAATGCCGGATGTAAGATGCTTTCTCTCTTATTCTAACTTGTTTGGCCCACAGCGAATACATTTTCCCAAGCACACACGGTCGTTTCAGCCTCTGCTGGCTTCTGAACACAGGTGCTGGCGGGCTCTCCCATGTCCCAGGGATTGCCCCGGAGCTCTGCCCACTAACCTGGGCCTTCTGAGCCCTCAGGCCTTGGGCACCGCTCCAGAATGTGAGCAGCCGGGCTTGACCTTATGAGGTGCCCTCCTAAGGGTGGGACTGACCGGAGAAGCACCTGGGCCCAGGGTGGGGAGGGGTGCCGGCTGTGGAGGGACTCAGGAACCTGGGCTGGAGGCGTCTCGGCTCGCAGGACATTGACGCCGTGTCCCGTCGTGTGTTCTCTCTCTCTCTCTCAGGACTCCTACGTGACGGATTACTTCCAGTCCCTGAATCAGTACCTGCATGCAGGCCCACCTGTGTACTTCGTGCTGGAGGAGGGCCACGACTACACGTCCCTGAAGGGGCAGAACATGGTGTGTGGGGGTCTCGGCTGCAACAACGACTCTCTGGTGCAGCAGGTCTTCACGGCCGCCCAGCTGGATAGCTAGTGAGTACCCCGGCCGCGGACGGGCGCCTGGCCTGGCACCTCGGCCTCACGCCTCTCTCTAAAGATGGCTTCTCCTGGAAAATCTGTCTTGCAGAATGCAGGCTGAATTGACATGAGCAAAACCTCTCAAAGGGCTAATTAGACTGCCTCATATTCTTTTTTTTTTTTTGGTTTAAGCAACAACCATTTTATTTATTTTTTAATTCAGTTTTTCTTTTTAATTTTTTTTTTAACACCAAAAACATTTTGTATTGGGATATAGTCAATTAACAATGTGATAGTTTCAGAACAGTGAAGGGACTCAACTTACATGTACTTGTATCCATTCTCCCCCAAAACCCCATCCCATCCAGGTTGCCACATAACATTGAGCAGAGTTCCATGTGCTCTTCAGTACATCTTTGTTAGTTGTCCATTTTAAATATAGCAGGACCATCTTATATTCTGAAGCCTTTCCCATTAAGTACTGATGTGGTTTGTCTTCTGACTGGGTGGAATGAGAAGGTCTAGAAAAGGAAGTTCTGAATTTCAAGAAAAGGGACTGAAACTGGAGACTTCCTCCTCGTGGGGGCACCTGTAACCCTTTCTCTCCTGTTCTGTAGCACCCGGATAGGCTTTGCCCCATCGTCCTGGATCGACGATTACTTTGACTGGGTCAAGCCTCAATCATCTTGCTGTCGCATCTACAATAGCACGGAGCAGTTCTGCAATGCGTCGGGTACTTGACCCTTTTCTAGATCTTTTCCCTTTAAAAAAATTTTAAATTTATTGTTTAAAAATCATTTGCTTGTCACCTCCACTTCCACCTGTTTTTATCGGCCATCGCTGGGTCTCGTCCCCCTTGTCCTTGTCCCCTTTCTCTGTCGTCCACTCTGGAGATGCCCCATTGTCCTGTCTCCTGCCCCCCATGGGCCTGCAGGCTGAACCGGGTCAGGGGACTATGGTTTTCAGGTTTCTTATCTTTTCCCAGTGACACGGACAGCCTCTCTTAATTGTTATCTGGCTGTAGCTTGTCATGGGCCTGCCTGCCTTCTTTGGTTTATCACTATTGCCCTATGGTTTCATAAGTGTGTTGAGGTTGTCCTAGAATTCTTTTCATAAAACATGGAAGCCCTGTGCTCTGGTAATAACATACTGAGGTTGTCCTTAAAGCAGGAAACCTGCTTCGGGGAAGGAAATTTATACATCCTGTGTTAAGGGAAGATGGGACTTCTACTTTATTAGACTGCAAAGATCACGTGTTTGAAGTTTTTGGATAAGCAGATTTAGGAGAAGAACTCCTGCCATTTCTTTGTCATTATTTTAAAATGTTTTAATCTGGACACCCGTCCTTCTCACTCGGGCTCCTCCACCCGTTTGCACAGTGGTCAACCCTGCCTGTGTCCGCTGCCGGCCGCTGACTCCGGAGGGCAAGCAGAGACCTCAGGGTGCAGACTTCATGAGGTTCCTGCCCATGTTCCTCTCCGACAACCCGAACCCCAAGTGTGGCAAAGGGTAAGGGAGGCTGAGCCGTTGAGCTGCACGCCCGAGTCTCGTCATGTGCACTGGGAAGCTGGGGGGTGGAGGAGTGACTGGGTGGGCATGGTGGGCGGGAAGGTTCTCTTTTCTGCCATGTGCCACCCTGTGCCCACCCTTCTGTGAAAGCAGAGAAACCAAACCACCTTTGAAGAAAATTCCTCCTTCCTCATTCTCAGCTGATTGTGATTGGTCTAAGCATTCGGTCCCAGGCTTCCCTGTGTCCTGGTCCTCCTGGTGGCCCAAAGGACTCAGAGTCCTGTGCAGGCTGCCAGCAGGGTGGAGTGCGAGGAGGGATGTGGGCATTTCAGGACGTGAAAGGGTTTGTCCAGTTGTGTGTGAGGTATATGAGACCGCGGATCTGTTCTGGTGATGTTGCCTGGGATAAAGGTCTCGGTTTTCTGTCCCCACTGTGCTTCTTGTCAGCCTGTCTGTACATGAGCTCTTGGGCTGCCCCACTTCCCCATCCATCCAGGCAGCCAGTTACCATGGAAACACGCTCTCTGGCCCGGAAATAGCAGAGATGACTGAGGTCTGTCCCTGAAAACAAAGTAGGAATGAAGCTTGCATCTTGATCTCTTTGCAGACTGAACACTCAGCCTGCATAAACAAGTCAGAGTGAATGCAGCTCTTTGGAAGGCAACAGCCACCACTCACAGGGAGCTTCTTTTGAGCTTGAATCGTGCCTGGCACTACTTCGTTTATATACAGCCCTGTGAGGAGATGGTGGTGCACCCATTTGCAGATGACACTGCAGCCAAAATTTAGTAATTTTACCCCGGGGCTCCAGGATTGAGGACGATCTCATGGCTACCTGACTCCAGGGCCCCTGTCTCTTCCTGCCTCCTGTTGTAAAAAAACACATTGGATGGCAGAGCAGAGCCAGCTGCAGAAACAAGAGCAGCTGCGTGGAAAGAAACCAAAGCAGCAAAGGAAAGCCAGTGTGGGAAGGCACAAGCTAGACCTACCTCTTTCCCTTTCGAAGGCTTCCCTGTCCCTGAAGTTGACAGCTGGTCTGACTCCTGAGCCCAGGGTCAGGTGACCCCACTGAGCTTGGCTGCCCAGATCCTGCAGGTGTGGCCTCTGACACCGCTGTCTTGTCGCAGGGGACACGCTGCCTACAGTGCGGCCGTCAACATCCTGGACAATGGCACGATCGTGGGCGCCACGTACTTCATGACCTACCACACGGTGCTGCAGACCTCGGCCGACTTCATTGACGCCATGGAGAAGGCCCGCCTCATCGCCAGCAACATCACCAGAACCATGAACCAGCAAGGGGGTGATCACCGCGTGTTCCCATACAGGTAAAGTGTACATGAGGATGTCCTGGGGAGCGGCCCCACACGCCAGGGCTTCCTTGCTGGGGCTGGTGGGGGTATGGTGCTGACACTTGGCTTTTCTTCTGAGCCTGGCTCCATCCTGAGCTCGGGGGAAGCCTGTCGCTGGATATGGCGTCTGGGCAAGGAGAGCCGGATTGTGCAGCACCTGCCAAAGTCTCAACGCGGAGCTCACCCTGCAGAACAGCACCGGGGCGCGGGGGTGGGGGCGCCTGGGAAGCAGCTCCACAGGGAGGACCCAGCAAGGCGGGGCTCCCAATGCAGATTACTGGAGATGGCACCTTTATGGAGGTTTCTTGCTTTCATTTATTAATTTTTTTTTTCATTATAAAGAAAATATTGGGACTTCCTTGGCGCTCTGGTGGTTAAGATTTCACAATTCCATTGCAGGGGGCATGTGTTTGATTCTTGGTCAGGGAACTAAGATTCCACATGCCGGAGGGGTGTGGCCAAAAAAAATTAAGAAAATATTTTATGAAATACTGAATTTGGAAAATGTAGGAAAGTAGGAGAAACAAGTGATTTCCCCACCAACCTCCAGGGTCTCAGTTCAGCGAGCCTTGACTTTTTCGTGACAGAGGGCCAGCTTGTTGTCCTGGGGAAAGAGCTCTCAGAGTGGGTGTCCTGACCTCTAGGAGGAGCTGGTTAACTTTGCCAAAATAGCATTATCTCCTCAGGACCTGCACAGACCCTGTTTGGCTGGGGGTAATCCTCCAGATAGACCAGGACTTGTTTTCCCAAAGTACCATGAAATATTCTTTATAAATGAATGCCTACAAAACAGAATGGAGGCTTCCCTGATGGCTCTGCAGGTAAAGAAGCCACGGGCCGTATAGAAGATGCAGGAGACACAGGTTCAATCCCTGGGTCGGGAAGATCCCCTGGAAGAGGGCATGGCAACCCTTTCCAGTATTCTTGCCGAGAAAAGCCCATGCATGGACAGAGGAGCCAGGGGGTCACAAAGAGTCAGACATGACTGAGCACACATAACACAAAGCAGAATGGATTGGGCATATGAACAAAAACTTTATATAAGATACATGTCTATGAGGCCCTGCTTTAGGCGTCAGTGGTCAGAGGTCCAGCTGAACTGCCAAAGGCGAGTCTTACAAAAACAGGTAGGTTTCCTGTGAGGCCTGCCTCTCAAGGTAGCTTCATTTCGCAGTGGCGGCAGGATGAGGCGTAGAGCCCCCGGAGTGAGAACGAGCAGTAACAGAACCCTCTCCCCCTTCCAGCGTGTTCTACGTCTTCTATGAGCAGTACCTGACCATGATTGACGACACCATCTTCAACCTCAGCGTGTCCCTGGGCGCCATCTTTCTGGTGACCTTGGTCCTCCTGGGCTGTGAGCTGTGGTCCGCGGTCATCATGTGCGCCACCATCGCCATGATCTTGGTCAACATGTTTGGGGTCATGTGGCTGTGGGGCATCAGCCTGAACGCGGTGTCTCTGGTCAACCTGGTCATGGTGAGTCCTGGGGAGCGCTCGGCCCTCACTCCTGTGCCACCGACGTGCCTTGTTTCTTGGGGTGGAAGGTCAGGGTCAGCTCTTGCTCTTGGTGCACATGGGCAGTTGGACGTGGTCACGTACGATGACGGTGTGACCTCACAGTCTGGCTGAAGTGTTCTGCGTGTATTACTGTAAAGGGTGAGTTGTTGAAGTATGTAGCCTGATGACAGCAAGATGTTCCATTTCCACTCTGACTAATTGCCCCTTCTGAATGGAATTTTCTGACCAGGACTTTTAGCCTCTCGTGTAGTTGCCAGTTGCTTTTTAAGTCTTGAATGTATGCGCATCTGAAAAAGTATGAACAGAAGCTAGACCCAGTGCATGTGCCCTTCAGATAGGAAAAGAACATGCTTCAGGGGGAGTGGCAGTGAGGCCCTGCTAGAGAGATGACAGCCTGCTGCCTGGGTCTGGGGTGGGAGGACCTTGAGAGGTTTCAGCCGCTTCTCTAGAGAAGGCCGATCTGCTGGAGGAATCTGGAGTGCTGGGCACTGTGCCTGGAGGTTCCCCGGGCTTCCCAGGACAGCTGATGTGGGTGCCATGGGGGCTTTGTCTGCCAAGTAGGAGGGGCTTTGCTCGGGGCTTCTTGACTCCCCAGGGTGCCCTGGTAACCACAGATCCCAGGAAGGGGGCGCTGCTTTTACCACCTTTAATCGGAGCAGAGCAGTCCTCACGGGAGCACTTTGTTTCAGAGCTGCGGCATCTCCGTGGAGTTCTGTAGCCACATCACGAGGGCATTCACGGTGAGCACGAAGGGCAGCCGCGTGGAGCGGGCGGAGGAGGCACTCTCCCACATGGGCAGCTCTGTAAGTACCGCCGAGCGGGCCCCCCAGGCGGCGACTTCACCGTGAAGGGCCCAGTCGGGCGACTGAGAGCTTCTCAGGAGAAGGAACTTTACCAGATTCTGAAAACAGAATTTGTTATGTCTGACTTAGCGGCAGTACCTCAGGATTACAAGTTTTCAGGCAATTCAGGAAACTTGCGTAGAGCTGGATCTTGCATAGAGCTCTAGCCTGGAATTCTTTAGGACTGTTCCCTTTCGTGACTCCTTTGCGCAGTCTGGCTGAATGAAGCAGGAAAACAGGTTTGATGTGAGAGCCACTGAAAACCCAGGCCCAGCCATGTGTGTTGAAAAGCAGCGAGCTGCCACGCTTGGAGCCCAGTGTGGTTTGTGGGTCAGGTTGGCAGACTCTTCTCAGGCTGAACCAGGATACAGGGCTGGACTGTGAACCAGTTTCTTTTCCACCATAGAAAATACTGTTATAGATGAACAATGAAGTGTGCAATAGCAGTGTCTAAAAGCGTAACGTACATACCTTAAAACTAATGCTCTTGGAAAAATGGTGCTGACAGACTTGCAAGGTTGCTATGGGGTATATGCAGAATACACAGCTTTTATCCTTATTACACCTTTTTTTTTTTCAGATTCATAAGCAGCAAATAAGCAGCATTTGGCTCTGCCTAATTGTTTTATCAGTAACTCTGAAAGCTGGGGTTCAGTCTGTCATTACTTTGGACCTTGATGTTTAAGAAATTCCTTTAGGAGGAAGTGTTCAATTATGGTCGGTTGATACAAGTGGTTTCTGAGCCCATCTCTCTTCTCTTAGGTATTCAGTGGAATCACACTAACAAAATTTGGAGGCATTATCGTGTTGGCCTTTGCCAAATCTCAAATTTTCCAGATATTTTACTTCAGGATGTATTTAGCCATGGTCTTACTGGGAGCCACTCATGGATTAATATTTCTCCCTGTCTTACTCAGTTACATAGGTAAGAGCTTTTTGTTTTTAACCTGGTGGGATAGAGGCAGCCTGATAGAAGGGCGGGTACCTTGAAGCTTTCCTTTGAAGTATTTGAATGTACTTATACCAGTGGTCATTTGATAAATATTTATTCTAAGAGAAAAACTCTGATCCTGGGGCTTCATGGCTAAACCACTTCATTAGAAAACTGGAGCCTGACGTGGTCAGCACTGGGAGTAAGCTTGCATGTCAGAGGCCCAGGGCTCCTCCCCGCTGAGGAGGAGGACCTGGTCTGGCCATAGCCCGCGGTGCCCTGGAGCAGCCTTCATTTCCGTTCACTTTTAAAGAAGAACGCTGCTCTGTGGCTTGTCTCTAATTTGGAGTTCTCTTTAGGAGCATATTTTGCCTCTGTGGCAACTTCAGCTTCTATAAATGACCTGTGGTTGACAGAACAGTACTAATTTGCTTGATTTATAGCTTTGTGATTGAGAAAATGAGGATTTTTCCCCCCGCTAGATCTCTGGAGGACAGGAAGTTCTGTTACAGTAGAAACCATCTCCTTTTCTCAAGAAATGATTCATAAGTTATTTTATCCCTCACAGGCCCGTCAGTAAATAAAGCCAGAAGTCTGACCGCGCAGCAGCGATACAGAGGCACAGAGCGAGAACAGCTCCTCAACTTCTAGCTGCCCCTCACGGGCTTGAGACTGTGTCTGCGGGTCGGCTGGTTTACCACGACGGCAACCGCATTGTCGAGGCTCGGTTGAACCCTGGACGTGAGCATCAGGCTACTCAACAGCAGCCGCTCTGGCCCTAGCGCTTTTAAACTCAGGAATGCAGACTCGGATGGGAAGCAGTATTACTGAACCTGGAGGCAGCCCCAGGGCGCTGGAGCACCTTTCAGTTCCCCAGGAATGAGGCCTGGTTCTCGGGAAGCCAGAAGGGGGCGCTAGGGAGCCTGCGATCTGCTCACTGACACTTCCTAAAGGCCAATCAATGCAATGTTTCTCCTTTTTCAGGAGTAAGCCATCACACAAGTTCTACACCTTATTTTTAGTAACATTTGAGGATGTGGTAGATACATACTTTATTACAACATTTTGTAGTTTAAAGAGCTTTATTAACGCAATAAATTAACTTTGTACACATTTTATATATATATATATAAAAAACTAGCAAGTGACCTCAGAAAGTTGTAGGCCTCATTAGAGCTTGGTCTCCGAAAACTTGTTTGAAAAAAGCAACATGTTCTTCACAGTGTTCTCCTGTAAAGGAAAATGCAGATTTAATCCGTTAAGACGAGGCACAAAAGGAGGAAAACAAGGGAACACTCCGCAGGTCCTAGATGTGGATACTGGGTTTTAACTTATTTTTCTCTCATAAAATACTTTGTTTTCCTAAGCTTCTGAGTCATCCTTTCTGTTCACACAGCTCATGCCATCACAGGACTAGCTGGTGCCTTGACCGCCCCCAGCAACCCTGCCGTCTGCCCTGAGAGACGGTGGAGAAGCAGGGAGATCCGTAAACACTGGAAGCCCTGAAAGAGTCACAGGTTCCCCCATCCTGAGGAAAAGGGTGCTTTAGATTTCATAACTTTGGAGATTAGAGTGATTGGCCAATGCATCCTGCCTAAAAATGAAACATTGACAAGCCTCAGGCCATTGACAACCCTCTGCAGCCATTTCCGATCTTGTTCCTGATTCTTCAGAAAGGGCCATTCCAGGCCCAGATGTGAGACAGCTTTGCCCAGATGACACTGTCTCCACCCCATCACTCCCTGAAAGTTCCAGAGCAGAACCCCAACTCCATCAGCACCCTGAATCCATTCTCACTACAGTGAACAGGCTAAGGCTTATGCGGGCTGGTACAAAATTTTGTTCTTTAAGAACTAGCCCAAGAGTTCTCCAAACCAAAAGCCTTCTCGCCCCACCCCAGCCGCCAATGATCTCCTGGTACTGAGTGTGGCCACCCCACGTCTTTTCCTTGCAGCTGTATTCTCACCTGGTGTGAAACTAGGGTTCCCTCGCAGACGCTGGTTTCGCTGTTCAAAAAATCGGAATATCGTGTAGAAAAGCATGTGGTCTTCAGTCTGCTTTGCAGCATCTAGAAACTTCCGTGCAGAGATGTTATCATGGCCACCGATCCCCCGGATGAACCTTAAGGCAGCTAACACTTGGTGTTTGGAAAGGAGAACTTCTACTATTTCATCATTTGCTGTGGAAAGTCGCTGGAAATAAGGTAGAAAGCTGGGTCAGTGCATGCAGTAGGAACAGCCTTCTGTGTGGTTTGAAACTTGGCTATATCAGTTACCTTCAGCATATCCAGAGACAGCTGGTGGGCAGGAGGATAAAAACTTTCTAGGGAAAGCAGCAGACAAGCCTGAAAGATACACGCTTTCAGATTGGATTCATAATATGTTGGAAGGTCAAAGGTTTTTTTTATACTTGTTTTTATTTGGCTATGCCACGTGTCTTAGTTACAACATGTGAACTCTTGTGGCAAGCAGGATCTAGTTACCCAAGCAGGGTCTAGTTACCCCACCAGGAATCGAACCTGGGCCCCCTGCATTGGGAATGTGGCGTCTTAGCCACTGGATCACAAGGGAAGTCCCTCAAATGTTGAGTCACAGAAGGAAAGCGGACTGGCACTCACCAAAGGCTTTGAGTCACTGAGGACGTGGTACTGCAGGAACTGGTGCAGCATGTAGAAGAGGTTGTGCTGGACGAGCGTCTTGATGACCAGCTCGTGTAAATAATGCTGAGAGACAGACAGACACGTCAGTCAACTACGACAGACTAGCGATGCAGCGTGCCGAGGACCGTGGCTGCTCTCAGTGAAGTTCCCGTCACTAAGAGAAGTGGGTGCGGGTGAAAGAACCCAGCCCTGATCTGACACCGATTTTTCCACTGAAGAACACAGGGTCCTATGAGGGGGTGCCTCACTCAGCCAGGTGTGCAGACCCTTGGGGGATACTGCGTCACTTCAGTTAAGACAGTGACCTGCTTTTACTCTAATGATTCCCTGTCCCTGGAACGTGGGCCCACAGAGGTACCTGTACTGTGATCTGAAACTGGTTCAGGGAACGGATGTACTCCATGAGCACGGCGATCACGAATTTGTGCGGCGTCTCCTGCACAGAGAACGGTTAGACACACACGTGACTCCTTGTTCATCTGCCCCCTGGCTTGCGTGGTTCCACTTGGCTGCGCTGTGCTGCTTCAGTCATGTCCAACTCTGTGCGACCCATGGACCATAGTCCACAGGCTCCTCTGTCCATGGGATTCTCCAGCCAAGAATACTGGAGTGGGTTGCCATGCCCTCCTCCAGGGGATCTTCCTAACCCAGGGATGAAACTCACATCTCTTACATCTGCACTGGCAGGCAGGTTCTTTACCGCTAAGCCACCCTCCAGACCCTCCCTGGTCTGTGATCATATTTAAGCTTGAGTATTAGAGGCCAAACGATGAGCATTCATCCAGTCCTCACTCCAAGACAGCTCGGTTACTCTAATCACATTCTGAGTTCTTTCTCCTCAGTTCCCTTCATGTATGATCACTGCCTTGGGAATCCTAAGCCCAAAGGGGGCTGGCGAGCCTCCCCTACCTTCTTCTCCGTGAACACTGACAGAACGTGGGTGTACATGTCAGACTGGTCGACCACGGCCTGGGTGCGCACCGGCCTCCTGAGCAGCGGGCCACTCCGGCTCTGCCCCGCCTCCACGGCCTGCACACAAACCACAGACAGGGTCTCAGTCATCTTCTGGGTAACGGCATGTTTACAGTCAACCCCAAAAGACCAAATTCCTAGATGCTGTGAGCCTGGACATGAGCAGAGGATGACACTTGGACAAACTCTGCAGTGCAGCTGGAGAGGGTGTTTAGCAGGTCAGAGCTGATCATCCTGAAAACACACCAGTGTTCATGGATGGAACCTAAAAGCCTAAGACGTAGTTTTATTGAGAATTTTTTTTAACCTCTTAAAATAACTCCCTAATAATATTAATTGCAAGCCATGTGGCATTTGTTGTCTAATAAAGTGCCTACTGCATCTTTGTTTTATGAAGCCCAGATCCTACACTGACTGAAAAATATCTCTTACAATGACTATCAATAGAATTTTTTTTTTTTTTGCTGAGCAGCAAGGCTTGTGGGATTGACCACAATCCAGATCAGGGACTGAACCCGGGCACTCAGTGCTGAGAACACAGAGTTCTAACCACTGGGTCGCCAGAGAATTCCCTCAATAGCTTTTTAAATGGCAAGCAAGGCTCCCCAAACGTCACTGAACAAGAAAGGCCTGTGAGATCTTGACGACTTCACCTCACTTTGTAATGCTGACTCTGCGGGGGGCACCTGAGAACCTGCATTTGCAGACGCCCGATGCATTCCAGTGGTGGTGTTGGTGGCCCACGCTCTTGACTCCCACAGGTTTACAAAGCCAGAGCACCGCAGTGTAGGGGCTCACAGAGGCTGCCATTTGAGATCAGACCTGCTGCCTCCTCTGCCCACAACACCCGTGGCAGGGACAGGACAGCTCCAGAAGGGCATGGGTCTGAGGACAGGGCCACACAAGGCTGCACACTGC
This sequence comes from Cervus elaphus, assembly GCF_910594005.1. Lineage (NCBI taxonomy): Eukaryota > Metazoa > Chordata > Mammalia > Artiodactyla > Cervidae > Cervus > Cervus elaphus. The sequence continues at coordinate 36,389,424 of NC_057841.1, forward strand.
ACCTCAGCCCTGTTATCCCTGAGAGGCTAAAGGGAAGGGGTTCTAGGGGGTTGTTATTGTTTAAAACCACTGCCATTTTTAGCCTTCGGACTACTCAGGTTCATGAAGGCAAATAATTCATTCCACTTGTCCTGAACTTCCTTCTAGCTTCAGAAGACACACTTATGAAACAGTATAAGCCTACCCTTCACAACAGACATTCGACATTTTTGTTTGTTTTTTTTCTTTTTTTGGCCACAAGTGGCATGCGAGATCTTAAGTCCCCAGACCGGGGAAACTGGTCCCAGACCATGCCCCTAGCAGTAGAAGTGCTGGGAGCGTGGAGTCTTAACCACTGGACCACCGGGGAAGTCCAACAAACACCTGAGCCTACGACAGGAAAAGCACAGTGCTAATACTTAATCATCAGGATCCTAAAAGGAGCTTGACTGAATGACAGGAAAAGTCTTGTTTTTATAGCTTTTCCATCCTAAAAGGAAAGGAAGATGTGGCAAAATGATTTACATTACTGATTTACCAAAGTCTTGACTCTGGCTTGGCAGAAAGACATAAAATAATGCAAACCGAGACTGATTTTCTTATCCGTTACATAAAGGGAGACCACAAGGATCTATACATGTATATGACCAAACAGATTAAAAACAACAAATGAAGAGGAAGCCATTAAGTGACATTCAGCCCCTGGGCTCAGGGGACACAGGGACTCTTAAGTTTATGCTGCCTGTAAACATCCACCATGCCCCCTGGCACAGGGCAAACCTCAGTGGTGTCATTCTATGAGAATCTTGCTTATAGTTACATTGAAAATGTACCTGGGGTGGGGTCGGGTGGAGCTCCCCCTGGTGTACATACAACTTACCATCGTGTAACTCTGCTCGGCGTCCAGGTATTTCTTATACTCCTGGTTGAGTTTGTCAAAGACGGTGGCTATCACGGGCAACGTCGCTCTGTCTGACTCTGTCAACACTGGAAGGAATCAAGGTTCACACCGGTCAGCCTACATGCTAGGAGAGAAAGGACTTGTTTCCAAGGGTCACCAGGAGACATGACAGTTTAGGGGCTGGGGGCCCTGAGGGTGGTCACCAGCCCTTGCCGGTTACTGACAGAAGGCGTCAGGAGAGTCTCAGAGTATTAACAGACAAAACATCCTGAGTGACTTGGACTCAGAAAAGAGTTTCTTTTCCAGCTGGGAGGGCATCCTCTACCCTCGTGTGTGCCCAGGTTTAGGTCTGTTTCTTTAGTCTCTCCTACCCAAGAAATATCTTGCAGGGATACATCAAAAAGCAGCCTTTCCAGGGGGTTAAATGATGCCCCCGTCATGAGCCTACAGGCTGCAGAGAGGAGAAAAGCGTGGCACATCTCACGGCGGGCATGCAGGCCATGTCAGGAATCAGACCGAGGGGCTGAGGACCCCCAAGCCCTACTCACTCTGCGAGCACACAGACAGGATGACCACCTTGCACTCCTTCCTCTGCAGGAGGAAGTCCACGAGCCTGCCTTTATCCGGCAAGAGGTTCACTATGGGCTGCAGTTTCACCTGGAGGTTCCAGAGGTAACCTGGTGGAGAGGCGGCACGCTGAACCCTGGCTGCAAACCAGAGCAGCGGCCCCCGAGCTGCTCCCCTCCACCTTCACGGCGGGCGCGGGGGGCGATGCTGCAGAGCTGAGCCAGTGGCTGCGCTCACAACACCGCCCCGGCTGCGACGCTCAGGACACCCACTCCACCGGGACTGCAGCCAACGAGCTCTGCGTGTTGGCCGACTCCTCACGGAGGAACCCTCCCTGCACCCGCGGAGCACCCACTGAAGATGGGCACCTCCTCCCCTTCGGCACTGACGGAGGGCAGGTGGCAGCCCGCGCACGGCTCTGGTCCCGGGCTCCTCTTCTGCTCTGACTCGTCAGTCAAAGGCGACTCCTAAGGCTCCCAGAGGAGCTCTGGAACCCACCATCCACCCAGCCCTGGGCACCCCCTGTCCCCAAACCTCCCAACACCCTCACTGCTGGGCAGTGGGCACAGTCCTTCTCAATGGGGGTCTGGGAGAGAAAGGCTTCACTGGAAATGTCCGAGTCAGCCCTTTCTCCCCAGGACCAGCACCGAGCAAGTACCCTCGAGACGGACAGAAGACCATCCACAAGCTCATCTTTTCTAACAGGACACCCCCAACCTGCACCTCAGACCCACCTTGACTCGCGCTGATGATGATATCGGGCTGGAAGACGATCCACGATGAAGAGTCCACACGTTATAGGAAACACTACCCCAGGAGAGGAGGACAGAAGACAACCCAGCTCCCATTAGCATCCGCCCCACCGCTCACTGAGGCCCCCATGGAGGCCCGGCCCTTGATGAGAGGGAAACCCCACGGGTGCTTTCAATGGTGTGATTCACCCCTGACTTGGGGGCTTGAACCACCCTTAGACCCCGGTGTAAGGAGAGGTGACAGCTCCCCTCCCCAGCCCTGCCAAGGCCTTCAGAAAAGATACAGAGTTTACACGGGACGGGGGACTGGCTGGTCACAGGAGCCGGACCTACAAACGAAAAAGACACGTGTGTAAGGGCTAAGTAACCCAGCCAGAAAGTGCTGCCAGTACAACACTTAATACTTTCTAAGCGCTTCAGTGCGTGTTCATTCGACTGCAGTTAAGTAAGGAGGAAGTGAGTTGGCATGTCCCACTGATAACACCCATCAGGAGGAAGAAGGAAGTCGAGAACAATCCATGAAGAAGTCTTAAAGGAAGAAGTCTTGAAAGAAGTGGAAAGCAGATTGAGGTTTCTTTCACAGCGCTGTCTTGCTTTTTTACACACGTGCACAAGAACTGAAAAAGTTACCTGGGTGATTTCAGATTGGAAGATAGGTTTTAATCAGCTGGTTAGACAAGATGTCAATTTTGCACAGACTCCCCCACCCCTACCCCCCGCCCCATTAGAGGACCGGGCTGGAATATTTATAGAGTTGTTTTTGCCCCAATTGCCAGCAGTTATTTTCATGCTGAATAAGCAATCGCAGATACCAGCCATTCATCTGACATCATCTACTCTTTAAGTGCTGACATCTTTCCACTACCCTGGAAAAAGGAAGAAGCTGGAAAGACCAGAGAAGGCTGAGACCTAATCAGATGTGAGAACTACAGCCGACTCAAACAAGGCAGGCGTGAACTCCACGGGCCCACTTACACAGGGATATTTCTCAACAGTAGAAACCACAGGACTACATGGTCTGTGGGTGACTGAATCTTCAGGTGCAGACCGATGGATATGGAGGACTGACCATCAGTTATATGCAGATTAACCCTCATTGTTCAAGGGTCAACTGTGGCTTGTTCTCAAACTCTGCTCAGCTGGCTGATCCTGCAAGACCCAGCACGCAGGCACGAGGCAGAGCTCCGGCTAAACTATCAGCCAGAGCCTGACCTGATTCTTCTCGTGACAGGTACACGGTAGTCCTGTCAGTGGGTGAGGTCAACCCAAAGCTATCTGACAAGGATTCCTTTGAGAAAACGCTCCTCCCAGAGTTCCACATGTGCACCTTCTGACTCTGGTTTATACGTGGCAACCAACTTGGTTGGTTGGTTGTATATACAACCAACTTACTCCAGACTTCCATCTCCTTGAAAAAGAACATGCTTTGAGTTCTCCCCTGAAGTCAGTCACACTGAGTAAAAGCAAAAGGAACGAAATGGCTTTTCCCCTTTCCTGACATCCTGACCTCCTCTCTCCTCTGACTTCTCACTGCCACCGCTTCGGGTTGGAGAATGGGTTCAGAATACTCACAACCACAGCCTTAACACTTCCCATGACCACCAGTCAAGGGAAAACAACAGTCTTTGTCATCATAGTGACACAGAACGTAAGAACGATAAGGAGAACTGGTCCCAGCTCAAAATAACAGCCATAAATACCCAAATTTAACTGCTGGGTTACCGAGCAGAGACAAGCAGAAACGTCAACATCTTACTCAACATTAAAAACTCTTTGAGCTTCAGTGGGTAATCACAATGCTCCATTGTAAAGCTCAGAGAAAAGAAGCATTCTGTTTTCTTCAAAGGGAGATTCATGTCACTTGTAAAATGCTTTTCATGAGAACACAGTTTTAACTTATAGACTCAGTAGTGTTAGTCGCTCGGTCGTGTCCGACTCTGAGACCCCAAAGACAGCCGCCCAGCAGGTTTCTCTGTCCATGGAACTCTCCAGGCAAGAATACTGGAGTGGGCTGCCATTTTCTTCTCCAGGGGATCTTTCCAATCCAGACTCTGAACTCGCATCTCCTGCGTTGCAGGCAGATTCTTTATTATCTGAGCCACCAGGGAAGCCCAAGTTTCAGTAGTGACGTTAAAACCGACAGACAGAACCAGCCCTGGAAAAGCGAACAGATGTGGGAAGCCCGGGACCTGCTCCCCCTTCCACCCACACACGGTGACTCCCTCTTACCTGCCGCGGGGATCTGATAGGGCTGGATGGATCGAGCTGGGAGCACCGGGTGATGCAGAGTAACAGAGCCGTCGAATTCCCCCCTTAACCTGATATCAAATATCACCGACGTCTGGCGGGTAGAAAGACAACAGTGTGGTATCCGTCCAACAGACCTCAGGACCTCACATCTTCTGTTCAGATCTGCTGAGGGAGCCTCGTGTCTGTGATCTACCCCTGCATGCTGGTGGCTATCTGGGGAGGACTCTGCTGCGACATCACAGCTCTCCGCCAGCTCTCACACGGATTCCCACATTTATGACTCACTGCCTCTGAAGGGCTCCAGTGATGGGAACACAACCTTTTTACTTTAACTTGCGACACCTTCATTAGTTAACAACACGGGTGTCACCAGCCTCCAGGAGGCAAGTGGCTTGTCTTCCACTGGACACCCAGCTGACAGGGCATTCTAGTTCTTTCTCTGGAGCCACGTGGCCTCAAAACCACCATCATTTACACTTACAAAGGAAGTGCAAGGCTCAGGCGCTAAAGCAACAGAGTAGCTTGGCAGGAATTCCTGGCTTAGATGACTCAACCAAATGACTATTCTCAAGTTTGGTCTCATGTGTGTTGTTTTCTGAAATCGTATTTAATTATCCTAATCAACTGGTAGGGTTTTCCTAAACCATCTAGAAGACCAAACCCATTTCTACCTGGAAGACCAAACCTTTGAGCATTAAAAGCATTTTCTATCTTTTTCAGAATGTTTTGTCCTTTTTCACAGTTCCTTGGAGCAGGACACCCCCCAGTCCTACCTCTGTGTCCTGATGATGAACCACTACCAGGTTGTCCACCACGTTTAGGGCGAACTTCCCCGTCCGGTTTAACTTCAGTATGTGCATCTTCTTACAGGCACCTTCTCTGTAAGACAAGAGAAAGGTCACAAAATAGATCAACAAGCTTTAGTTTGTGTTTTAAAACTGGAGAAGAGGGAAGACAGCATTAAATGTACCGTGGTAGATGATACAGGACTACCTCTGCTCCAGTACTATTGGAGGTCCGAGAATGATGCCTCAGGAAGAGAACGTACAGCTGGCCATATCTGATCAGAGAACAAGGAGACGTAAGTCACGCTGGTCATCTGACATCCTTCCATTCTACTGAGTTATAAGGCCATAGGTAAGTGAATTACAAGATACCCACTTAATCAGATATTCTGCAGCCAACAGAAACATTTACAAAGAAAGTGCAGTTAGCTTAAAAAAAAGAAATCTAATATTAAGTGAAAAAGGGGGGGGGGATGCAAAACTAAATAGAACTTGTTCACAGTAGTAAAAAACCCACAAACTTATGCAGGCTGTCCAGAACTACTGGAAAGAAATGCAAGTTGTTAATAGTCGTCCTTGAGTAACATGCTGCGCTCATGTGCTCAGTCATGTCTGACTGCGACCCCATGGACTGTAGCCCACCAGCTTCCTTTGTCCATGGGATTTCCCAGGCAAGAATAGAGGGCTGGGTTGCCATTTCCTCCTCCAGGGGCTCTTCCAACCCAGGGATCGAACCCAAGTCTCCTGCAATGGCAGAGGGATTCTGTACCACTAGTGCCACCTGGGAAGCCCAGAGTAATATGCCAAGTCTATTTTTCTTTTCACTTTCTGTGATTTCCCAGTTTTGTAAAATGAATACAGTCCTTAATCAGAGGAAAGAATAATCACTTTGCATTTTTTAGCTTCATCTGATAAATGCTGCTGTGACCAGTTCCTGTAGGCAGGCTTTTCTTTCAGGAGTTCACAGTGTTGGGGCCTGCCTCAGGGATAAGGAAGAGACAGAGGGAAGGGTCTCCTTTTGCAAAGGTTGTTCTTATTTTTTTCTACACCATCATGCCTCAGATTTCTTAAAAAAAAAAAAAGCATTCTAAGTGCTAAAAATATTTTACCATTTGGAAACCAGTTTTAGGCCATAAGAGAATCAGAAGTAATTTAGAAGCAAAGTGTTGATATCTGTTGAATTTGGGTATACAGGAGAGTCTCTGAATTAGTTTTATTTTTGTGTTTGATATTTTCATAATAAAGTTTTTAAATTGAGCTATCTACATTTCCAAATGAAAATAAACCTTCCTACACAAATAATTTAGGTCTACATCTGTTAGATAAAAAATGTAAACTATGTTTTCCTTTAGAACAAGTATATTTTATCTAAAAAAATCTTTGATAAGCTTCAACTCAGAACTAAAAAAAAATTTCTGAAACTGAGAAATAAATTGGCTCAATGGTCTCATTTTATCAGACTAATGTGGTGAAAAAACTTCTCTAAGATCACAAAGTCAATAAAATCAGAAAAGAATGTCAGGAAGATGAGCTTTCTACATTCGTAAGATCCGGAAGTGGAGAAGCCAGGGTTCTTCTCGTGTGTTCTGAGGCTACAGGAGCCAGGGCAGCCCCGGTGTGCTTACAACAACCTCCTATCATGACAGGGCTGAAAGCAATTACCAGGAGGAATTCTCCCAAAGGACAGACATACATTGTCGCCATGGCAATGTCTCTCTCCGAGAGGCTCAGTTTAGTTGACTTTGGGGCAGCTGGTAATTCAATCTCAAACTTGGGCAGCTTCGACATGGTGCCAGCCTGTTTGGGGGAGAAAAAGTGTTTTTGCAAAAGCTTATTAAGCCCTTCTGATGTTTCAGCACTCCCCACGTCAAATCACTGAGGATACACATGCACTGTGTCTTCCACTCCTCTTCAGGGTTCCAGGGGCCTGGCCTTAGGACTCATTCTTGGCGGAGATGGGATGGTATGGGGTGCCCTCTAGTGGTCAGAAGGGGGCGAGGCTCTCGTTGATGGGATGGTATGGGGTGCCCTCTAGTGGTCAGAAGGGGCGAGGCTCTCGTTGGTGGAACTTGCCCCTTTGAAGTTACAGGATCAGTTAGGCTGTTATCAGAGAACTTTTTTAAAGGGAGGCCGACCCTTACCCGGAAGTAGAAGGGCTGCAGCACATTTCCAAGCACTGTGGTGGACAGCAGAATCACGGAGCCCTCGGGACAGTACATGTACCAGTTCACGTTGATGTTCTGGCTCTTCAGAAGCTTCAGATTCCGCTTCTCTGGTAACACCTGACACAAAGTTCAAGAAACAGAAGCCTCATTTGAAAACAGCAAATGGGAAATTCCCTGGCGGTCCAGTGCCTCTGGACTCTGTGCTTCTGCTGCAGGGAATGCAGGTTTGATCCCTGGTCAGGGAACTAAGATCCTGCATGCCTCGACGTACGGCCAAAACAATAAAAAAGAAAATACCTGAAGACTGACACAGTACACAAAGAAAATCATAAAATGAAGAAGTCAGTAGTTAAGGAGGGGGAAAAAATCATTTTTATTTATTACAGCTACTATTCTTCCAGTGCTGTGCTTATTAACACTTCCAAATCTTAGCTCATTTATTCTTTCCCTGTCCCCAAGGGCTGGACATCATTAGGCTGATTTGAGGGGAAAAAATAAGGCTCCAAGGGGCAAAAGAACCTGTGACAACCCAGGCAGCCCACCTCACTCCAGGGCCGCCCAAGCCCCCACACTCCCAGGCACCATCCTCCCAAGAGTGGGGAGCAGCAGCATCCTTGGTTGATATGGATCCAGCGAAACAAGCCGACACCCTGGAGCCATGTGCACCAAATCAGCCACCGCCCTGCCTGCAGAATCAGCCTTCCTCCTGGTCTCCCGCTCGATCTGAGGCTGGGGGTAAGGGGGTATCCTTCTTCTAACAGACTTGTTCATGAGACTCCACATGCAAACCGAGTAACTATTTTATAATAATGGCACATTTAAAATATACTCAGAAACTCATACATTAAGGAGTGCTGAATAGAGCCCCAAGATGATGTTAACACTCCCAGAACACTGCCCTGAAGAACTGACATGGAAGTCAACGTTGGGGATATGGATTTCTTGATGATCCAGGGATAAAAAAATAAAGGTGTGTCAGATTCCTCTTTCTTTCCAACTTATTTCTTGAAGATCTTAAAACCACCTAGATGACCCGAATGTACACTCTTCTACTTCTGAGAACAGAAAGATGTACTTTTAAATGACTGCCCCAGGAACCCTTCTGTAAAGCTACAATCCTTTCCTTGCTATTCACAGGCACAAAATTCTATTTCTGTGCATATGGGATTCAGGTCGCTTTTCTTTCTGACAGTCACTAAGGTTCTGATAACGGACCTACAGCAAAGTACCACGGCATTCACAGCACCCTGTGTTACAGAGGTGTGCCTCCTCCATTAGTACATTCCAAATGAAATTACACTGGTTTTGTTGGGGCAACAAACTTAACACCTGAAAGAATTCTAACCCTCTCCACATTGGCTCCACTTAAGAGATTTCAGGAGCTTTCTCAATAGATCAGGCAGCTGGAACAGATTAACACATTACTGACCAGGGAATTTTTGCAGAAACTAAGGCCTGTGGCCAGCAATTTGTTATGTAAGTGAATACTGAAACACTCTGGTCAATTACATTCCAGTAACATAAGATGCATTACTATGCCTCTGGTCAGTAAGTTAGTTATTAAAAGATAAAGAGGAAAGTCCAATGTAAACAACAGAGTGAAAAGGCAACCTACAGAACAGGAGAAAGTATTTGCAAATTGTCTATCTGATAAAGGGTTAATATTCAAACTATACAAACACTTCCTACAACTCGACAAAAAGAAAATAACCCAATTTAAAAACAGAGGGGACTTCCCTGGTGGCACAATGGATAAGAACCTGCCTGCTAATGCAGGGGACAGGGTTTCGATCCCTGGTCCGGGAAGATTCCACATGCTGCAAGCAACTAAGCTCACGTGCTACAACTGCTGAAGCCTGCTCGCCCTAGAGCCTGTGTTCCCCAAGAAGCTGCTGCAATGTGAAGCCCGAACACCGCAACAAAGAGTAGCCCCCGCTCGCTGCAATTAGAGAAAGCCCTTGAGCAGCAACAAAAACCCAGCACCGCCAAAGATAAATGAAATAAATATTATTTTGTAAAAAAAAGGAATAGACACCATCCAGAGCACGAACAAAAGGACAACAAGCCATGAACAAGGTGTATACCATCATCAATCAGAGAAATGCAAATCAAGACCACAATGAGACACCCTCTGACACCCAGCAGGATAACTGCTATGGATAAAACAGAAAACAAGTTTTAGTGGTGAGATGCAGAAACCGGAACCCTTGTGCACCGCTGCTGGGAATGGCATTACTGCTATGCGGAAATGCCTCAAAAATTAAAAACAGAATTATTATGTGATCCAACAATCCCATCTGGGGGTTATATACCCAAAAGAACTGAAAGCAGGATCTCGAAGAGACACTCATACACTTGTGTTTATAGCAGCATCATTCACAGTAGCCAAAAAATGAAAGCAGTGCCAGTGTCTGTCGGTAGATAAACGGACAAACAGAATGTGGTGTATGTATTCAATGGAATATTTTCCAGCCTGGCAAAGGAAGGGAATTCTGACGCATGCTGTAATATGGATGAACCTTGAGGACATTATACTAAGTGAGAAAGGACAGTCAGAAAAAGACAAACATTGTAAGATCCCATTTATAGGAGGCAGAGGACCTTAAAGCAGACAAATTCATAGAAGCAGAAAGGAAATCAGTGGTTACCACGGGCTGGGAAAGGGGAAATGGGGAGTTGTTGTTCAATAGGTACTGAGTTTCAATTTTACGAGATAAAAGTTCTGGAGCTTGGTTTCACGACAATGTGAAAATATTTAATGCTAATGAATTATATACTTAATGGTTAAGATGGTAGATTTCATGTTCTGTGCTTTTTATCACAGTTAAAAAAAATTCTGCGACTTCCCTGGCGGCCCAGTAGTTAAAGCTTCCAATGCAGGGGGCAAGGGTTCAATTCTTAATAGGGGAACTAAAATCCCACAGGGCACAGCCAAAGAATAAAAATAAATAAAAGAAATAAGAATAATAAAAATAAGTTTAAAAAAAAATTCTTTTTAAGATGAAAAGGCAATTCATAAAACAGGAAACACAAATGTACAATACACAAAAGATGCTTAGCACCCTCCTAATGAAACATGCAAATTAAAATGGCTTTCCACCTCTTAAGATTAGCAAATGTCTACAGACTTACGGTATCTAGCTCTGCTATCGGTGTGGAAAATAGAGATTCCTATATTGCTAGTGATAATGCAACTTCTGGAAGAAATTTAACAATATCTGTTCAGGTTTTTACTTTTTATTCTTAATTTAGTTCTTACTCACATTTTATCTTTTGGCCTTGTTGCAAGGCATGTGGGATCTTAGTTACCTGATCAGGGACAGAACCTTCAACACCCCCACCCCACAAATACCACCCATTGGAAGCAAGAAGTTCTTAATTACCAGACCACCAGGAAAGTCCCTGTTCAGCTTTTTAGGTATTCATACCTAGACTGTAATTGCCCTTCCAAGAATTGTGTCATCTAAGAATATAAAGCAGTGTTTACAAGCTCATACACTGCTTGAACTCACTACAGAATTGTTTGTAATCACTAGAAAACAAAAGATGTTCATGAACAAGAAATGGTAAAACTGTAGCACATCTACACACCTGAATACCAATCGGAACAAAATATGGTAGGATGTGTGAGAAATATCCCTATGCAAAGAAAAAACAACCAGTTGCAAAAGTTTATACAATAGAACCATATTTGTAAGTGCAGGAACCAAGTGGAGGAACAAGCACCAAATCAGTTCATAATGGTTGCTTCCAGGGATTGTGGGGGACTTTTTACCTTCCATATAAAGTAAAGGTAAGATCTGAATGTTCTACCAAAAAATATGTATTACTTGTAATTAGAAAAAAAAGAATAAAAACCCAAGTGAATTCAAACAACTGCTAAAACATGATCACAAACCTTTCTCTAGAACATGTAAGTAAAAAACATTTGTTCTTGATTGTTTGCTAAGTCTTATCTGACTTTTTTGCGACTCTGTAGACTGTAGCCCACCAGACTCCTCTGTCCATGGGATTTTCCTGGCAAGAATACTGTAGTGGGTTGCCATTTCCTTCTCCTGGGGATCTTCCTGACCCAGGGATCGAACCTGCGTCTCCTGTATTGGCAGGTGGATTCTTTACCACTGAGCCACCAAGGAAGCCCAAGTAATAAATATAATACCTGGTAAAATTCGATTCCTTGATCTGTGATGAAGACAATTTCAGTAGAACTGGTCCAGCAGAATCCTAGTATGTTGGCATTTTTGGTCTGAAAGGAATTGTAGAAAGATTTTTTTTAATTAATAAAAAAAAAATGAACGTGTAATTTTTTTCAAAAGTTTAAAGTACTTTTAAAACTACTTTAAAGTACTTTTAAAGCACTTTCTCAAAAGTTTAATGTTTAAAGTGCTGTTTATATCACTCTGATAAAAGTTACCAAGATTTGGTTACTTATGAACAAATCAAACTGTTAAATACAGTGTTCCCAGATCTCCACCTGAAACACCTCACTGAAGCACCTGAATGTGAAGTCCTTCCTGTCAACAGGATGGGGGAAAGGACTAAGTTTGGCAGGAAGGTAACTGCCCAGCACTCTGATACCAACCTCTACCTTTAGAAATCAAAGGACAGCTGACATGCTGAGTCAAACACACCATAAAAGCTAGTGGTATAAAGGCCTAAAGATTTTCCTTGACTGTTACCCAAAGTGGGGCTGAAGGTCTCGAGCCCTGCCCTGAGTCACCTGGAGAAAAGCCACGCTGGGAGCCTCAGAGCAGCTAGGCCAGGACCAGGCTCTGCTGCACAGAGCCACGGAGCCTGCCAGGGGCTAAGGTGTCTGCAGATGGGCCCCTCTTTGCTGGGAAGCCATCAGAAGTATCAGTCACTCAGTCATGTCCGACTCTCTGCGCCCCCATGGACTGCCAGACTCCTCTGTTCGTGGGATTCTCCAGGCAAGAATACTGGAGTGGGTTGCCCTTTCCCCCTCCAGGGGATCTTCCCAACCCAGGGGTCAAACCTGCATCTCCTGCTTTGCAGGCAGATTCTTTACCTCTGAGCCACCTGGGAAATCTGAGGAACCCAGGGGGATCCTCAAGTAGCAAAACCATTACAAAGATACGCAAAGACAAACCCCTTCACCAGCAGCGTCTGCTGGGTTTCCTGGGTGCCACGATGCTCTCTGAGCTGAGCCCCATCTAGCTCATCAGCTCAGCAAACCTGATTAAAATGGATTAGAATCTCCACTGACGGGAGGGACGGAAGAGGAAAGACACAAGGAGCCAAGTCCAGACAACATCATCAGGAAAAAGGGGGAGAGAACTCCTTTTCTGAAAACCTCCAAAGAGGCTGCTATGAAGGGAACCCAAGGTCTGACCCAGAAACGCCGCCTAGCGGAGAAGAGCAGGGGCCACAGGAAGACAACAGCTACCAAGGGCTGAAGCGGCTCGGTGTTCAACATCGCCCATCTGTTTAGTCCTGCCAGCTCCATCTTACAGCTGAAGAAATGCACTTTAAAATTAAAGTTAAAAGGTGTCTGAAGTCAGAGCCAACGTGAGGCAGATCCCAGGGTCCAAGCACAATCTAATTCCACATTTGTGCTCTCAATTACCCGGCTACCCTGTGCCTCTGACCCTGGGGTTTACGCCCACCAGCTCAGACAGAATCACCCCATCGGCCCATACCTTGCACTCCTGAGTGTACTCCAGCTGAGAACTATCCGGGATAAAATTAGAAAAGTCCTGAAAGGAAAGAAGCACACAAGAGGAGAAGTGTGAATCTTCAAGTACAAAGAGACAAGAGGAAAAAGACAAATAAATTTAAAAAGGGATCAGAAAAAAAAAATGGACAAAACCCCAAAGACAGGAAAAATAAAACAACCTATCTGGACAAGCTGCCCCATTATCAGCAACAGGTTGACAATTCCAATTTTTAAAATGAGTTAATCCAAATATTGTTAGGGTTCAGAAACTGATTTTGAAAATGCATTCCTCAAATGACTGACTTCAGAGAAATGGGTTGCTATATTTTACAAGAGGCTTTCCAAAAATTTTAGCAGTTAATACTGACAGAAAGAAACAGGATTTGCCTTTCTCAACAGCTTTTTCTCTACAAATGGCGATGGTGAATACTGACGAAAGCCAAAATGCCAACAAGCTGCTCCAGCTTTGAATATCTGCTCTTAGATCAAGCATTCAAAGATGAAAGAAATGAAAATATGAAGATACTGAGGTAAGGCTAACTCCCAAAGTTGCCAAAAATATGCTTTACAAAATCTATGGTTCCAGTTATCCATCAAAACAAAAGATGCCTGATGTTCCAAATAACTTTTAAAAAAACGTTAAGGGGACTCTCTGCAATTCCAGGAGTTAGGATGTCTCACTTTTATTGCCAGGGGCCCAAGTTTGGTGCCTGGTTGGGGAGCTAAGCTCCTGCTAGCCACGTAGAGCAGAAGGAAAAAAAAAAAGGAAAAATTTAAAAAGAGGTACATAAAAAAAATTTTTAAGTCAAAAATGACAAACTAAGGCCATTAAGCATTTATCCATTTAAATGTCTTTCTCATCTTCAAGAATACGAAAACTCAAATACAATGCAGCATAGAACTACCGCTTCCATGAAATTAAAATAAAAATGGGCCCTTTGACACTGGAATTTTGCAGTTTGTTCTCTTCCAAATGTACTTCTAGTTTTATATTTCCCCATTCCTTATTATTTACTGTGTATTTTTATTTGGTCTATTTTCTCTGCCGTCAAATGTCTGACTCTTTGCAACCCTATGGACTGTAGCCCGCCAGGCTCCTCTGTCGATGGGATTCTCCAGGCAAGAATACTGGAGTGGGTTGCCATGCCCTCCTCCAGGGGATTTTTCCAATCCAGGGACTGAATCCGCATCTCTGGTGTCTCCTGCATTGCAGGCAGATTCTTTACCACTAGCGCCACCTGGGAAGCCCACCAAATGTACTTCCAATGTCCTCTGCTTGGTACTATAAAGATATGTCTTACCACGGTCTTTGAGGTCCTCTGAACAGCCAATATCTTATTTTCCAAGGAAAACTTGATGCACTTCACTTCTCCCTTGTCCTCCATTCTTTAAGAAGAAAGAGCAGGTGATGAGTTGTACAGTTCATGACTGCATTCTAGCTTCTATCATTTTATGAGAAGAAAAAAGACAAGTTAAATATTCAGGAAGCAGCAAATCTTAGTTTAAAATGACAATGATATTTCTGAAGCTTCAGTAGGACCACTTTTCAAATAGCAGAGTCCAACTGGCAACAGGAGGCAGAAGAAACTGACCGAATTGCACGTAACAAGTGACTAAGGTGTTGCGAACACTGTACTTTCACCTGAGCCTCCTTTTAGATGTCACTGAGTCTAGACCCCAGAGCAACTTTCTCCACACACTGCCGCCTTCTCTCTCCATTGCCTTCACAGCAACACCTTTTTTCTCCTGAGATGCTGGCAGCTGTGAGATATTTACTTATTTCTGATTGAAGTATATAGCAGCGCTTTTGAAAGAGGAGTCTACTTTTTCTACCCAGCACCCCATGGGCTGTGCCGCCCAGGATGGCTGCACCTCCATCTCACAACCACCTCAGATGGACATCAAGAGGAAGCCAAGGGCTGGATCACAGGGGAAACTCTCGAAGGAAAGGGGGCACTCACTGTCCCGATTATGGTGATGGTTTCAGGTATCAAAACTCATCAACTATATATGTCAAATATATGCAGTTAGTAATAATTAGACCACAACAGAGCTATTAAAAGTAGCAAGATGTTTTTAAAACAGGGTAGGGAATTTCCTGGTGGTCCAGTGGCTAGGACTCAGCACTTTCACTACTGGGCCTGGGTTCGATCCCTGGTCGGCAAACTATGATCCCACAAGCCGCTCAGTGTGGCCAAAAAAATCAGAGGGTAAACTCAGTATCTCCCCTCAAGTCTTCCTGAGCCCCCTGGGCTAGATCATCATGGCCTTGCCCCCACTTTCCACACCCAAGTGACCAGCGAGTCTTACTCCAGACCTTCCTAAGCAACCCCAGAGAGCCTACTGGAGGCCAGTCAACCCCGTCGTTGGTCTACACTGCCTTCAGGCAGGTTTCCACTGCACCGGTTCAGAATGCAGCAACGGTCTCTTAATGGGATACCTGACTCCTATGACAGGTTCCCAACTAATCAAGCTTCAATGCTGCACCAGTGCACTCTTCCCAAATACTCATCTTTTTGCCTTTTTTAAAAATCTAAAGTAACGAGATGAACCCTGAAATCCACAGCAGAATATAGAGGGTTCAAGCTGACTGCCGTCAGTGGCCACACCACCACCCACGCCTTCCCTGCGTGAAACCTCGTCTTCAGTCACACAGACAGGGAATCCCTCCCCCGCAACAGGGAGACTGCTTGTCTTCATGTTCTCTCCATCCGGAAGCCTCCTGTCCACCTAGAAGCCTCCCTTTCAGGCCTCGATCCTCTCTGAGGCCTTCCCCCTCCCAGGCAGTGGTCTTCCCCAGCCCATTCCAAGATAAATGCCCATATCTTCTCTGTGCCTACATTCTGAAGCGAGGGTGATCACAATACCTATCACAGTAAATACTATGCGTCCACTCCCTGCCTCCCAACACTAAATGTATGGGTTTTCCAAAAGC
Source organism: Cervus elaphus (assembly GCF_910594005.1). Taxonomy (NCBI): domain Eukaryota; kingdom Metazoa; phylum Chordata; class Mammalia; order Artiodactyla; family Cervidae; genus Cervus; species Cervus elaphus. Next base: position 36,405,432 of record NC_057841.1, read on the forward strand.
AGGGTGTGCTCACCTACTCAGTGGCTCTGTCGTGTCTGACTCTTTGCGACCCCTAAAGGGGGCCAGGCTCACTCAAAGCCTCCACACGCTTGGAGCCCAGCACACTGCAAGCACTGTTTTCCCAACAAAGGATGATCAAAGAAAAAGAGGCTGATTCATTTTCTACTTCAAAAATTGTTTTCTAGGGACTTCCCTGGCGGTCCAGTGACTAAGAACTCTGCGTTCCCAATGCAGGGGGCCCAGGTTCCATCCCTGGTCAGGGAACCAAATCCCACATGCCCCAAGGAAAAGAACCCACACGCTGCAACTAAGACCTGGCCGCTGCTGTTAAGTCACTTTAGCCGTGTCCGACTCTGTGCAACCCCAGAGCCGGCAGCCCACCAGGCTCCCCCATCCCTGGGATTCTCCAGGCACAGCCAAATAAATAAAAACTTAAAAAAACCAAAAAAATAAAAACTGTTTCCTAGTTACACAGTCCAACTGTAAAATGTTTTTAAAGTCACTACTGAACTGAGGACCAACTCTGTACTTTACCCTCTGTAATCACAAGAGTTAAGGTCATCAGATAGTTTATCATCCAAACTGAGATACTTCTGAAAGTGAAAGGAGCTGCTACCCATAGTTACACTGGTTCCATTGGGATATACTGGGACATCCAGTCCCCTTAAGCATACTGGAAGCTGAGATTTCAACACACATGATTACATGGCAAACACTGACCCAGGAACCTCCTCCATCTCCCAAATGCTCTGGAAAGCCCCTGAGCCAAAAGAGGAAATAAAGCCCCTCTTCCGCCGAGAAGCCGGAAATACGAACGCTGACGCTCTGACTGGTTAATTTCAAGAGACACGAACTGGAGTATGTGAATCCCAAAACAACAAGGAAAGACTGCACACCTTCAGTCTGACGGGAAGTCCAAGGATGTCCACCTACACTGTATAGCGGGTGTCTGCTTCCCTCTTCCTACAGGCAGGGATGTGCCCCACACCCAACATATAAAACAAGCTTCTGAATGAGAAACAGATAAAAACACCACTTTGTTGACACGTTGTAACAGTATGGAAAAGTCAATATGATAATTACCTAAATGAGATGGGATTCCTGTCATCAGGGCCTTTCACTACCACTCCAGTGGCTCCACCAGATCGAACGGCAAAAACCTGGGAGAAAAAGCAGCGACGTTTTACCATCCTGAACTCTGAAAGGCTCCAGACACCTATGCCCACCTGCGACGATGATTTCTGCTACCCCCCACCCTGGGTTGAGCTGAACTAACGTGGCACTTAAGCAAACTGCGGATGCTTGGTGTCCACATGAGTTTTAAGAAACAAGAGAGTAGTGACCAAAACAAGCTGCCATTTGACACCCTGCCCGCCGTGCGAGACCGGGTGGGTCCTGGAGGCTGCAAGCTCTAACCTGTTTCTGCAAAGGCACCGTGAATGCAGTTACGCACCCCCGGCTACTCAGCCAAGCTGCTCCCCGAGTTTACAAAATTCCCGAGAACAGTGAAAATCTCAGCGCCTAAATCCTTCACTGCAAGGGAAACTGACGACCAGAAGGCGTCGGGGAAACACCGGCGTGCCACCAGCGGACCGCAGCGGCCGAGGGGAGCGGGGTCCGCCCGCTGTCACTTCGGGGGAGAAAGCCCTGGCCGCGGCGGAGCCCGGTCACTTGGATGCCTCACAGGACCGGACTGGCGCGGCGGCCCTAGGCCTGATCCCCGGGCCCCCGGCCCCGGCGCGCGGAACACCCGGCGGCATCGGGGGCGGCTGGCAGGGCGCGCCGGGCCGCGCGGGGGAGAAGGGCGCGGGCCGGCCCGGACCTGCTTGTTGGCCTCGTCGAAGAAGACGCAGTTGACCGGGTTCGCCTTCTCGAAGTGCACCGGCCGCTCGCACAGCTCCAGGTAATAGTCCTCTTCGTCCATGGCGGGCGCCGCCGCGGCGGCGGGGGGCCCAGGGGCGGCCGCCAGCGTGAAGCCGGTAGAGCAACACCGGATGTAAGGAGTCTAGCTGGGCGGCGGCGGCGGTGGCGGCGATCTCGCGGGCGCTGAGGCCGCTTCCTGGTGCCACGCCCCCAACACTCTGGCACGTGATCCGCAGATCTCCTCGCTTAAACTGGCGACTAACTGCCCGCCTCGTAGAGGTGGGGCCCACCGGCCGGAGACCCCCCGCCGGGCTCTCCGCGGGAGGCTCCTCCCCTTTGCGGTGGGGGCGGAGCCCCAGGGCTGCCCAGCAGGCGAAGAGTGGCGGCGGAGGGGCGGAGGGCCTGACAGGGAAACAATGTTTGGTGCAGTGGGCGGGCGTGCGCGCCCTGGAGCCCAGCCGCACTTTTCCGGGCGGTCGGGGGTCCTGGCTCCCTCTCGGTCACAGGAAGCTTGCGCAGGGCCGCGTGCTTGTGTGGGGCAGGGCTGCCCCCTGGTCTAAGGAAAGCGCATCCTTCTAGAGCCTGTCTCTTACTAAGGGAGAGCATGGTCAGCGCCTGGATGCTCTGAGCGTGTAACAGGGAAAACTAGTTTTGATGGCTTTGATAGTTGAAGGGGATGGGGTAAAGTGGGGGGTAGGTCCTCATTCAAGGGATAGATGAGAGAGATGGGAGGGAAGAAGGGAGAAGCACAGATGACCCCCTAGATGTCCGTTCTCAACAACCAGATGAATTTTGGCACCATTTTCTTAAGATACAGGGTGGCTTGCGAAGTTTGGCAGGGAAGTGGGGAAGGTCAAGAATTGGGTTTTGGACACGTGAATCCGAAGAGAAATGATACACAGATGGATATATGGGCATCCCTGGTGGCTCAGACATTAAAGAATCTGCCTGCAATGCAGGACACCCAGGTTCGATCCCTGGATGGGTAAGATCCCCTGGAGAAGGAAATGACAGTCCACTCCAGTATTCTTGCCTAGAGAATCCCTTGGACAGAGGTGCCTGGCAGGCTACAACACGACTGAGCTACTAACACATATAGGTCTGAAGCTCATCAGAAGAGTGACAAAACTGGAGACAGAAATTGGGAGTTATTGGAATAGAGATGGTATTTGAAACCATGGAATTGGGTGGGATCACCTAAAGAGAAAGTGAAGTCACTCAGTCGTGTCCCACTCCTAGTGACACCATGGACTGCAGCCTACCAGGCTACTCCGTCCATGGGATTCTCCAGGCAAGAATACTGGAGTGGGTTACCATTTCCTTCTCCAGGAGATCTTCCCGACCCAGGGATCGAACCTGGGTCTCCAGCATTGGAGGCAGACACTTTAACCTCTGAGCCACCAGGGAAGCCCTGGGTCACCTAAGACAGGTGCATAAAGGAAAACACACACAACCAGCCTTTCGAGGCCAGGAGCAGGAATCGCAGAGGACAAGCAGAGCCTGCCAGAGAAGTAGACAGGAAACCAGGAGAGGTTGTCTGTGGAGCTGAGTGAAGAGACTGAGGAAGCAGGTGTCATTTGCTTTACAAAGGCTGCTGAGAAGTCAGCTAAGGAGAGCCCTGCAGATGTTCCAGGTTGGGACCCTGCTGAGCTTTCCTGGGACAGACCCCTGCCCTCTCTCCCCGCTGTTGCTCTTCTCTGAAATACCCAGATAATAGTATCTTGTGTGTATTTGCTGGGTTTTTCAGATGCTGCCCCATCAATCTGAACAAAACAGCTTTCATCAGCATTCCCAGAGTCCTCCATGTCACTGTTTGTGAAGATTTGTGAACTCACTGTGTTTCCCAGAAGTGTGCAGTGCCTCTTAATCATGCCCTAAATCTCACAAAACGTTGATCTGCTCCTGTTTTACTGCAAGAGCAGGCGCTGTGTCATTTGTGGTACTCAGCCCTCATATCAGTGACCTCCTCTTCTCCACTTGGATGTCTCAGAGCACCTGGAAACCAACATTTCTAAAACAAAACTCCTGAACACCCCCCACCGGGGTCTTCTCCAAGGGCCCCCTACCCCAGTAAAGGCACTGTTACCAAACTAGTCAATGACCCATGCTGGGGTCCTAGCCTGGGCAAGACTCATCTTGACCTCGGAGGAGGTTCTTTTTCCAAGTAGAGGGGCCCAGCTGATAGCAAAACGGATGCTGAGACTAGAGCAACATAAGCTTTATTTAATAGCCAAAAAATGGAGAAGCAGGAACCTAGTTTGCAAACAACTTCTCAACCTGATTCAGGTGGAGACACCAAAAATATAGAAGGGTTGAGGAAAAAGGGAGGAAATTGGAAAGAGTGAAAGGAATACATGAGTTATTCAAGAACAGGTGTGTGATTTTGACCTGAAACTGATGCAGCTCTCCTTTTCAGTCCTCATAGGGCTTTTCCAGTTGTCATGACAACTGTCTTGGTGCTGGTGGGCGTGTCATTTAGCTAATGTATTACAGTGAGCCTGTTATCAGGCTCAAGGGCCACAGGAGTCAAATCTTCTGCCATCTTGGCCCTAGCTGGTTCTAATTAGTTCTTGTTTTTTCCTCTTTGCAGCTTCCTTTTGAAAGTTAAAAGATATTCATGCTCAGTCGTGTACGACTCTTTGTGACCCTATGGACTATAGCTTGCTAGGCTTATGTCCATGGGATTTCCCAGGCAAGAATCCTAGAGTGGGTTGCCATCTCCTACTCCAGGCAATCTTCCCAACCCAGGGATCAAACCTGTGTCTCCTGCATTGCAGGTGGATTCTTTACTTGCGGAGCCATCGAGGAAGCCTAACCCCAATAAATAGAAGATGTCAGTATTCCTCATTCCAGAGAAGACCACCTAAAGCCAGATTAAAAAAGAACTGGAGAAGCTCATCAAGAGATGACTTGAGCCCAGATTAAAGGAGTGCAGGTCCCACACACACCCTAATCTCATCAGCAACCCCACCCTTGAACCATTGCTATAAAACTCACCAAATCCTCCCCAGTTAGGACACACAGTTTTTGAGGCAGGAGCCCACTCTGTCCCCCTTTGCCTGGTAGAGCAATAAAGCTATTATTTTCTACTTCCACCAAAACTGTCTCCAAGCTTCAATTTAGCACATAGGAGTTTTCAGCATCACCCCCACACCTGATAATTACTTCTGTTACCAGAAGGTTCTTTCTGTAAATTTCCTGTGTTACTTAGGTAGATGTTTCCTTCCTCATTTCATTTATTTATGTAACAGTTTATGTTTCTGTGTTTTTTTAAAGATTAAATTGAAGAACGGATGCGAAGCTGTAACTCTGTGCCCGTATGTCTTGTCTTTGCTGCCATACCTTTTCTCTGATTTGATTTTCAGGGAGAAATAAAATTTCATTATACAACTCAGAATAACTTTAATGTTTAAAATTCACTTTTGGGCTTCTCTGATGGCTCAGTGGTAAAGAATCTTCCTGCCAATGCAGGAGACACTGGTTTGATCCCTGATCCGGGAAGATCTCACATGCCTCAGATCAACTAAGCCTGAGCCCCACAGCTACTGAGTCTGCATTCTAGAGTCTGGGAGCTGCAACTACTGAGCCCATGTGCCTAAAGTACTCAAGCCCCCGTGCCTAGATCCTGTGCTCAGCAACAAGAGAAGTCACTGCAATGAGAAGCCTTGCACAGCAACTAAACAAAGTCCACGTGCAGCAAAGACCCAGCTCAGCCATAAAGAAAGAAACATCTTTTTAAAAAAATCACTTGTATTGGGAATTTAAAGTTGCATTTTTAAATAACTCATTAAAAATTTCTTGTACCTTTCCTGAAGGTGCTGGAGAGCTCCCAAAGCAGCTGGAGCCCAAGAAGCCATGATCCTGGGGAGCAGGGAGACCCAGAGAAGACAGCCTGGCTGGTGTTGCTGCCATTTTGTTCTACTATGAAATTGCTGCTATGAAAGTGATGGCTGAGAGGCGGAGGCGCTGAGCAGAAGGGGAAAGATAAAAGATCCTTAAACAGAGCAAAATGCATCTTTAGACATCTCAGGGCTGACATGGAGGAGCAGGGCTAGCGCCCACCAGGCTTTCAGCGATGCCCTGAAGGACACGCCTACCCAGGAGCAAAGGAAAACAGGGGGCTGCCTCCAGTCGGCTCAATCTATGGGGGGTTAGAGTCACCTGCCCTGCCCTGACTGTCCCAGTGTTAGTGAATCAGCTGTAACTTCATAATTGGTTTCTTATTTCATTGTGGGCTTGAGAAAGCTCAGTGTATGTCTGGTGTTTAAGATCAGCAGCTTTACAAGCATGTTTTCTTCCCACAGTAGCTTAAAAGGTGCTTGTGACAGTTTCTAAAACCTAAACACAAAACAAGCAGGCTTTTCTGTTTTTCTGAGTTTTGTTTTGTCTGTCTTTAAATTCTTTTTCAGGCTTTATGACGCATCTGGAAGGATATGTATCAACACTATTAGAGTGGTTCTCTCAACCTGGCATGCTTTCAGGAATTTCACTTTCTTCTTTGAACTTTTCAAATTCCATTTGGTTTTTAAAACAAATGTAATTTTTATAAAAGGAACTGTTTTAAAAAGTTTGAGTGCCTTTCTTAACTGGAAAATCTTGATTATATATCACTGTTGTACAACCTGCTTTTCATTTTGTAAGTATTTTATACACGAATTTATGTTTCCTTACATATATGTATTTGCCTGTGTATGCGTATACAAAAAGTGTTAGGCATAGTATTTATGATGGTTCTTGTACTGTGGTAATTCCTGATTTTTTTCTCCTGCCTTTGGTATTATTTGCATTTAGAAAAATAAATGTGCATTATCTTCATAAACAGAAATAAGAAAACACGTGCATGTTAAGTCACTTCAGTTGTGTTCAACTCTTTGTGACACTGGAGTGTAGCCTGCCAGGCTCCTCTGTCCATGGGGATTCTTCAGGCAAGAATACTGGAGTGGGTTGTCATGCCCTCACTCCAGAGGGTATCCCCGACCCAGGGATAGAACTCACGTCTCTTACATCTACCTGCATTGGCAGGAGGGTTCTTTACCACTAGCCCCACCTGGGAAACCCAGTAGAACACATAGGAAGGTCCATAACAATTAGCTAATCTAACCAACCATCTTATGTTCCTCTGTACTGCACCATGAGTGCATCTAACACCTGTGTCTGCTTACTCAGGTGGTAAGGAGCTCACAGCCTGCCAAACAACTTGTTCTGTTCTTAAACGGCTGTAAAGACTTGTTTTAAGTTGAACCTGATTGCATGTAATTTGAACAGAAAAGGGACCTGATTTAACTTCTGTTTAGAAAAGATCATTCTGGATGCTGTGTTAAGACTTGTTCGAAATGAGGAGCAAGATAGGCAAGAACAGAAGCAGGGAGACAGTTAAAACACTAACTTGCACTAGGGAAGTGGCAGTGGATGCAGTAAAAAGTAGTCAGATTCCAAATATATTTAATTATAGGTGGCGCACAAAAGAAAGTTTGAGATGCCCACCAGATGGCTACATAGATATGTTAGGGTGCTGGATATAAAAATTAGAAAACGTTTTACAGCATAAGTTTCTTTCCCTCACTCTTTAGTTAGGCATTTGTTCATTAATTCATTCAAAAATTAAATGAGGCCCTAAGACACAACTCTGGGTGCTGGGGTTCCTGCTGGTGAAAAAAAAACATGAAAATCTCTGCTTTCATAGAGCTTACATTTTTAGTGGAATCTCATCTATATTATGACATATAAGACTTATAAAACATACTGGTTCAGTGGCTGTGGAAAACTGTATGGTGAGTCCTTAAAAAATTAAAACAGGATTATTAAATGATCCAGCAGGAGCTTCAGCATCAGTCCTTCCAATGAATATTCATTGTTGATTTCCTTTAGGATTGACTGATTTGATCTCCTTGCTATCCAAGGGACTAAAGAGTCTTCTCTAGCACCACAATTCAAAAGCATCAGTTCTTTGGCACTCAGCCTTCTTTATGGTCCAACTCTCACATCCATACATGACTACTGGAAAAACCATAACTTTGACTAGATGGACCTTTGTCAGCAAAGTGATATCTCTGCTTTTTAATAACTGTCTAGATTTGACATAAGCATCTTTTAATTTCATGGCTGCAGTCATTGTCCACTGTGATTTTGAAGCCCAAGAAAATGAAATCTGCCACTGTTTCCACTTTCTCCCCCATCTTTTGGCATGAAGTGATGGGACTGGATGCCATGATCTTAGTTTTTTGAATGTTGAGCTCTTAGCATATACACACAACAAAAGGAAGCAGGGACTCAAACAGATAATTGTGCCCCCATGTTCAGTTCAGTTCAGTTCAGTTCAGTCGCTCAGTCATGTCCAACTCTTTGCAACCCCATGGACTGCAGCACACCAGGCCTTCCTGTCCATCCCCAACTCCTGGAGTTCACTCAAACTCATGTCCATTGAGTCAATGATGCCATCCAACCGTCTCATCCTCTGTTGTCCCCTTCTCCTCTTGCCTTCAATCTTTCCTAGCAACAGGGTCTTTTCAAATGAGTCAGCTGTTTTTGCATCAGGTGGCCAAAGTATTGAAGTTTCAAGCTTCAACATCAGTCCTTCCAATGAGGATTCAGGACTGATCTTCTTTAGGATGGACTGACTGGATCTCCTTGCAACCCAAGGGACTCTCAAGAGTCTTCTCCAACACCACAGTTCAAAAGCATCAATTCTTCAGCATTCAGCTTTCTTTATAGCCCAACTCTCACATCCTTACATGACCACTGGAAAAACCATAGCCTTGACTAGACACGCCTTTGTTGGCAAAGTAATGTCTCTGCTTTTTAATATGCTGTCTAGGTTGGTCATAACTTTTCTTCCAAGGAGTAATCATCTTTTAATTTCATGACTGCAGTCACCATCTGCAGTGATTTTGCCGCTGGAGCGGCAACAGGCCAAGAGGAGATACCCCGTGTCCAAGGTCAGGAGCAGCAGCTGCGCTTCACTGGACCAGCCATGAGGAGATGCCCCACGTCCAAGGGCAAAGGAGAAGCCCCAGCACGACAGTAGGAGGGGCGAATTCATGTTTAGACTCAAGCCCCATTCCCGCCAGAGATACTCAGAGGACTCAAACAAACCTTGTGCACACCAGGACCCGAGGACCCCACAGAAACTGAGACAGAACTGTGTTTGAGTGTCTCCTGTGGAGGTATGGGTCAGCAGTGGACTGCCACAGGGAAGGGGCTCTGGGTGCAGCTGATGTGGGTATGGCATAAGCCCTCTTGGAGAGGGTAGCCATTATCCCCACCACAGAGCTGCCAGAACTTACACAGGACTGGGAAATAGACTCTTGGAGGGGACAAACAGAACCTTGTGCACCACGACCCAGGAGAAAGGAGCAGTGACCCCACAAGAGACTGACCCAGACTTGCCCGGGAGTGTCCAGGAGTCTCCAGCGGAGGCGTGGGTCGGTGGTGGCCTGCTGCAGGGCTGGGGGCATTGAGTATAGCAGTACATGCATGAGATCTTTTGAAGGAGGTCGCCATTCTCTTCATTACCTCCACCATAGTTTGGCCCCAGGTAAATAGCAGGGACAAAGCAAAGGAGAAAAGGAAAGATATACCCATTTGAATGCAGAGTTCTAAAGAATAGCAAGGAGAGATAAGAAAGCCTTCCTCAGTGATCAGCACAAAGAAATAGAGGAAAACAATAGAATGGGAAAGACTAGAAATCTCTTCAAGAAAATTAGAGATAAAAGGGAACATTTCATGCAAAGATGGGCTCAATAAAGGACAGAAATGGTATGGACCTAACAGAAGCAGAAGATATTAAGAAGAGGTGGCAAGAATACACAGAAGAACTGTACAAAAAAGATCTTTACAACCCAATCAATCATGATGGTGTGATCACTCACCTAGAGCCAGACATCCTGGAATGTGAAGTCAAGTGGGCCCTAGGAAGCATCACTACGAACAAACCTAGTGGAGGTGATGGAATTCCAGTTGAGCTATTTCAAGTCCTAAAAGATGATGCTGTGAAAGTGCTGCACTCAATATGCCAGCAAATTTAGAAAACTCAGTGGTGGCCATGGGATTGGAAAAGGTCAGTTTTCATTCCAATCCCAAAGAAAGGCAATGCCAAAGAATGCTCAATGCCAAAGAGTGCAACCACACAATTGCACTCATCTCACACGCTAGTAAAGTAATGCTCAAAATTCTCCAAGCCAGGCTTCAACAGTATGTGAACTGTGAACTTCCAGATGTTCAAGCTGGTTTTAGAAAAGGCAGAGGAACCAGAGATCAAATTGCCAACATCCGCTGGATCATCGAAAAAGCAAGACAATTCCAGAGAAACATCTATTTCTGCTTTATTGACTATGCCAAAGCCTTTGACTGTGTGGATCACAATAAAATGTGGGAAATTCTTCAAGAGATGGGAATACCAGACCCTCTGACCTACCTCCTGAGAAATCTGTATGCAGGTCAGGAAGCAACAGTTAGAACTGGACATGGAACAACATTGGTTCCAAATAGGGAAACCAGTATGTCAAGGCTGTGTATTGTCACTGTGCTTATTTAACTTATATGCAGAGTACATCATGAGAAACGCTGGGCTGGATGAAGCACAAGCTGGAAACAAGATTGCCGGGAGAAATATCAATAACCTCAGATATGCAGATGACACCACCCTTATGGCTGAAAGTGAAGAAGAACTAAAGAGCCTCTTGATGAAAGTGAAAGAGGAGAGTGAAAAAGTTGGCTTAAAGCTCAATACTCATAAAACAAAGATCATGGCATCTGGTTCCATCACTTCATGGGCAAATAGATGGGGAAACAGTGGAAAACTATTTTGGGGGGCTCCAAAATCACTGCAGATGGTGACTGCAGTCATGAAATTAAAAGATGATTACTCCTTGGAAGAAAAGTTATGACCAACCTAGACAGCATATAAAACGCAGAGACATTACTTTGCCAACAAAGGTCTGTCTAGTCAAGGCTGTGGTTTTTCCAGTGGTCATGTACGGATGTGAGAGTTGGACTATAAAGAAAGCTGAGCACCGAAGAATTGATGCTTTTGAACTGTGGCATTGGAGAAGACTCTTGAGAGTCCCTTGGACAGCAAGGAGATCCAGTCAGTTCATCCTAAAGGAGATCAGTCCTGAGTGTTTATTGGAAGAACTGATGTTGAAACAGAAACTCCAATACCTGATGGTCACCTGATGCGAACAGCTGACTAATTTGAAAAGACCCTGGGAAAGATTGCTGGGAAAGATTGAAGGCAGGAGGAGAAGGGCATCACTGACTCAATGGGCATGAGTTTGAGTAAACTCTGGGAGTTGGTGATGGACAGGGAGGCCTGGCGTGCTGCAGTCTATGGGGTTGCCAAGAGTGAGACTGAACTGAACTGAAATAGCAGGGAGAGAACACAGGTCCACCCATCAATAGAAAATTGGATTCAAGATTTACTGAGCATGGCCCCGGTCTTCAGAACAAGACCCAGTTTCTCCCTCAGTCAGTCTCTCCCATCAGGAAGCTTCCATAAGCCTCTTATCCTCTCTATCAGAGGGCATACAGACTGAAAACCACAGTCACAGAAAACTAACCAATCTAATCACATGGACCACAGCCTTGTCTAACTCAATGAAACTATGAGCCATGCCGTGTAGGGCCACCCAAGACGGACGGGTCATGGTGGAGAGTTCTGACAAAATGTGATCCACTGGAGAAGGGAATGGCAAACCACTTCAGTATTCTTGCCTTGAGATCCCCATGAACAGTATGAAAAAAGTCCCCCATGTTCACAGCAGCAGTATTCAGGACAGCCAAGAGGTTGGCACAACCCAAGTGTCTGCTGACAGATGAACGGATAAAACAAACGTGGCGTGTGCATACAACGGACTGTTATTCAGCCTTTAAAAGAATGAAATTCTTACAGCTGCAACAACCTGAATGAAACTTGAAGACACTATGTGAATGAAATAAGCCAGGCATAAGCTAATATTTATATGAGGTGCCTGGGGTGGGTAGCCTTTCCCTTTTCCAGGGGATCTTCCCAACCCAGGGATCAGACCCGGGTCTCCCACATTGTAGGCAGATTCTTTACCACCTGAGCCACCAGGGAAGCCCCACGAAGTGCCTCAGTTCAGTTCAGTTGCTCAGTCTTGTCCAACTCTTTGCAACCCCATGAATCGCAGCACGCCAGGCCTCCCTGTCCATCACAAACTCCCAGAGTTTACTCAAACTCATGCCCATTGAGTTGGTGATGCCATCCAGCCATCTCATCCTTTGTCGTCCCCTTCTCCTCCTGCTCCCAATCCCTCCCAGCATCAGGGTCTTTTCCAATGAGTCAACTCTTCACATCACGTGGCCAAAGTACTGGAGTTTCAGCTTCAGCATCAGTCCTTCCAATGAACACCCAGGACTGATTTCCTTTAGGATGGACTGATTGGATCTCCTTGCAGTCAAGGGACTCTCAAGAGTCTTCTCCAACACCATAGTTCAAAAACATCAATTTTTCGATGCTCAGCTTTCTTCAAAATCCAACTCTCACATCCATACATGACCACCTGAAAAACCATAGCCTTGACCAGATGGACCTTTGTTGGCAAAGTAATGTCTCTGCTTTTTACTATGCTATCTAGGTTGGTCATAACTTTCCTTCCAAGGAGTAAGCATCTTTTAATTTCATGGCTGCAGTCACCATCTGCAGTGATTTTGGAGCCCCCAAAAATAAAGTCTGACACTATTTCCACTGTCTCCCCATCTATTTCCCATGAGGTGATGGGACCAGATGCCATGATCTTAGTTTTCTGAATGTTAAGCTTTAAGCCAACTTTTTCACTCTCATCTTTCATCAAGATGCTTTTTAGTTCCTCTTCACTTTCTGCCATAAGGGTGGTTCATCTGCATATCTGAGGTTATTGATATTTCTCCTGGCAATCTTGATTCCAGCTTGTGCTTCATCCAGCCCAGAGTTTCTCATGATGTACTCTGCATATAAGTTAAATAAGCAGGGTGACAATATACAGCCTTGACATACTCCTTGCCTAGAGTAACTGAAATCAGAGAGACAGAGTCAAATAGTGGTTGCCAGAGATTGGGGGAATGGGGAGTTTATTCTTGGATGTGAAGTTTCAGTCTGGGAAGATAAAACAATTTTAGAGATGGATGGTGATGACGGTTGGATAAAAAATGTAAATGCACTTAATCTCATTGAACTGCATTTAAAGAATGGTTAAAAAGGTAAATTTTATGATATGTATATTTAATCACAGTTTAAAAAATAAAATTCAGAAAATAGAGGAAGAGAGAAAAAAATGATTTAACTGTTCAAACCAGAGAGCTACTAACCATAAGTGGTCTCGAACACAGGTCTCTTTGATTACTCCTGCTGTTAACTTCCTTTCTACACTGCCTTCATAACAAATCAATACACTCTCATTTCAGAAGTTAGCCATTAGGTCCTAAATCTTTTCCAGGCTGCTGCTACTGCTGCTGCTAAGTCGCTTCAGTTGTGTCCGACTCTGTGCAACCCCATAGATGGCAGCCCACCAGGCTCTGCCGTCCCTGGGATTCTCCAGGCAAGAACACTGAAGTGGGTTGTCATCTCCTTCTTCAAAGCATGAAAGTGAAAAGTGAAAGTGAAGTCACTCAGTCATGTCCGACTCTTAGTGACCCCACGGACTGCAGCCTACCAGGTTCCTCTGTCCATGGGATTTTCCAGGCAAGAGTACTGGAGTGTTTGGCCACAGCAATCAGAGCAGAAAAAGAAATAAAAGGAATCCAGATAGGAAAAGAAGAAGTGAAACTCTCTCTGTTTGCAGATGACATGATCCTCTACATAGAAAACCCTAAAGACTCTACCAGAAAATTACTAGAGCTAATCAACGAATATAGTAAAATTGCAAGATATAAAATTAACACACAGAAATCCCTTGCATTCCTATACACTAACAATGAGAAAACAGAAAGAGAAATTAAGGAAATAATACCATTCACCATTGCAACAAAAAGAATAAAATACTTAGGAGTGTATCTACCTAAAGAAACAAAAGACCTATACATAGAAAACTATAAAACACTGATGAAAGAAATCAAAGAGGACACAAACAGATGGAGAAATATACTGTGTTCATGGATTGGAAGAATCAATATTGTCAAAATGACTATACTACCCAAAGCAATCTATAGATTCAATGCAATCCCTATCAAGCTACCAACGGTATTTTTCACAGAACTAGAACAAATAATTTCACAATTTGTATGCAAATACAAAAAACCTCAAATAGCCAAAGTAATCTTGAGAAAGAAGAATGGAACTGGAGGAATCAACCTGCCTGACTTCAGACTCTACTACAAAGCCACAGTCATCAAGACAGTGTGGTACTGGCACAAAGACAGAAATATAGATCAATGGAACAGAATAGAAAGCCAAGAGATAAATCCACGAACCTATGGACACCTTATCTTCGACAAAGGAGGCAAGAATATACAATGAAAAAAAGACAACCTCTTTAACAAGTGGTGCTGGGAAAACTGGTCAACCACTTGTAAAAGAATGAAACTAGAACACTTTCTAACACCATACACAAAAATAAACAAAAAATGGATTAAAGATCTAAATGTAAGACCAAAAACTATAAAACTTCTAGAGGAGAACATAGGCAAAACACTCTCCGACATAAATCACAGCAGGATCCTCTATGACCCATCTCCCAGAATATTGGAAATAAGAGCAAAAATAAACAAATGGGACCTAATGAAACTTAAAAGCTTTTGCACAACAAAGGAAACTATAAGCAAGGTGAAAAGACAGCCCTCAGATTGGGAGAAAATAATAGCAAATGAAGCAACAGGCAAATGATTAATCTCAAAAATATACAAGCAACTCCTGCAGCTCAATTCCAGAAAAATAAATGACCCAATCAAAAAATGGGCCAAAGAACTAAACAGACATTTCTCCAGAGAAGACATACAGATGGCTAGCAAACACATGAAAAGATGCTCAACATCACTCATTATCAGAGAAATGCAAATCAAAACCACAATGAGGTACCATTACACGCCAGTCAGGATGGCTGCTATCGAAAATTCTACAAGCAATAAATGCTGGAGAGGGTGTGGAGAAAAGGGAACCCTCTTACACTGTTGGTGGGAATGCAAATTAGTACAGCTGCTATGGAGAACAATGTGGAGATTTCTTAAAAAACTGGAACTAGAACTGCCATATGACCCAGCAATCCCACTTCTGGGCATACACACCGAGGAAACCAGATCTGAAAGAGACACATGTACCCCAATATTCATCGCAGCACTGTTATAATAGCCAGGACATGGAAGCAACCTAGATGTCCATCAGCAGACAAATGGATAAGGAAGCTGTGGTACATATGGAATATTACTCAGCCATTAAAAAGAATTCATTTGAATCAGTTCTAATGAGATGGATGAAACTGGAGCCCATTATACAGAGTGAAGTAAGCCAGAAAGATAAAGACCAATACAGTATACTAACGCATATATATGGAATTTAGAAAGATGGTAACGATCACCCTATATGCAAAACAGAAAAAGAGACACAAATGTACAGAACAGACTTTTGGACTCTGTGGGAGAAGGAAAGGGTGGGATGTTTCGAGAGAACAGCATCGAAACATGTATATTATCAAGGGTGAAACAGACCACCAGCCCAGGTTGGATGCATGAGACAAGTGCTCAGGGCTGGTGCACTGGGAAGACCCAGAGGGATTTGGTGGAGAGGGAGGTGGGAGGGGGGATCGGGATGGGGAATACATGTAAATCCATGGCTGATTCATGTCAATGTATGGCAAAAACCACTACAATATTGTAAAGTAATTAGCCTCCAACTAATAAAAATAAATGGGAAAAAAAAAGAGTAGTTGTGTGTTGCTGTCAGCACAGAAAAATAGGCTGTAGTCATTTAGTGGTGCAAGATAGAGACTGCATTTGCAGTTTTTCCAAGCCTTCTTTTCATGTATTTATCACTAGTGTTACATTATCCGTTAACTGTTCTGATAGGAGATGTCTTCACAGATGGAAAATCTGCTTCTTTTTTTCATGGGTATTTACACAGGGAATTTGCAGTCTTGGTCAGTTCCCAGACTGGCTGAAGGCTTTGATGTCAGCACCAATGTGATCTGAAGGGTTTTAGAAAGGAAGTTTGTACCTGTTAGGGTCCACAAGGGGCTCAGAGTATATTATTTAAAAATGGCCCATTGCAGTGACCTGACAAAGAAGGGATGACGTCACAGTGGCCACATCGCCCTGGTGGCATCCTGTTTTTCCTTAAGTCAATGTCCTGTTTTTCCCTGCTGGTGCCAGTTTCTCAAGACTACGTGACCACCCACCTGTGAGACCCCTCGGACTACGTGATCACAAGACCCCAGCTGCAGGCTGAAGATAAACTAAAGCCCCCTTCCTTCGGGGCACAATTTCCCATCGATAGGGTATAGAAGGGTTTGCTGTAAAGGGAGATCACTGGTTTCTCTCTAAAGCCACTCACTTTCTCTCTTCCTATAATAAATCTTTCTCTGCCTGAAAAAAAAAAAAGAGTACTGGAGTGGGTTGCCATTGCCTTCTCCTTTTCCAGGCTAAGCACCTTCGAATTCTTTGGCTAATCCACGTACAGGATTTCTAGACCAATTCTAGTTGCTTTCCTTAGTATACATTCTCATGCTTGTATCTTTGACAGCGGCCGTTCTCAAACTTTTTGGCCTTACGACATCTTTTTACTTTCAAAAATTATTGAAGACCTCAGTGAGCTTTTGACTGAGTTACATCTATTGCTATTAAAAATGAAAACTGTGAAATTAAAACAACTCTTGAAAAATAACAAAACATGTTAATACAAATGTTTCCAAGTTAAAAATAACTATTTTCCAAAACTTCAGTAAGAAAAATGGCATTTTTATGTTTTTGGCAAATCTCTTTAATGTCTGACAATAGAAACAGGTGAATTCTCTACTTCTATATTCAATCTGTTGAGACAGCTTGTTTTAGTTGAAGTATATGAGGATAATCTGGCCTCCTACAGATAAGTAGTTGAAAAAAGGAGGGGTAAATTAGTGGTCTTCTCAGATTATTATAGATATTCTTTATGTATGGCTGAGTCTGTGTGATGTCCACCTGAAACTATCACAATATTGTAAATCAGTTATACTCCAATATAAAATAAAATGCTAAAAAATGAATAAAGATGATTTAAAAAATGCTACACCAATGCCCAACAAATCTATTTCTTAAACAGTAGTTGCAACATGGAATCTGAAAGTGTATCAGTGAATGTTTAATACTGTTACATTAAAATTCACTAGTCTTTCTTGAACTTTTAAAATAAAAGTATTTACTTGTTTTTATTTGGCTGTGCCAAGTGTTTATTGAGCACACAAGATCTTCCAGCTTCCTTGGGCACGCAAGTCTAGTTGTAGCAGTCAGGATCTTTAGTTGCGGCAAGGGAACTCTTAGTTGTAGCATGTGGGATCTAGTTCCCTGACCAGGGATCAAACCTGTGCTCCCTGCATTGGGAGCAGAGTCTCAGCCACTGGACCACCAGGGAAGTCCCTTTCTTGAACTTTGAATCTCTTATCCATTGTATTCGTTATCTATCCCTCCAGTACAAATGACCCACAGCACTTGATGGCTTAAGACCACCGACATTTATGATTTAGCAGTTTCCGTGCACCAGAATTTGGGTATGCTTCCCTGGGTAGTTCTGATTCAGGGGCCCCCCTGAGTTGTGGTTACAAACTTGGCCCGGGCCGCTGTCACCTGAAGGTCTGAGTGAAGACACAGAGAGAGGGTCTGCTTCTAACCTCATTCGTGTGGCTGTTTGCCAAGGGCTTCAGTTCCCCACTTGAGTCTCTGTATAGGCTTCTGGAGAAGCTGGCTTCCCCCAGGGCAACGGGGTCCAAGAGGGAGCAAGGCAGGACCATATCTTTTTATGAATGAACCTCAGAAGTCACACACCATCACTTCTGCCACATTCTGTTGGTTAGATTCACTGAATACAATCCACATTCAAGAGGAGAATTTGCTTCCACCTTTTGAAAGGAGGAGTGTTAAAGAATTTGTGGACATATGTTAAAAGCAGAACACTCATAAATGGGTTTTGTAACATCATGCATCAGTCACGTGGAAAATATTTGTTCACTGAGTTACATGGATCTTTTTTTTCTTCCTGTGTCTCTTGGCTTGTGGGATTTTAGTTCCCTGACCAAGGACTGACATGGATATTTTCAATGTTGATAATCTCATTATGTTTTTTAAAAAATCACATCAGTATTACTACTGAAATCACTAGATATCACTGCACACTTATTAGAATGGCTAAAATTTTAAAAAACTGATTATATAAAACAGTGGTGATGATGTAGAGAAACACTGTAGGTGGGAGTGTGACATGGTTAAGTTTGTTTCTAACAAAGCAAAACATGCATCTGTCATTCAAGGCAGCAACTGTACTCTGTGCAAAAACCTGTATATAAATGTTCATAGTAGCCTTATTCATAACAGCCCAAACCAGAGACAATCATCCAAACATCTTTCAACAGGTGAACAGTCAAAGTCTTGGCATATTTCACTCCCATATTCCTGTCATTTCATGAATCTGATAACTGGATCTGTTATATCATCAAGTCTTTGCTAAAAACACTGAATAAACTGCTTGATAGGAAAGTCCTGAGTCTCCTGAATCAAATTTGATAGTGATTAGCCAGATTTGCTCTGAAGCTAATTAAAGCTACCACCATGTTGTCTATACTCTTCCAGTTTATGGGGTGGGGGAGCAGGGGTGGCAGAGAGAGCTAACGTCCAAAATCCTATTGTTGCATTTCCCTATTTTAATAGCCCTGCTTAACAGTTTTGGTTGGTGTTTTCTTTTAGAAATTCATGCAAGCTCAAGAGGTAACAACATAATTTTAATAATTCTCTGTGTGCAATATACTATCTTATCATATACCTTCTTCCCTCTTTAAAATAATTTCCCAAATATCTTGGATATTTTTTACCTTAGCAAAATTCTTAACTTAGCTGAAGGAGTAGGATGCCCTTCCAACCTCCACCCGCCAAATACACTTTACATTTATCTACCTGGGGTCATGTATTAGTCTGCTCGGGCAACCACAGTAAAGAATCACAGACTGCATGCTTAGAAAACAGAAATTTATTTTCTCACAATTCTGGAGGATAGACATCCAAGATTAAAGTGCAGGGTTGACATCTGCTGAGGCCCGTCCTTGGGATACAGACAGCCAATTTCTCCCTGGTCTTCACATGGCCTTTCCTCTGTGTTTGCGTGAACAGAGATCTCTGGTGTAGCTTCCTCTTCTTACAAAGACACCAGTCCTGTTGGATTAGGGCTCCTATGACTTCACTTAACATTTACAACTTCTTAAAAGGCTCCGCCTCTAAATACAGTTGTCATAATTGGGGTTAAGGCTTCATATGGATTTAGGGGAGAAAACTAGCGGAACAGACTTCAGTTGTTCTGTCCAATATTTATCCTTTTCCAAATTTAATACAACTTGAAGATGAAATAGGAAATTAGTTGTTTTTGTACTTAATAATAATAAATTAACACTTTAAGCAATGGACTCATCTGTTTCTTCCTAATAAACTTCCCAAACCCTTTTGGATGTTTCCCACATTCTTCATAAACTTTGGCTCATCATCTAGCACTTTACCCAGACAGTTTTTATGGTTTTGCGCCTAACATTCTAATTATATGTTCTTTCCCTCACAGAAGTCAGTAGAGAGAAAAAAAAATTCAGAGCTATAAGTAGTAGCTCACTCATTTATTCTGTAATGAATACCCTACTTCCTCCTCCATCTGCTGTGTTTTTATTTTTCCACTATATTTGGTCTTGACTCCTCGAAGAGCTAGCTATGTTTAGGAGAAAGTTGGAAAGCCAAAAGTCATGCTGTTTCCAAATGTAACCTTTTTTATTTATGAATTAGGAAATAAATATGAAATCAAAGAATAAAAACAAGAGGCTTTGACAGGAATAAACTGGTATCTCCAACTATAAACTTTGAGAAATTAAGTCATTCATAAAATGTATCTTCAAAAATATAGAGGTTTGAAAATACAATCAGATGAGCTTTTCCCTAGCAATTTCTGAAGTGTTGGAAACTGATCAGAAGTTTTCAAAAGGTGCAAACAAATCTCTTCTGACGCCCAGGGCCTAAACAAGCAACACTGTACAGCCTCTAATGTATCTTAGGGTCTTTGTCTCCTCTTCCTTAAGGCTTTACCATGATCAACACTTCATCATCAGCTGCCTAGCTTCATCTCACTTTCTGTCCAAAGATTTTTTTTAAAAAGAGAATATAACATTTGCTGAGAGGAAACAATACCCCCACTGCATGCAGTGATTTTTGGAATTCAAGGGGGTATTTACTTCAGCACTTCTGGATTTCTGTAATATTTAAATTTAAATAAGCATGCATGTCTTAGTTTTGTAAGCAGAAAAATGGATTTTTTTTTTTTTTTTTGCTGCTCCGTAACTTCTGACCAGGAATTCAACCTAGGCAGTGAAAGCAAAGAGTCCTAACCACTCCCAGCGAAGTGGATTGGATTGCCAGGGAAGTCCCTGATTTTTTTTTTAATAAAAGGAAACTCAGAAAAAATTATCTTGTTGAAATAAAAACTCTCTACACATAATCTTATTTCGATAATTTATCTCACATTCAAACATCTACTTCCATTAAAGTGAGGCAAAAGATCCTTGTTTTCAGATTTTGTTATTTCCCATTTGTATTTGACTATTAGCAAATCAACATTTTCCACTGTATGAAAAATTTACTCTCAGCTCTGCATGAGGGGAAAAACCTATTTGTAATGTGAAATAGGTCATTTAAAAGTGAAATCTAAAGATGGGAAGTTGGGGGATGGGACTGCTTACAATAGCACTGCTGAATTTAAACAGGAGGGGTAATGTAACTTAATGCCAGGACCTATGTTAATATAAGCAACAGGAAGAATACACACAAAGAACCAATTCTAAAATGCTCTCTTCATTTTTAATTTCTTAAAAAGCGTGTTCACAGCACACTCCAAGAATGCCACACAGCAGTAATTTGCTGCTACTGTCAAACAGAGTATGTCAGAAAACAAAACAAAACAAAATTTAATGGTTAATGGTTTTTAAAATTAGTTCTTTGAAATTTCTATAAAGTCAATAATTCCCAGTCATTTAAATATTTGTTTCATAGTGGTAAACATTTCATGAAATGCAATGAGTAGCCCCAAATCACACTTCTCTGAAACACAATTAAAAGTTATACAACAGGGGAAAAAATAAAAGTTATACAACAGAAACAAAAATAAATATTTTTCTAGAGAGAACGTATTTGGCATTTTAAAATAATCTTAATGAAGAAGCTTTCAAGTGTAACTAATGTTCAGATTTTTACTTTCTACTATCAGACAGAGAGTTTAGGTCTTCAGTGATCTCAATCTGATTCTAGTAATAGGAGGAACGATTCTGTTGTTCTGAATGAGCTTCAGTCTTAAAAGAGTCAATGTATTTCGCCTGCATTAGGAAGTGGCGCCCCAACAGTACTAAAAATTATTAAAAGCGAGATCAGGCAGTTTAAATTAGTTGGTGATTTGGTACCCAACATGTTTTGTATGTACTTTTCATCCTTTGATGATATAATCTTTCTAGGTAGCCTGCTGTATTTCTTTCAAAAACAGTAAGTATACAGCTTGAGTGATGTGTAAACTGAATTTTGTTTCAATGACTTCATTAAAAATGTTAAACATGGTTGAAGATTCTATTCTGTCCTTCCAGATAATTTACATTTTTATTATAAATGCAGAGCGGCTGCACCATGAGTTATATCCTAACCATTTCACCTAAATGTAGAAAAGCTGGAAGTTAAATTTAAAAACTGTGGATAGTTGAGAAGTACTTATTTATCTCTTTCAGAAACTGATGATGTGTTTCCCTTACATATCAGTGTGGAAAAGAATTAATGATGTACCAATAAAAAGCACTTTACTTCTGTCAGCCATTCTGAAACCAAATTTCCATTTACGTCACCTACTAAAGAGAAGAAATTTTCCTTTAGAATCATGGTCACAATCTGGAAAAAGAATTAAGAAGGGCTAATTTTAGGCCGATCAAATATTTGAGGAAAGATGCAACACAAAAGAGGGAGGTGAGAAAAGCCAAGTGTGTTGTAATAAATGTCTCCTTTGTAAACACATCTGTCCCTTCCTTCCATATTTGGAAATGTTAAAAATTCTCATCAAAACATTTTATGCCACAAATCCTGTAAAATCAGGTTGATTTCAGCTACATAACCTGTAGTTGTTAAGAATTATATTACCCTATTCATATCATGAGAGGTAGTGACATTTTATTCTCTCAATGCTGAGCTAAAAATTCCACCTATCTGGTATATGGGTTACAAGGGAAAAAAACCACAGAAGCACCATTGTACACGCCTCATGTTTTGATATTTCAAGTCACCCATAACTTCATTTGCCATTGGCAGCTGACAATCACCACTGTGTCAACACGAAAGCAGTGGGCATTAGTGCTATTCATCATATGAGACTGGTGGACCTCCATCATCTTTCAAAAATGAAGCAGCTTTCCTTCCATTCTTCTGAACATGATCTTCATTCATTTTCTCCAAAGCTTCTATCTATAAAAGACATACATTGAATCCATTGGTTAAAATGCTACTTCACAGAAATCGTGCTTGAGATTGAACTGGTGTTTTTGTTCTCCTGAAATGACATTCCTAATGACACTGGACTTGAATCAGAGTTACAATGTGTGACACAGATCACAGTGTGATACATACATTATGTTTTTACTTGATTATGTTATCAGGATTGATGCTTAGCGTCTTTATCAAGCTAGCCACTGGCATCAGATAGGTCTTATGATACAATCTATACAGCTTTCAGGAACAAGAAAAAGGAAATCCCAAAGTTGATTCAGCAACAGCAACATCAAGAAACTGTCCTGAACTAAAGGCTAGATGTACCAACTTCCCGTCACTTCTCTTCTGGCCTTAGACTCCAGCATGGCTTGGCCAAACTCAAGTCACAATGGGGCTTTCTGGAACGGATTCTACAATCATTCTCTGCTTTGGTAGGTTGCTGGGAATAATTAGTTGCTATTTCACATGTCGGTTTTTGTTCAGTTTTGAGAGACCTTCCCTGCAGGAAGGTTTTTTTATGGTTCTGTAGATCCACTGTAAGGATCAAAAACATCTCAAGATAAGAAAAATCTCTAATTAATTTTGTTTCTGAGGGGATGAGAGGATAAACTCAGCTCTGGGTTTCATTACCTACTCCATCAAGGTCCCCACTATCAGCGAGGTGAAAAACAGCCTTACCACACTTACCTCAGCTAAGAAATCAGCTTCATTATCTGCCGAGATGTTTAAGCCTGAAACAGCATTGAAGAGTTCTCGCTCACCAAGGGCTTCCTTTACTCCTCCTTTCTGAAAAAACTAGTAAAGAAATATGAGAAAGTCAGCAGAGGTATTAGCAAGGTTCTCTCAGAAACAGGAAATGGTGTACTTGTAAGACACTGGTGAATTCCCTCCATAATTTTTTAGCTACAGATGTTTCCAACTCAAATATAACTGCACTCAGGTTCTACTTGCTTACTGTCCTCTCACACATTCGGGCTGTCTTCTGGATTTAGTAGTAAGTCTGTCATATTGCACCTTCTGTACTTATGAGTGGTATATATAAAATTGCTTGGCATTGCTTTAAGTAGACACAAAATAATCACTAAATTTCATGAATTAAAATTTTCCAGTAAACTCAGACATTATTTCCAAAATGAAGTTGTTCTATCATATTTAGAAAGAACATTCCTATCTGAATCTGTTGCTGACAATTCATTTCCTTTAGAAAATAGTAAACAGATGTGTCTCAACTCTGTGATGACTGAGTTTTACCTTTCCTTGTCTATTCACTCTGCCTCAGAGAAAGACAGTCTAGACTACACCACTAGGAAGACTCTTTTCTTAGTGTAGCAACAATGGCAGGAAGCATGCAGGGTAGCTACAGTTCAGCTTCCCTTAAAGCACCGTGCATGGATTACATGTCTACTTGACGGCTTACATATTTAGAACCAAAATAAAGCTTACTCTCTCAGAAATTTAATTCATTGGCCCAAATGTGAGGCATGCAATCAAATTCTTGCAAAAAATGAAATATGACAAATCAATCTTTGTCTCTCTATCGTGAAAGCAAAGAGGAACTAAACCCTTCCTTTAACTTCTAAGAACAGTGTGTTCTTATTGGTCTTAGGAGCCAGAAAAATATATCAATCTATTACAGCCCACCCATAAAAAAGATAATTTACATGCCCACCTGTGAGACATTCCTACAGTCACGAAACAAGAACTCCAGGCCATGAGGGTGGGTTGGTTCTACAGACTGACTGACATCGATCAACCAGACCTATTTAAATACAGAGCACAGTGATTTCTTTACAGTCAGTCATTTACAACAAGTCAATAAGTCTGAACATGAACAAAATGCTCCTCACCTTTCCAGCATGCCAGAGCATGTTGTACTCACTGAGGTCGGCGTGTACGAGCGTACATTCGTTATATAACTGCTGCATCAACTGTGAGGAGGCAGGACAGACACTTAGGACGTGAGGAATGATTCTAAGTTACCCACAAAACTAAAACATCTATATCAACCAATATTTTCCAGGGTAAAGAACTTATCTGTGCTAGTCAAGGCTGTGCCTTTCTTTTTTACCTCAAGGGAGGATAGGATAACAATGAAACAGTGGAAGAGATAAGTATGTGACACTCTACTTCCCTGCCCATGTGACAATAATGAGATCCAGAGACCAAAGGGCAGACCTGGATCCCCATGCTTGTGAGACAGCTGTGGTCACCTAACCAGGGGACCTAGGCTTACCCTTCATAAAAGGGCAAACGTCTCACTGAGAGTTCTAAGGGGTGCACACAACTCCAAAATAAAAAGTACTTCTTGCCAGACATGTGGAAAAGAAACAGTCTTCTAGATTAAGTGGTATTATATATTATATAATTTTATACATATTATATGACTGGTGGTGATCCCTAGCCTTAGAGAAATCAGCACTAATATTTGCTTCCCAGCTTTAACAGAATCAAATATGAAGTTTATCATTATTTCATCTCTTCCCTAGCCACCCCACAGCCAAAAGAAACCAGAAAGGTAGGCTTGATTTTCATTGAATGTTTTCCTATTAAAGGCAGAGAAAACTGGACTCTCTAGCCATATCTTAAAAAATTAATTTGTGTAACATGTTCATATTCACATCAACTGCTCCATGACATGAGAGCTCCACACAGACACTGTGCTAAAAACATGTTTCTCCGATTCAATTAAAAAAAAGAAAGATAATACAAAACAGAGGAATAACAATATCAGGAGCAGTTTCTTGAGCTAGAAGGATCCCAGACTGAATTTGGTTGCTGTCCCAAAACATAAATAGCTTCCTCAAGACTCCTGACATATGCCTTCCAACTCTAATGCCTGCACAGATGGATAAACCACACCTCACCATCTTCTGATCATCACTTTCTTATACTGAGAGCGAATCTGCTTCCTTCTAAGTTCCCAACACTAATGGTATTTCATTCACTGTTTTAAGAAGGCATACAAACTAACAAGGCACTGTATCTGCTAAATATAGTAACATCAAATTTTATTTAATGAAGTTTTATGAATAATAGCTTCTGGCTTCCATGCCACTAACACTGACCCTTCACTTGCTCCACTGGTCCATGATTTTTGTAAAACTCAAGACACACGCATATTGATAGAAAGGCCACTCTTCAATATTAACATTCCTTCACAAACTTCAGTTTGTCCCCGTTATAACATCTTAAAATAGTACTGTGAGGAATTTTTTTTAGTTTAGAAGAAGTATTTTTAAAAATTGGTATCTGAATGCTCTGTACAGCACAACTTACATGAAGAGTTTGATAGTAGGCGTCTTTCATTTCTTCACTGCTGAGCTTTACTTCTTTCAATTTAGGGGCTGGAACTTGATCATGGCCAATAAAAGACATAACTAAAATGTGTTTCTTGAGTAGTACAACTGTTGGACAAGGAATTCCAGCTCTCTGCATCCTATACAGAAAGAAAGGATCAAGAAGGTAAAGATCAGTAGGATAGAATATTTCATTTATTCAGCAAATATCTAACAAGGTCCTGCAATGAGCTGGCACTGTGCCCCACTCTGGGGAATGCTGGAATGCAAAGGCAGTATGACACAGCCCCTGCCCTCACAGAGCCCGTGGCCTGGTGTAAACAACAGATGAGTGAGGAGATGATGACAGCGCCATGTGGTACGGGCACTGGCAGAGACGTGGGTAGGCGGCATCGAGGAAGAGGCGGGCAGACAGAAACCAGCCAGGTTCAAACTATGGGGAGGTGTGGCGTGGAAGCTGCTGTGAGATGCAGAGGCATCAAGGTGCACCGTCCACGTGGGGGTGTGTGTGTGTGGGGGTGTGTGTGTGTGGGGGTGTGTGTGTGGGGGTGTAAATCAACACAGTTGGATCGTGAGTGGGAGCAAGGACAAGTGGGCCGAGCCCACACAGAACGGCTGGCTCCGCGTCACAAAACAGCTTTGAACTTTACACTAAAGACCACGGGAACTGCGGAAAAATGTTAAGGCAGTGATGAGGTCTTAGTTAATACAGGAAAGAGCTTGTAGGGCAGAAAAGCCTCTTGGGAAATTATCCTAATTAGAAGTCCGACTAAATAGAAGACTGGCAACTAATAAATATGGATAATTATGTTTGAAAGCAAATAACTTTAGGAAAAGCAAACTAAAATTAAAAGCTTTTAATAGTTCAAATACAGGAAGGTTTGTGAATAAGAAAGATTATTACTCAATTTCTTGGTTGACAAAAAAATTTCCTTCATAAATTCTGTTTAGAGTATTGGGCAACAAGTCTAAAAATTAAAGCAAAATGCAATCTGACTGGTAAAACCCTGCCCTTACCAAATTAACAAATATTAGATGGGATAAAACCATTCCTGAACAAAAAAGGAAATTATTATTTATAATATGCCTAACTGGAAGCTGGAAAAGATAGCATTTAGATATATGACAAAATATCTTTAGTAGAAAATGACTTAATTTCCCTCAAACTTTACTGAGGAAAAGAAAAAACAAAATGGATTTTTCACCATATGAGTATGAATTCAGGTTATATGCATGGAAATGCTTTCTTATAGAAGCCCTCCTTAAATACGAGAATTTCAAGGCCTTTCATGCTTTCTACAAATGAACTTAAAAGAAAGCATGGGTGTTTTTGCCAGGCTGGTAGACTTAATACAAAGAGGTGATCACCCAAGATGACTTCCAGCACAATGATTTTCTTTACCTTGTAAGATTGTGCATTTCTTTTTCTGCCCACATGCGGATGATCTTACGCGGATTTAGTTTACTGAAGCGATCTTTAAACCTGAAATCATCTTTAATATATTTGTCACGATTCTTAAACTCATTAAGGGTTGTTTTAAATACCTTGATGGCACATTCTGTAGGTATAACTTTACTATCTTCCTTTCCATCCTCCATGCTAAGTGGAAGAAACAAACATTAAGTCAGTGTAAGCTGCCAGGTAAAAAACAATTTCAAAATAAAAGATTTTATGACATGAAAGTAAATCTATCTTCTCTGAGAATGGAAGCCTTGGGGTGTTTTGCTTTTTTTTAAGCCTCCACGTTTTAGGTCTTAAGAAAACCCTAGCTTTTAGCTTTTTTAATAAGACACACTTTCAAATAAATTGTCAATGGTTTTCAACAACCCATAATATAATCCTCATTTAACGACTATGGAATTAAACTTGAACAGTGAAGACCTATACACTTGCCCAAAGTTTATTCAAATTTCCTTAATGAATTTTTTTTTCCTTTTTTTTTTCACACACTTTAAAATAGGCTGCAGTCTGCCTGGAGTCCCTCTCCCTTCCCACAGCCAACCCCACAGCACAGACTGTCCACTCTCACTTTCCAAACACACACCAGCAGTCTCATATTCTTCATCTTCATCGCCTGTTAGTCTGACTAAAGTCATCTCTCAACTATCGCCACAACTTTCTAACTGATCTGTTTCTTCTCTTGCCTGACTAGAATTCATTTCCCACACAGCAATCTGAGTAATCTTTTGAAAATGAGATTCGAATCTGAGCTTTGGTTCCCACTGCACTGAAAAAACAGACTCCTTACCCTGGCTTACAGAGCGTTGCCTGATCCACCCTTTGCTTCTCCAGCCTTCTGGCTCCTCCTCACACACTACACTCCAGGGACACTGTCTTTCTTAATCTCCCACAGATACCAAGCTTACACCTGTCTGAAGGCATTAGCACTAGCTGTTCTTCAGTCTGGAATAGTCTTCCTTCTGATATGTGATACTGAATCCAGGTGTGTCATTCTAATCCAGGCTTAAATGTCACTTAATCAGAGGTTTCCTAGTCCTACTGATAAAGCAGTCACCCAGTCACTATGACACCACCCTGTTTTATCTATTTGCATGGCACTTATTTGATAATCTTGGGAGGGGTTTGGAGGGAGGGGTGGGAAGGAAGTGGAGTCTATGAAAGCATAGACTTCCCTTTTACCAGTCATTGCTATAGCCCCAGTACACAGAAGATGCCTGGAACATGGTAGCTGCATAAATACTTGGTGAATGAACTAACCAGTTTTCAGAGAGAATAGAGATTCTCTCCAAGCAAGAAATGATAATTTAAAGATGTTATAGACATCTCTGGATTTTGAGATAAGTTCTCTGTCACTGAAATAATTTAACCATAGGTAGATGAGGCCCTATCAAAAATACCACTGAGGAGATTCCTCACTTGGAAGGTCTCCAGGACAGAATCTAATTTACATAATTTATCTTGTCATTCTCCTACTAAAAAAAACTTCCATGTTTCTCAGTAAATTACACAACCCTCTGCCAAGCTCTTACGGTCCTCCTTACCAATTTCTGGTTTGCTTACACAATTTTATATCTTATTACCTCTAAATATGTAACTTCTAATTTTCTCACTGTCTAATCTCATTGTCTAAATTTCAATCCTCCCATTTTCAGCACTCCCGCCTCCACTTTTTTTTTTAAAGAATTAAACTTTACAAATAAAGGTGAAATTTCCTTTGATTACCACCTATGGTAGTTAGTTTCATTCCCCACTTCAACTCTTGAGAGACAATCATGATCATGAATAGTACTTTTCTAATCTTTTAAAAAAGATACATACATATGTATTAAAAAAAACCAACGTATGTGTGTTACATTCTGTATAACTTTTACCAGTTCTTACTTTAATGTCCTCCTCTTGAATATACCATAAGCTCTTTGAGAGAAGAAAATATGTTATATACACTTATTTCCTGAAAAAATCTAGCACATGTTACTATTCAAATAACTGTTGATTACTTGGTCAATCTGAGCATGACAGAACCCAGAAGAGCTCGGTGGCAGGCAGGACCTAAAAGGGTCCCCAAGATCCCAGTCCCTGGTATACACGCCTGTATAAGCCCCTCCCTTGAGTAGATTACACTATAGCAAAAGTGGTAGTACAGTCATTGCCAGGATTATCTTCCATCCTCTAAGACTCAGTCTTAGTAGACCCAAGGCAGAGAGTTTCCTGATTATTCTGAAGATGCAATCTGCTCTACAAAAGGGCTTCATGACTAGGACTTACAGGGGCCTCTAGGAGCTGAGAGCAGTCCCTGGCTGGCAGGCAACCAGAAGGTGGAGACCTCTGTCCTACAGTCACAAGGAACTGAACTGCGCCTAAGGAAGAGGACCTCACACTCCAGAAAGGAACACAGCCCAGCTGACATGCAAGACTGCAGCCCTGGGAGACCCTGAGCAGAGATCCCAGCTAAGCCATGCCTGCCCGAACTTCCGATCAACAGGAACCATAAGATAATACATAGGTGTTGTTTTAAGTTGCTATATCTGTGGTAATTTGTTATGTAGCAGAAGAAACTAACTTATACTTTAAAATATATTTATTCTCAGCTACTGAAAACCAAATGCTCTCTAGCTTTACTAACTTACAAATGCCAAAGTAATACCAATTACTATTGGTATACCAATATTATACCAAATATTATACCAATATAATACCAATTCCACCATAAGGAAAGGGAGCTCACTTGTTCTGTCAAAGGATCATTAAGATGAACAGAAAACGGACAAAGAATAAACAAGGCAAATGACAAGAAACGAAACCCAAGTGGCTAATACATGTGAAAAAAAAAATACAACCTAATCATAACTGAATAAATGTATACCAAAACACTAAAAAGGTACTTTCCATCTTTTACACTGAGAAAAAAATATTAAGTTTGATAAGACTAGGCACTGATGAGGATGAGGCAAACAGGTTCATACTGCTTACTGGTGGTGGCATAAACTGGTTAACCGTCTCACTGGGCAATTTGGCAACACCTACTGACATTCAGAATTATGCAACCTGCAGATCTAACTAGCTCATAGGGAAAAGTGTATTTGCCCCACTATTAAAAAATAAACAAATTTAAGATTTCTGGCCTTTGGTGTGACACATAAGAAGAAAAAGTTTTAAAGAAATTTTAATGAATAACAGAAATCAAGAAACATTGGTTGCTATAATAGCCAGCTCAGTGGCCCAAACAGTGAGCAATATCTGGTACTCTCCCTTCAGTAAGGCCTTTCACTGTTTAACAGCAAGGGGAAAAATGCATGTAGTCTTTGCCCCAGTAATTCCAAGTGTTAGGAATTTAGCTTAAGGATTTATTTGCAAAAGCACACCAAAGCTTATGTACAAAGATATTCCTGTATATTCGTAGAGTGGAATGTTCTACTATAAAAATGGTATGATATAAACCAATAAAATAGAAAGACCTGAGATATATTAATTGAAAAAAAAGATGCTGAATGCAGCATATAAACAAAAATAAGAAATACATGCCTGAAAACTTCTAGAAGACTAGACTAAAAACTATTAATAGTGGTAACCTTTAGAGGAAAAACCTGTGGGGCCACAGCTGGTAAGATGAAGGCTACTTTAATTTTTAATCCTTTTTGTACAGTTCAATTTCTACTATGATGAACTTTTCATTTTAAAATAATTTGTACCATTAAGTTATGTTTGCCTGATCTCAGGGAACCCTCAGTTGAAATTTGGAAAGAAAGCAACAGAGCTTAGAGTTAAAAAAAAAAAAAAAGGTTTATTAAGATTAATTTTTACCAGGTATAATCAAATACAATCTCAATTTCCCCCACTAAAATCCTATGAAGGGAGGGTCAGTTTTCAAATAAGTTTAGTAGACTTCTCCAGATCACATTGCTTAAAAAATGTTGAGTCATTTAAAAAAAAAAAAAGAAAAAAATGTTGAGTCATTTTAGCCTAACATTCATTTTTATCCCTTTCATTTTGGAACTTAGTGTAATTCAATACATGATTATATGTGTATGTCTCATCCAGAAAGGGAAAAAAGTTAAGTAAGAAAACCAAAGACAAGTACTTGAGCAGTAATTGTTTGAATCCCTTTAAGTATATAATAAATACCTTCTAAAGCTAAAAATAACTAGAATAATCTGTAATCTATTTTAACATTTTTGTTTATAAACACTGCTAACATAAAGGATTAGCTGAGCTAATAAGCCTTGCTGAACTAGTAAGACTTCAAAGCTAAGTAACCAGATGACATCATATTCCTGGTTTGCACATTCTCTCAACAGGCTCCACGTTTAAAATGTTTTCTCTTCATGCCATCCTTTACTCGACTAAGCTCTCATAACAAAAGTAAAGTGGGTAAGATCTTAAAAGACAAAAAAGCTTTAAAGACATTTCTTTAAATAATGCAAGCATCATTAAAACGGGGAGGAATCAATAAGTGATCTAAGTATAACCCTCCCAACTTGGTATCAGAGTCCCATAGAGAAAAGAAAAGTTTTGAATCAAACTCAGGTTCAAATTTTGCTATGCCACTACAGCTGCCTGTATGATATAAAACAATTAACAATATATGAAAAATAATACGTTCATAGAAAAAAGACTGGAGGAGTCTACACAAAATTATTACTGGTTCTCTCTTGATGGTAGAATTGGGATGACTGTTTTTGGCCACACGGCGAGGCTTGCAGGAACTCAGTCCCCCAGATCAGGGACTGAACCTAGGCCAGTTAAAGTATCGAATCCCAACCACTAGACCACTAGTGAACTCTTGTGGAACCTAACCACTAGACCCTTGATTGTGTTTTTCTTTTTATGTCCCTACATTGCTGAGACTTCCTAAAATAACACTTTAAACTTTGATTTATGTATATTCAGAACAAGGGACTAAGCTTTGGTTTATATCACGGTATTGTTTTCTGCTCATTTACCTCCCTCCATACGCATGAAAGACAACAGATTCCTTTCCTGTACTAATACAGCCAGTGATTGTCTCCAACATTCCAGAGTTGACCATTTTATACATAAGTAAACGTGTCTTAGGATCAACTGCTTTTTCCTGCAAAAGATAAAGTGCTGTAAGTGAAAATGACTGGTAATCACAAAACATTTTCTGAGCCATTTCTAATATCTAACATTCAAAATATACACTTTTTAAAACTTTTATTGTTCATTTACTTAGATGTATATATAACAGGCTCTTAAAAGAGGACTGTTAAGATACCACCCATTCCTATAACTCTACTGTCTCTGAAAGTGAATATCTAAAAGAACTACTAAAAATCAGACTAGCTTAGTCAAAGTTTTATCTCCAAACTTTAAATAGCTCTCCTGATGTACCTACCATTAGTTTGTTTTTCTAAAAGTTTAAAAATTATTCTCAAGATACTAGACACTAACTTGATTAATATAAAACATTACAAACTATTACATTATTATAAATACGTCATGACAGAAAACAATTTCTCATACGCAATGAAAGCAATATAGTCCAAATTAATTATGACCACTGAAAGGCTAGTCTTGAGTAACTGATTAATAACCATTACATGAAATTTGAAAGTCAAATGGCAAAGCTACTTGGGTTTTATTCACATCTTTGATTTGAAAAGTCAGTCTCATGAAAAAATATCAAACATGAACTTTTGTCTTATTTTTTCCTCCAAATGTGAAGTTTTCCAATATCAATCTTTCCATTAAACGTAAGAATACTTACTGCAGTAGAATGCTCCTTTTTCTCATGGAGACGGGCACTTCGACGTTCTTCTGAGTAGGCATGTTGTTTTAAAGCATTGAAAACATGGTTTGATAGTTTTAAGTCCATTCCAATTCCATCTCCTACCTGAAACCCAGGTGCAAACTGCGAAAATGAAAAAGAAAAATCAGCATCTGAATACTTTAACATGGGACAGGGAAAAACAGTTTTACTTGGATTAGGTTATCTACTCAATAGATGATTACGATATGAAAGCAGAATCCACAGACATTATAGAGGAAAAACCAAAATAACTCACCAGTGAGTGCAACAGAAAGGGAAACAAGGCTTTTTAAAGAAATTTCATCCCAAAGGAAGGGAGGATTTATTTTATGCATAGAAAACATCCAAACACATCTAAAAACTAAGGTATTTTAGCATATGCTCTGAACTTTGCTTTTATATCAAAGGATATATTATATTTTGAAATCACACCAAGTCTTACCAAAAAAAAAAAAACCCAATTTCACAATTATTTTTGAAGAGTGGGGTAAAATAGCAAGCTATGCCCACACTATGACAATTAAGTCCAATATGGAAGCCACATGTGGATATTTAAATTATTAAAATAAAATTAAAAATTCAGTTTCTCAGTTGTACCAAATTTCAAGTACTCAGTTGTCAAATATGGCTACCATATTAGATAGCACTGGTACACACAACATGTATTATCAAAAAAAAATTCTATTGGACAGAGTTGTTCTAGAGTCAGATCTAGATTATTTCTAGAATTTAATAATATGTTTACTTAACAAGTATTTTTGTTCTGAAGTCTAAATGTCTTATATTTACCACAATATTTATGCAGGAGGAAAAAAATGCCATTTTTTTCTATTTTTCAAAAATCACATTTTGTTTCTGATTTTGCAGGGGTAGGCACAAGATAAAAAATTCAAAAATTATAACAGGGTATATAGTAGGAAGTATTTCCACCTCCCACTGTTATCCTCCAATCACAATATCCTAAGGTATTTCATGGAAAACTAAGATACTGAAAAATGTTACTTTCATAAGAACAGTTTCTTATTTTTAGAATCAATGTAAACCAAACTAGCTTTCTTAACATTGTTGGAAAATTTTTTTTTTTTTTTTTTTTGGAAAATTTTATTCTGAGGTACAATATATTCTCATCAGTGGCTGAGTTTCCATGGTGTTGCTGTACTGTCTTCTAAAGTATCTCTAGAAAGGATGAAGAATACTTTTAGAAACTTATAGTGTATTTAGAATCCTATGTTTTTAACTTATCCTAATAAAACTTTAGGATATTTATGATTCAGAGGAATCCTTTCTGTAACTTACATTTTCCATTCTGGCTGTGTTCTTTCTCCCACATACTACTTCATCATGTTTGGTGGTGATGTCTTTTCCTTTTCCAATAAAACCCTTTTTGGGAGTAGGAACTGGTTTTGCTAAAGGTGATTAAGACAAGTCAAGTATGTAAAAATAGCAGAGACTAAATTGCTGCATTCATTACTGTCTGAAAAAGATATCTGAATCTAATAGTAAATTACCAAATGAGAGCCAAAGATGAATATAGAATACTTAGTCCTCCTGTCTCCCCATTCTATGCCCCCAGAAGGTCAAAGCCCTGATACCTGGTCTGTAGGGGTCATCACGAGTGTCCTGCCAGTCAACCTCATCTTCAGAGCTATCACTGTCTTCGTAAGGATGCACTTTTCGATAATTTTCAAAGGAAATGGAAACTTAAAAGGCAAAAACAGTTGAAGATTTATTTAGGGCCCATTACAAGCATTTCCTACCACCCACTGGGATTGTCACAATAAGGTCATAGTACCTTTGCTATCTCCATTGAATTTTTTTTCTTCACGCCTAAGCTGGGCATCATATTCTCTGTCAAACTCCATCTGTAGCATCTGAGCAAGCATTAGGTCGCTGGAAGTATCAATGTTTTCTCCAGTAATAAATGGTCCTTCAGCAACACTATTCAAAATAAGGCAATATAGACTAATATAATGTGCTGGTGTAAATAGATGCTACCAATTATGGGTGAGATGTGCCTTTTCAGTGTTAACACTGTATTGAAGAAACAATGGAAGAACTTTACCAAACCCTTCACCCTCTCCTGCCCAGCTGCCCTCTGACCAACAGCAGGCACCTGTGAGAGCACCGAACAGGATTAAGGGAGCTTTAGGAAACAGAAAGCTAAAGGGCCTATCGTAAGAACAAGAAGACCCCAAATTCATTTGTTTTGTGTTCTGATCAGAGGGGAGATGACGTATATATGGAAAGATAAACTACAAACACTTAATGAAAACTGTTAATCAATCTATTTGATTATTATTTGTTAATCTATTTGATAACAGAGTTCAACTGTTGCAGTAACTAAAACCCAGAGAAACTGAGCGGTTTGTCCAAGATAATACTGAAAACTAGTCACAAAATTGGAACCAAAACCCAAGTATCAGCGAACTCCCAAAATGGCGCTCCTTCTATTGCACTGCTTTTCTGAATCTCTGACTCATTTGTTATGACAATCACTAATCAAATCCTGAGACTTGGCTATGGTCAGTTGCTAGATCAAATAGATTCTTTGTGACTTTTACTTACGCAACTTCAGGAAAAGCGGCAGCTTCTTCTTCTAACTGCAATTCTTTAGCCAACTGCTCACTCATTACATCAGACAAAGAACAAGATATTGTATTTTGAGGGGTGGCCCATGGACACTATTTAAAAAAAAAAAAAGGCAATTCAAAATAATGAAATTAAAGTGACTTCCAAACTTGGAAATAAGGTTATCTTTTGAGAATTAGATGAGTTAAATAAACTCAAAAGGAATGTTTAGTTTTTTGTAGAAATCATCTTGAAGGTAGAAATAGCTCCTAGCTCAAATCTAATCAAAGATACACCTAGACTATGACAGCCAAGAGCACCTTCCAGCCTGCTTGGTGGGAATATCCTTATAGCGGAGGGGAGCACAGGCTACGCCAGCATCACCTGACTAGCCGCTGAGTTCATATGATGCCCCTTGTTCTGATATCATGCTCACCAAGCAACTTACACTTTGCTCACCTTCCACTTATAATTTGGCTTCCTGGGTAGATTCTCTTACAGGAACAGGCTATACCAACTACCACAATTCAAAGCCCACTTAGAAATTATACTTCCTTCTAATTTAAGCAGTAAGTCTTCAACAAGTAAAAAGTGTACGGCAGCCCCTGTCAAGATATCCTGGGATACGCTAAAACAACAACAACAAAAAAAACCCAGCAGTTACAAACAATGAACCCTATACTTCTGAACTTTAGAAGTTGAGAGATGGATTCTTGAAACAATATTACTAGAGCAAAGTAGTATTCTGTGAGACTCTTCAAGAACAACTGGTGGGTCAGCCCTCCTCAATGGCATCACCATCTCAGCCCTCCTGCAATGTGTATAAACCACAGGTTTATTTCACAATTCCTAATTTTTGAGGGGAGAAGCTTCACTGAGCAGCAGCAAATGACTCCACCTGACAGTCCAGTGATTAAGACCATTAATACTAATAAGAGGTCTAAGTATCTCCTGAGCTTGCCCTCTATCCCCTTTCCGAGGAGTCATCGCTGGGTTACTCACCTTAAGAGCCTCCTAACTCTGCCTTCTGTTTGCTTCCACTCGCCACACCACAACACAATGGGTTTTCTAAAATGTAGATTTGACTGGCTCAGTTTCCTTACTAAAGTTCTTTTATTGCTTTAATGTTTCCCACTGCCTTCAAGATAAAGTCCAAACTCATTTCTTAACCACTACCACTCCTGAGAGTCTCATTTAGAATAGCATGTGATGCTAAGTGTTTTAGCCAGAGCCCGGCATAGGGCTCCAGACCTAAAGAGGCATTTACTTCTTTACTAAACAGGCGTCAAAAGGAAACCTGGGGATATGTCACGGAACTGCCACGGTGTCCCTAGGCTGGAGAGGTCTGATTTCTTTCTACACCACTCCTAGGTTAAAGTCCTCCTCTCCACCGTGCTGTCAAGCCCCTCTGCCCACCCACTTCTCAGGCTTCTAGTCTCCAGCTAGCAGTCAACCAATTCTCCTAAGATGTTAAAACATCTGTGGACAATCTCCCAAAGAGAGGTAAATGATGAAAGGCTGTCACTGTATTACTTTGGAGGCAGAGATTTACCGACTTCCAAGACAGACTGAATGGGAAAGGGAAACATGCAGAGACTGAGAGCACCAACAAGACACCAGGCCTGCTCAGTCCTGCTGACCGTGCTCCTGGGAGCCTGAGGCTCTAGAGCCGGACTTCTCTCTACCCCTGCTGGCCAGATCAGCTGGGCCACCTCACATTGAGGTGACTTCCTTGGGTGGGGTAAATACATAAAGATTTCTGAAAGTCTGCCAACTTCCATACTTTGAAATCTCATCTTCAAACCAGTAGCCCAAAATCCCTCCTTAAAACGTTTTGGGCTGTGAGGGACAGCTGCCAGGCATGGTAGCCCTCAACAAGCTCAAGTGGTCCACCATCCCGAGGAGGGCTTAGAAAAGGCCCTCGGGCCCCTCCTCCGAATGGGCACCACTGTGTGAATGGAGGGGAATCTTCTTTTGTCATATTGCAATTCTTCAGGAAGTCGCAGGCTCCCTCTGTCAAATGTTTAAGGAGATAAGAGTAAAAGGCCTTTGTTCTACCCAAGCAATCCGACATCATTTCCCACTACTGCTTTCAACAAATTATAAACTGACCAGGGCATCAAGATCTGATGGGAAACTCCAACCACTTCCAGTTAGTTATTCTGCTTTAAGTGACATATACCAAGCCCATCATTAGCTCCCTGACTCCTGTTCACTGAGGACCCCGGACCTACCCTGTTCTCCTCTCCTGGGAAACTGCAACCACTGAACGCAGCAACGTGGGGTTTTCACAGTTACCATCCTCCCACACCTGGCTGGCTGCAGATGGGAGGGAAATCATTCCCCCTTCCTTCTACTCTTCAAGATGCATCACAAGCTGCCCATCCCGCTTTTTGTTTCTTTTTAAAGATTTTACTGCACACAACTATGGGGAAAGAATCAACTTAAAAACACGAAACTAAAAAAAACAGCAAACACGAAGGAGGTACATAATAACAAAAATTCTGTCCTCAACTTGAAGTCAGTCAAGAAAACTATAACTCTCAGGAAAGTCCCTTTTCTGCTCATGCAGCTGGAAGACATAATCTAGGCAAAATATTTAAGTGGGTAATTTTACTTCTCAAAACAAGGATTTCTACAAAATGTGACCTGAGCCTATACAACAACACTACTTTTTTTTTTTTTTAACTTTCAATTTTAGAGTATTTTTAGAGTAACAACAACAAAAAAATCACAAAGACTGTAGAGTCGCCAGATTCCCTATACCCAGCATCCCCGTGTAGATACTGTACTTATGTCACAATTAATGAGCTCAATCTTTAATTAAAGCCCATACTTCATTCAGATTTCCTTAGCTTCCCCCTAATATCTCTGTTCTGTTCCAGAATACCATCCAAGATACCACATAACATTTAGTCATCATGTCACCTTAGGCTCCTCTTGGCTGTGAGTTTCTCAGACTTTCCTTGTTTTTGGTGACCTTAACAGGTCTGAGGAGTACCACTAACCCACTTGTTACAGCTCTTTCCAACAGAGCTACACACTTCCTCACTTTTGCCTACAGTATGTCCATTCTCCCTTCTTGGAACAGTCCCTAAAATTCATTGCTCATAACAGCAGCTTGGCATTTTGTAACTGAGGACCCCAAGTCCCTTTCGGGGTGTCTAAGATGGGCATGAGTTTGAGTAAACTCCGGGAGTTTGTGATGGACAGGGAGGCCTGGCATGCTGCGATTCATGGGGTGGCAAAGAGTCGGACATGACTGAGCGACTGAACTGAACTGAAGAGGTCAAAATTATTTTCATAATAGTTCTAAAAAAGTTTCACTCTCATTCTCTCAAGAGTGTAGAGTTTTCCAGAGTCTATATCAGATGTGACGGCAGCACTCTGGGGGCTACTAGAATGAGTGCCTGTGTACTGTGTTCTCCAAAAATTTCAAAGGTGGTGGGTTTAGAATATAAATGTGAATTTTAAACTACTATATATAGGATGGACAAACACAGCACAGGGGACTATAGTCAATATCCTGTGATAAACCATAATGGAAAAAAACATAAAAAAGAATGCATGTATATGTATAACTGAATCATTTTGCTGTACAACAGAAATTAAACACAACACTGTAAATCAACTATACTTCAGTAACATTTTTTTAATGTGCATTTAAAAAGATTAACTCAGTTTGTTCCCAGTGTGTCTACCGTGCTCTTATTACCCATCTGCAATTATGCCTGCTAAAATCTATGTATTTGTAAGGATGGATTTTCTTCATATACTTCAACTGATACATACTGCAATGGACTGAAGAAAAACAAGCTATGAAAATCCAGCTGTCTTCTACTAAGTTACTACATTAAAGAGATTTGCAAAAACACAAAATACTACTCCACTAATTTTTCATTTTGGAAAACAGCTTTTTTTGTAAAACATAAAAATATTATTTATATAAACATCATGATGTATATCACTTAATAAAGTTTTTCAATATCTCAGTTTCAATTTCTGATATGACAAACAGCAATAGATATAACCAATATAAACAAAAGTTCTTGGAGTTCTCAATGGTTTTTAAGAGTATAAAGAAGTCCTGATGGAAAAGTTTTGAGAATCATTAGCCTTTAACATTCTTTCCATTTTCCAAGGTTTTCCTCAAATCTCCACTTACTCCACACAGGTTTCTATAATCACTTCCATCTTCCAAGAGGTTAAAGAAGGAAATGATACTTGCAGTGTATTTCTATTGTTTCCCCCATGAAAATGCTGTCTTCTCAACAGAACATCAGTACACCCCAAGATGATCTCTTATTGCAAGATGAAAATGAAATTTTATAGTTCTGATGATGCACACTTAAATGAAAATATGACTGATGTCAAATATTTTATTACTGAATTAGTTTTGGAAGTGAAGTTTGTTCTGAGCTTAGGTATTCTGAGCAAAGTTTGTCTCATCTGACATTTTTACAAGCTTACCTGGAGAAATTTAACATGTATAGTATATATTTATTAGTGTCTTTCTAATGACTTGTTCTTTTACATCTACTGATCTTGATCTTGTAAACAAAGCTTTGACAAGAAAAAAAATAATATAACAGACAGATGTAACCACATTTGCCAATTAAATATCCTAGATTCTCCTTATGGTTGTATGAGAACTTTTATAAAAATTTCCTTTACAGTACTTAATAGCTCATATTTCCCCCACTTTCTGTTAAGACCTGGTATGAAGATCTAATAAGATTAATGAATGACCCTTTAAATGGAACAAATGTTCTGTGTCAACATGTAAAGAAGTCGGTGAAATAGGTAAAGGTGGTCAAAATATAGAAACTTCCAGTTAACAAAATAAATAAGGCATGAGCTGTACTATACAGAATGATAGAGTTAATAATGCTATATTGTATATGTGAAAGTTGCTAACAGAGTAAATCTTAAAAGTTCTCATCTCAAGAAACAAAATGTAATCCTGAATGCTATACTGCGGTGAGCATTTTGCAATATATACATGTATCAAGTCATTATACTGTACATCTTAAATTAACATGTTGTTAAATGTCCATTTTATTTTAAAAAATGAACAATTAGGAAGCTAAAAAAGTTAGATTCCTTCACAACCTTAATTTGAGGAACACAAAATCTCAATTGACCCATTTCTGCTTTCAAGAAAACCCTCCATAAAGCGGCAAAAGAATCTTTTCATCCTTCTGATGAAAGTATCATGAAAAGCAGCAGCCCGAAATAAAAAACCAAACGTTAAATGAGCATTTTAATTGGCCATTACAGGAAAAAGCATAAACGTTAAAACCCAAACATAACCATCTTACAGTTTGTAAACACTTGAGTATTAGCCTGGAGGGGAGGAAGGGTGCGCCTGGACTTACCTCCTAAACTTACTACTTCAAAAACAACAAACTGCCCAAGTAGGATGACCACACTTGACAAGTTAAGGTAACAGCTTCTTCAACCACCTTTCTGTCCGGCTTTCTGTGAGTAATTGGGCTGACTCATTTCGCTGGAGAAAAACAAGTTCGTGCTTGCCTTCCCTCAAACGTCAGCATCTCTAATCAAGTCCCACCCAAATACATGCTGCTGCTGCTGCTGCTAAGTCGCTTCAGTCGTGCTACGGGGGTTCAAAAACCAAGGTGCAGAACTAGACGGAGACTCCGAAGCGGGGTGGCCTTTGGTATCCTGTGCCTCTTCCCTGCCTCTCTCTCCCCGACACCCGCAGCCCCGCCGCCCATCCTCCCTTTCCCAGGCGGTTGGTATTCAGCCCAAAACTTCCTAAGTCGCCTGGGAAGCCGCTTCGGCGCCTGCCATCCTCTCCGGGTCCTCCAAGAGGACCAGTCAAGGAGGCTACGGCAGGTGCGTCAACCCCGACTGCCACTCACCTTGCTGGGTCCCCAGGCCGCTGCTGGCCCGGGCTCAGGGGATGCCACTCTGACCAGATCCATGTAGGGGAAAAAGTCAGCGACGAGAACAGAGCAGAGAGGGGAGCAGCTCCGCCGAGGAGGCAGGCGGCGGGGCCGGGACGGCAGGGTGCTGGTGCCGGAGCTCAGGTGACAGATGGCGGCGGCGGCAGCCGCGTCCGGAACTAGACCGCTTCTCTTCCGCCTTTTACGCCGGTACGCTCGCTTCCGATTGGCCGCCTACCGGGGCTCCGCGTTAGGTCACCTTTCTCCGCCTCAGAGGACCGCACTTCCGGTCGCTGCCCTGGCCGGAGGCTGGTGGTCACTGTCGCTTTTTCCTGGCAGGGGCAGCTGCCGGGTGTGGCTTCCTCTGGCCAGGCTCTACGCTGACCCTGAACCACCTCTTTGGCTGCGCGAGAGGGCAGCTGTATCAAGTTAAACGGAATCAGAGTGCGTGGACTGTAAATAAACAAGCAGAACAGACTCTGTTCATTCATTATTTCCCCGGCTGAATTCTAAACTGGGATGAGATGGGAGACTGAAAATGGCAGGTTTAGAGAAGGGAGATCGAAGGAAACGGTCGGGTTTTGTTTTTATTACAGCTGTCGGTAGGAGGCGGGGCGAGGAGTGTGAAATTTTGTAAACTGTGTTATATAAAATGGAGCAAAAATAGGACTGCGTAATAAACGTTTTGATTCAGCTTTTCGTAACGTGACCGGGAAAATCCGGAATAGGTAAATCTGTGAAGATAAATCAAACTGGTGGTTGCCAGGGAACAGGGTTGGGAGGAGGCAAACGAGGAGTGATTGGTTAATGGGTTTAATAAAGGGTTTTCTTTTGGGTGATGAAGCGGTTTTGGAACTTGTTGATAGTTGGACAGTATTGTGAATCTGTTCAATGCCACTGAATTTTACACTTTGAAAGGGTTACACTTTACCTCAGAGAAAGAGTGTGTGAATGAACCATTTAAGTGTTTTAGGGGTAAAGCACATACTGGCTATTCTCAGATCAAAGGAAACTACAGTGAAGCAATGGTGAGGACGAGGTCAGGAAGCTTAAGGGAGCAGAGTAAAATGCCAAGATGTTAGATGGGTGATCCACGTGGACCTTGAAATTACCCAGCAAGACTGCAGGGCTTGGGGTGGAATGGAAGAGTGTGAGTAGGTGCTGGTCTTCAGAAAATGTGCAGATTGTAACCCAGAAAGGTCGGTAGATGCTCTGCTCCGGAATCTTAGAGACAGGCAGAGATGTCAGAGGATAGCCTTATAGCAGGAGTCACATTTTGGCAGCTGCGCTGGACAAAGCAAGGCGTGCCAGCTGGCTCCCCTGCCTTGCACACCAGACAGAAATGAATAGTCTGAGAGGACACGCAGGCTTTACTTCAGACAAGGAAGAGAGAGGGCAGGCTGTGGGGACAAGGGAAGTTTCTTTATCCTGAGTTGGAATTCCAGGTTAGAACAGAGTTTGTGAGTTAACAATCCTAATGGTTGTGTCTCAACAGTTAAGGTATATACTTTATGTCATCAACTATGTGCTCCTTAAAAGGGAAGATAGAAATTTACAATATTTACAGCTTACATTTACAAATATTATTAACAGGAAAAATGTGGTTTACCAACAACAGCATGTTGTTGTATATTACTTGTTTTTTTTTGTTTAGTCCTATATTATTAAATAGTGAGTTCTTGAATGGGGTAATGGCCATTTTGCTGTGAAGTGGAATAAATACAATGTTTAAAAGATTTAGTTTCAGTTTTTACTCCTATCATCTCTGCTGATAAACTCACTGGTGCTCAGTTGCGATGATCTAGTCTAGAATTTGTACTCCCTAAGCACACGGAATCAGCAGATTCTTCAGTCTCTAAAGGGAACAGAATTAAAATTCTTTACTCTTTCTTATTGAAATTAGTTGTCAATTTTGAAAGTAACTGCTTCAAGCAATCAACAAATATTCAATAACTACTTACAACATTCCTAAAGTCCTGTGGGAGAAGAAGAAAACTATGAGATATCATTGGAGAGATAACATATTCACATAACAAAGTTGAATGACAATACAACACTTCTGTCTCAAAAGAGTGCATGATTAATTGCCACATGACAGCTATAGATAGTGAATGTTTCAGGATTCTTTGCTGGTTGGAGAAATCTGGAAAGGCTGCATGGAGGAGGTGCTACCAAATTAGACAACCAATTTGGAGAGAAGCTATAAAGCTAGTTTAGCTGGAATGAACAGCATAAAACTAGGTATATGGGTAGGAAAGTCTATAATATGTTTAGTGATGACAGAATTTTCCTAAGTTTTCTATAGTGGGGTGTTATGGATATAGGTCGGTTAGGTTCAATTGGGACACAGTGATTTTTGAACCCTATGCAACCCATTGCCATTTTCCTTCTTTCTTTCTTTTTTTGACTGCACCGTGTGACTTGTGGGATCTTAGTTCCCCCAACAGGGACTGAACCTGGGCCACTGGCATTGAAAGCCTGGAGTCCAAACCACTGGACTGCTAGGTAATTGCTGGTTGCCATTTTCTAACAACAAATATTTTGTTTTGTTCCCTTTACAATTATTTTTTAAATTGATATGAAGAGTTGGACACGGATGAACTGAACTGAATGCTCTAACTATAAAAGATAAATGAAGGGAGAATAATTTTTAATAAAATATATATTCTTGATTGCATTCAGATAAGGTATCCCAAGCAGTAGGAAGAAAATAGAATGGTGGTTCCCATTCCCAGGGGCCCCAGGGGAAGCTGTTCCCTGGGTGTAGAGTTTCAGTTTAGCAGGATGCAAAAGTTCTAGAATCTGTTGCACAACAATGTGCATGTAATTAACACTACTATACACTTAAAAATGGTTAAAATGGTTATACAGCAAATTATATGTTGATATTTTTAATGCAATAAAAATGTGAATTTTAATATGTAAATATATCTGAGTGGATTTCTTTTCATTTAGTTTACTCAGGATTCAGTGGGCTAGCTCTGAACATTTTTCTTTCAGTGTTAATAGACTG
Source organism: Cervus elaphus (assembly GCF_910594005.1). Taxonomy (NCBI): domain Eukaryota; kingdom Metazoa; phylum Chordata; class Mammalia; order Artiodactyla; family Cervidae; genus Cervus; species Cervus elaphus. The sequence continues at coordinate 36,449,962 of NC_057841.1, forward strand.
TTGTGAATTGTTCTGTCAGCTGCTTTTCTCCCCTCTTACACCATTTTCTACCTTTTTACAAGGAGTACCCGCTCTTGCTCTACAGGTGGTCACAGCCCGGCTGCTGCTGCGGCTGCGGCTAAGTCGCTTCGGCCTTAGTGAACCTTATTCCTCCCTCCACATCTTGGGGAGCTGGCCCCGCCCACCGCAAGCCTGGGAGTTCTTGAGGAGGCGCGGCCCCTTTAAGAGGCAGGCACCCGGGGCGGTCGCTGCGCCGATTGGCGGAGCTCGCAGCCACGTGGCGGTCCTGGCAGCAAGGGCTGTGGCCCGGCTCTGGTGGCGGCAGTGGGGCTTCTGGGGGGTCCCTGGGAAGGGGCGCAAGTTAGCAGATGTGCGTGAAGAAGTGTCTGGTCGGCCTCACGTTTTGTACCTGCTACCTGGCTTCTTACCTCACGAACAAGGTGAGGGGGGCGGGGGCGGGGTGGTGATGATTGCCCGTGGGGGATCTGAGTTCCCAAATCGTGTGTGGACCAAATACTGCCTCCCGATTTTTATCTGATTTGTTCCTGATGGTGATGGAGAAGAAAACAACTCTGCACGATGCTCTTTTAGAAGGAAGATTTGTTGGACAGTACTGTCCTCGTTTCTCGTGCTGTCATACATTCTTTACATCTACTGGGAAACTGGATTTTTGACTGGTGAATTCCCAGGAACTTCATTTTTGGATATGTGGACTACTTTTTTGGGAAGGGGAAAGCTGTTGGCCCCTGTTCCCTCTAGGAGGAAGAGTAGGAGAGGAAATCATGCACGTTTTGCTCTCTCTTCTAAACATACCCCTGCCCCAGAACCACCAAGGTTCCTGAAGCCTTTAAATACAAGATATCAGTCCATCTCCATCTCTGCCTCACACCACTGATTCTCAAACCTATTTTTCTTGTGACTCCATCCCAGGCATTTCGAATATATTTAAGAGTTTTTCGTGAAATTATTAAAAAATAAAACGTAAACCTAATTTTGTTTAATGTCATAAAACCCTTTTGATGAAAAGTCAGAAAAGCAGTGGTACCGTGTTTTTGTTTTGTTAGGAGGGAGCCTTGGGTTTGGCACTAGGTAGAGAATTGTTAGATCCCTGTGAGCTAGGGTGGGATATCACCCCTTGTCCTGGACTCTGGGGTAGATGCCAAGGCAAAGTGATGATAGAGGTCTTAGGACCACCTTTCCCCACCGTAGGGTCTCTACTACTCTCTTTCCACTCCCCCTTGTGGGGGGAAAAAAAGCAAACCTAAGACCCTCTTTCTCTAGAAAAGAACTACTAGCAAATAGCAATGAATGAGCATTTATTGTCTTCATGTAGGTTGTTCAGGATGATGCAAGACATGGTCCAGATGCTAACATAATCCTTCCCCTGTCTCAATGTTACAAATAAAATATCAGAGGAAAGTGCAGAGGAACATATTGACTTAATGTGAGTAAATAGGCTTCAAAGAAGAATGAAGGTCCATCTCTAGGATATATACACCAGAGCATAGGCAGGTAACTATACTTGTAATATTTAGAAATTCATACACGGGGAATTACAGGTTGATTAATCCATGGGGGAAAAAAATAGAAATGTAAGCTTGTATAACACCAGTCTATTGCGCTTTTCCGGAGAAGGAGATGGCACCCCACTCCAGTACTCTTGCCTGGAAAATCCCATGGACGAAGGAGCCTGGTGGGCTGCAGTCCATGGGGTCGCTAAGAATTGGACAGGACTGAGCGACTTCACTTTCACTTTTCACTTTCATGCATTAGAGAAGGAAACGGCAACCCACTCCAGTGTTCTTGCCTGGAGAATCCCAGGGATGGGGGAGCCTGGTGGGCTGCCATCTATGGGGTCGCTAAGAGTCAGACATGACTGAAGTAACTTAGCAGCAGCAGCAGCAGCAGCATTGCGCTTTTTAGATCATGTGAAGAATCAGTGGTGTCCTTGCTTAAAGCCATTTAATAGTCTTTAGGCTTTTAAAAAATTCTTTAAGTGTTCCATCATAGAAAAAATAGAAAAAGATACCCAGAAAGAAAGACAAAATACAGTTCTCCTGTTAATAATGTGCTGTAAATTTGGTTAAAAGACATAAGAGAAATACAAGTTGATCTTAGTTGAATTGGCTTAAAAAAAAACAAAACCCTTAAAAAACACACCCAACATGTTAGTTACCTGAGCAGAATTAGTTAGAAAAACAATCCTAAGAATGCAAAACCAAACAAAAGTGGAAAGAAAACAAAGGAAAGAAAGAATAGGATGACAAACACAGAAGGCAGTGAATTTTTAGGTAAACTGGGCAATATATCTAATTTATCAAGTGGATACTCTGAGAAAACCAGCTGTGTCCAGGGGTTTTTCCAGTTTTCTCTGGAGTTACCACAGTTATAGCATGGCACTTGCAAGGTCTGGGAATGCTGAGAGGGATCAGCTGGCCACAGTATCTGGCCCAGCTGTTGTATGTTCCACTTTGTTCCATCCCCAGCTGAGAGGTGGTCAGGCTTCTGGTGACCCTGGGGAAAGCAGCTTCCCTCACCCCCTTTTTAAAAAATTTTACTGGAATATAGTTGTTTGACAATGTTGTATTGGGTTCAATTGTACAGTGAAGTCATTGAATTATACATATGCTCATTTCTTTTTCAGCTTCTTTTTTCGTATAGGTAATCATAGAATACAGAGTAGAGTTCCCTGGGCTCTACAGTAGGTCCTTGCTGGTTGTCTATTTCATGTACATGTATATGTTAATCCCAAGCCCTGATTTATCCCTCTTCCACAGGTTTCTCTTTTCAATATCTGTAAGTCTGTTTCTGTTTTATAGGTTCATTTGTCATTAAAAAAAATACATTCCACATATGAGTGATAGCATGTAATACTTGTCTCTCTGACTTCACTTAGCCCCTCTCTTTAGTATAAATTAGAAGGTCATTGTTTTTCCCCACTGTGTGATTTCTTTGGGGAGGAATAAGAAAGGCCTTTTTGAAACTTGAGTGTATTTATGTTTCTTTAGTAGGGATTTCCTTGATTATATGGTCTATCAATTCTCTATAATTTGAAAATGTCCATTAATTTGATATTTGTTTTTCAGTATGTCCTGTCTGTCTTGAAATTTACCTACCCTACGTTATTCCAAGGGTGAGTATCTTTTATATACATTTGTAGGAAATGTCCAACTAGCATCATTAAAATATTTTTAATGACTGCATAGATTTTTCATTAGATAGACATACTGTAATTTATTTAGTTGTTCTATTCATGGCATTTAAATTGTGCCCCCTTTGGGGGGTATAAATGCAACAATATTTTCAGACTTCTTTTTGCACTTAAATCTGCCAAATTTCTATTTCTTTGGACTAAATTCCTGTATAAGAAATTTAGATTAAAGAACATGAACTTCTTTAGTCATCTGCTTGAATATTAAAAATTTCTTTTTCAGAATTGTTTTATCAATTTACATTGTAACCCAGCCTGTGTGTGAAAGTTTCTATGATATTTTGAGTTGTGCTCAGAGTATGGCTCATTTTTTTCCCCTCTCTGCTAATTTCATGAGCAAAAAGTAATAGCACATTGCTTTGCCTTACCATTTTTTAGATTATTTGTGAAGTTGGATGGTTTTCTTATGTTATCCACTTGTATCTCTTTTTTCAGAATTGTGTTTTTGTGCCTTTTATCTTTTTATTTTTATGATTTATTTATTTTAAATTGAAGGATAATTGCTTTACAATATTGCATTGGTTTCTTATCCTTTTACTACTCTTTTATTTTTACTAGTGTTTTAGTATTTTCTTATTAATTTAATGAATTCTTCATATTTTAAGGATGTTCACAACTTTTTTTGTCATATTTATTGAAATTTCTTTTTTTTCAATTTATTCTTTGGCATTTCATTTTGTTTATAATTATTTTGATTATTTGGGCTTTTTAAGTGACATTATAGACAATTCATTGTTTGAACATAGGAATGAAGCAGCAGAGAAAAACACAGATGAATCCAGAATGTGGTCTTGTAAACTAAGGAACACTGTTAGAAAGAAGACAGAAAATGGTGTAGAGTCAGGTCAGTAGAGTAGATACTGGAGCCACAGCATGGAGTACTCTGGTGCTCACATTTCCCCCTTTTACCTTAACCACCCGCCCCCCAGCTTTTTTTTTTTTTCGCCCCCCAGCTTTTTAAAAAATATTTTATTTTTATATTGATTGTTTCTTTTGTGATAGCTATCATTGCTTTTAGGGGCTTCCCGGGTGGCACTAGTGGTAAAGAACCTGCCAGCCAATGCAGGAGACATAGAGATGTGGGTTTGATCCCTGGGTCAGGAAGATTCCCCTGGAGGAGAGCATAGCAACCTACTCCAGTATTCTTGCCTGGGAAATCCCATGGACAGAGGAGCCTGGTGGGCTACAGTCCATGGGGTCATACAGTGTTGGACATGACTGAAGTGACTTAGCATGCACTATTGCTTTTATACTTATTCTTCTCATCACTATATCATATAAATATTCACCTATATGTCACTAAAACTTTTTTCAATTCTTAATTATTATTTGTTTATTTTAGTGTATGGTTCAATGTGAAGAAATCATTCCCCCCCTCATGGTTTTTATTTATGCTAGCCCCATTTATTATATTTTGTTGTATAATCCTTCATTTTGCTTTTAGGTTGTTAATATCATATGTGAGGTCATTTTCCTAGGGTCTATTTTTGAGTGCTTATTTGTCAGCTTTTACGAAAAGGGACTAGTGCTAAATTGCTTTCATTATTATAGTATTTAAATATGTGGTAGAGCACACCATCCCTCATTCTCCTCTTCCTTTTTTTTTTTTAAAGTATCACAAATGGATACAGAAAAGCAGGGATAGACATCTTAATATCAGTCAAGATTGAATTCAAGACAAAAATCATTAAGTAAACAAAGAAATATGTGTTACAATGCTAAGCAATGCAGTTCAAAATGAAAAGACACGTTGTAACACTAGAGTGTGGAGTTCAAAATGCAAATGAAATAGGGATGAATATCTGTCAGCCAAACAACAGAGCATCATCTTCTGTCAAATAAAAATGGCAAGACTATCAGGGATAAATAGAAACATACCACTAATAGGAGACAAACTTACTACTATTTTTTCCCATGACAGATCAATTCAACAAACAAAAAACTAGAAAAAAATATTTCATAAATAGTGCAATTAATAAATATTAGACTCAGTATCTTGAAAATAGAGATTATGCCCCCTTTTAAAATGCCCATAGAATATCCACCATGAATAAAGCATCAATTATTTCCAAAAGAGTCGCAATTATACAATCCCAGTGCAGTAAAACTAGATCTCTACCTCAAAAACAAAAGTCCTGCCTACAAAGGGCTCTTGAACATATAAAAAGATATTCTTCATTCATGAGAAAATATAATTTTATACTGTGTTGAGATATATTTTTACTAACAAGATTTGAAAAATAAAATTTTAAAATTTGATAATATCGTGTTGATGAGGATGTAGAAAGCAGGTAGGTGCTCTAGGGACTTCCCTGGTGGTTCAGTGGTTAAAACTTTGCCTTCCAATGCAGGAGGTGTGAGTTTGATCCCTGGTTGGGGAGATAAGATTCCACATGCCTCTTGGCCAAAAAGTCAAAACCTGAAAAAACAGGATCAATATTGTAACAAACTTAATAAAGACTTTAAAAATGGTCCACAGCAAAACAAACAATAAAAAAAAGCAGGTACTCTCATGCTGTCATGCATTGATTATAGGTGGAAAACTGTTGATGTTGATAATTGGCACAATGTCGGTGATTGGCATTTTGGTAGAATATAGCAATATGGCAATGGTTTGAATCCTTCAATCCAGCAATTCCACTTCTGGGAATCTACCTGACAGATTTACTTGCATTTATGTAAACAAAATATGTGCAGGGATATACATGTGAAACATTACAGCCCTTTGTGACAAGCATTTTTAATCAGCCTAATTTTCGTCTATATAGAATCAATTAAATAAATTATACTGTATTCCTTGTGGAATACCATTCGAACATTAAAAAGAAGTAAGGAAACTCTTGTGTATTGAAAAGGAGAGATCTTCAAGATCTCTCCAAAAGAGTGTAGTACACTACCAACTTCTAGAAATATGTGTATATTCTCCTCATTTTAAAAAAAAAGATTGGGAATTCCCTGGTGGTCCAGTGGTTAGGATTCAGTGCTTTCACTGCTGTGGCCCGGTGTTCAGTCCCTGGTCTGAAAAATAAGGTCTTAAAGCTGCTTGGTGCAGGAAAAAAAAAAAAAAAACAAAACCATTAGAGGACTTCCCAGTGGTCCAGTGGTTAAGACTGTGTCTGCCAGTGCAAGGGGTGCGGGTTTGATTCCAGGTCATGTGGCTAAGACCCCACATGCTTCCCAGCCAAAACATGAAACAGAGGCAATATTGTAACAAATTCAATAAAGACTTTAAAAATAGTCCACATCAAAAAAATCTTAAAAAGGTGAAGATCCTAGTAAGACTGGTTACCATAGGGAAAGATGGACATGGTGCATATAGCAGACAGGGAAGGGGAGAAGTTTTATCACCACTTACTGTTTTATGCTTTTGAATTTTTTGTTCTTTATAATATTATCACCAATATGTTGTTTCAGGTGAACTTTACAATCACTGTCAAGTTTCTCGCTAATAGTTCATACCAAAATTTTAAAGGATATCATCCATGATTGTGTATATTTTGGTCAATGAAGCTGGGATATTGTTTTCTCCTTTTCTGACCCTGATTGTCCTTTCACTTCTGTCCAGGTTGGGGGACTTAGGGAATTTAGGTGGGAAAGGATGTTGTGGTCACCTGAATTGCTTTTTACCCTCCTCCTCTGTAGGCTTCCCCTGAGGCTCAGTGGTAAAGAATCCACCTGCCAAGTAGGCGACGCAAGTACGAAGGTTTGATCTCTGGGTCAGGAAGATCCCCTGGAGAGGGAAAGGGCAACCCACTCCAGTATTCTTGCCTGGGAAATCCCATGGACAGAGGAGCCTGGCAGGGTACAGTCCATGGGGTGGCATAATAGTTGGACACGACTGAGCAGTTCAACAACAGCAAGAAGCTTTGCTGGAGCCACTCTCTCACCTGTGAGCCATTGTCCATTCTGGGCCTCCTGCTTCAAACAGGCATCTGCTCAGATTTATTGGCTTGGCCAAAACGTCCATTCAGGTTTTCGTACCATTGTATGGGGGAACCCGAATGAAGTTTTTGGCCAACCCAATAGTTTCTCTAGGAAAACTTACCCAGCTCCCTAGACTAGATTAATTGCTCCCTGCTAGGGTGTTTCGTGCTACCTGGTACTCTTCCCCTTAGGACTTTATCACACCTTATTGTATTTACTGGTTCATTCACTTACTTCCCACTACACTAGGGTTCCTGTGCCTCAGCACTATTGACATTTTGATCTGGTTAACTCTTGTGGGAGGCTGTCCAACATGTTACAAGGTGTTTGGCAGCGTCCTGGCTTCTACTTACCAGATGCCAGTAGCAATGCTTCCCCCACCCCCAGCGGTGACAACCATAAATGTCTCCAGATACTGCCAAGTGTCCCCTGGGGGGAAGATCCAAACGATCGAGATCCACTGCTCTAGACCAAGCTGTTGGAGGACACGACTCCATGTATTTCCACGCTGCCTGGTGGAGTCATTGAAGGCTCCACGAGGGAGACATAAAACCTGGATCTTATGGGATGGGCAGGTGTCCACCAACACAGAGGAGATGGGAAGATGTTATGGGTCAAGAGGACCACATGTGCAGACTCTAAGAAGTGTGAAATAACCTGGCACATTGCCGAGGCTGTGGCCAGTTCAGTGGAGCTGGAATGTGGCTGCCACTGGCAGATGAACAGGAGCTGACCCTGGGAGGGGCGGCTGCAGGTCCTGGGAGGCTTGTGTGTCCCATGCAAGTGACTTTGTCCTTTAGGCCAGGGGATCTCCACTGTCATGTCCCAACGCGTGGATGTGTTGTAATCACCTCTGGAGGGGAGGTGTCTCAAGTCATAACTGCAAATAAAAGGTTTTGAAATTTATGAATGACTCACCAAAAATAGAGTAAAAGCAGTTACTGCAGAACAGGATAAAGTTGTGCCTATAGTACCTGTCACTCATTTGGCACTCAGTCACGTCTGACTCTGCGATTCCATGGGCTGTAGCCAGCCAGCCTCCTCTGGCCATGGAATTCTCCAGGCAAGAATACTGGAGTGGATTGCTATTCCCTTCTCCAGGGGATCTTCCCAACCTAGGGATTGAACCTGGGTCTCCAGCATTGCAGGCAGCTTCCTTATTGTCTGAGCCACCAGAAAGAAGACCATATAATACCCATCATTCATTTGGTGTTTTGCTGTGCTGTCTGTACTGGGAGGGGAGGGGTGTTTATTTTGTCACCTGTGCCCCCCGCCTGAACTTTGCACTTGAGGAAATGTGTCTCCTGAGAACTTCATGACCCCAGGTGTGTTGGCTTGGCAAGGAGGCTGAGAGCTGCTGTCTATGGCATCAGGAGGAATCAACTGTTCTTAAAACAAGTGAGGAGCACAATTAGGTTTGCATTTTAGAACAAACCCTTTGGCTGCAGCATGGAAAATAGACAGTGCAGGGCAACCCTGGAGAGGAAAGGGGACCCATTAAGAAACTGATGCCGTGATCTAGATGTGGAATGATGGGAGGCTGAATTAGGCAGAGGGATGGAAGGGAAGGCTTCAGGTTTCAGAGCTGTTATGGGGTAAAGTCAATAGGATTTTGTAAGTAGATGAGGGAGGTGATGGCAGAGGAGGGCTAGGATGACATCTAGGTTTCTGGTTTGGCTGATTAGGAATAATAGGAGGATGACCAGGATGGGAAAGGGGAAATTCCAGGTTATGTTTTTTTTTTTTTTTCTTTTCTTTTTTTTTCCCCATTTATTTTTATTAGTTGGAGGCTAATTACTTTACAGTGTTGTGGTGGTTTTTGCCATACATTGACATGAATCAGCCATGGATTTACATGTATTCCCCATCCCGATCCCCCCTCCCACCTCCCTCTCCACCAAATCCCTCTGGGTCTTCCCAGTGCACCAGCCCTGAGCACTTGTCTCATGCATCCAACCTGGGCTGGTGATCTGTTTCACCCTTGATAATATACATGTTTCAATGCTGTTCTCTTGAAACATCCCACCCTCGCCTTCTCCCACAGAGTCCAAAAGTCTGTTCTGTACATCTGTGTCTCTTTTTCTGTTTTGCACATAGGGTTATCGTTACCATCTTTCTAAATTCCATATATATGCGTTGGTATACTGTATTGGTGTTTATCTTTCTGGCTTACTTCATTCTGTATAATGGGCTCCAGTTTCATCCACCTCATTAGAACTGATTCAAATGAATTCTTTTTAATGGCTGAGTAATATTCCATAGTATATATGTACCACAGCTTCCTTATCCATTCGTCTGCTGATGGGCATCTAGGTTGCTTCCATGTCCTGGCTATTATAACAGTGCTGCAATGAACATTGGGGTTCACGTGTCTCTTTCAGATCTGGTTTCCTCAGTGTGTATGCCCAGAAGTGGGATTGCTGGGTCATATGGCAGTTCTATTTCCAATTTTTTAAGGAATCTCCACCCTGTTCTCCATAGCGGCTGTACTAGTTTGCATTCCCACCAGCAGTGTGAGAGAGTTCCCTTTTCTCCACACCCTCTCCAGCATTTATTGCTTGTAGAATTTTCGATAGCAGCCATCCTGACTGGCGTGTAATGGTACCTCATAGTGGTTTTGATTTGCATTTCTCTGATAATGAGTGATGTTGAGCATCTTTTCATGTGTTTGCTAGCCATCTGTATGTCTTCTCTGGAGAAATGTCTGTTTCGTTTGTTGGCCCATTTTTTGATTGGGTTATTTATTTTTCTGGAATTGAGCTGCAGGAGTTGCTTGTATATTTTTGAGATTAATCGTTTGTTGCTTCATTTGCTATTATTTTCTCCCAATCTGAGGGCTGTCTTTTCACCTTACTTATAGTTTCCTTTGTTGTGCAAAAGCTTTTAAGTTTCATTAGGTCCCATTTGTTTATTTTTGCTCTTATTTCCAATATTCTGGGAGGTGAGTCATAGAGGATCCTGCTGTGATTCATGTTGGAGAGTGTTTTGCCTATGTTCTCCTCTAGGAGTTTTATAGTTTCTGTTCTTACATTTAGGTTTTTAATACATTTTGAGTTTATTTTTGTGTATGGTGTTAGAAAGTGTTCTAGTTTCATTCTTTTACAAGTGGTTGACCAGTTTTCCCAGCACCACTTGTTAAAGAGGTTGTCTTTTTTCCATTGTATATTCTTGCCTCCTTTGTCAAAGATAAGGTGTCCATAGGTTCGTGGATTTAACTCTGGGCTTTCTATTCTGTTCCATTGATCTATATTTCTGTCTTTGTGCCAGTACCATACTGTCTTGATGACTGTGGCTTTGTAGTAGAGTCTGAAGTCAGGCAGGTTGATTCCTCCAGTTCCATTCTTCTTTCTCAAGATTACATTGGCTATTCGAGGTTTTTTGTATTTCCATACAAATTGTGAAATTCTTTGGTCTAGTTCTGTGAAAAATACCGTTGGTAGCTTGATAGGGATTGCATTGAATCTATAGATTGCTTTGGGTAGTATAGTCATTTTGACAATATTGATTCTTCCAATCCATGAACACAGTATATTTCTCCATCTGTTTGTGTCCTCTTTGATTTCTTTCATCAGTGTTTTATAGTTTTCTATGTATAGGTCTTTTGTTTCTTTAGGTAGATATACTCCTAAATATTTTATTCTTGTTGTTGCAATGGTGAATGGTATAGTTTCCTTAATTTCTCTTTCTGTTTTCTCATTGTTAGTGTATAGGAATGCAAGGGATTTCTGTGTGTTAATTTTATATCTTGCAACTTTACCATATTCGTTGATTAGCTCTGGTAATTTTCTGGTAGAGTCTTTAGGGTTTTCTATGTAGAGGATCATGTCATCTGCAAACAGAGAGAGTTTCACTTCTTCTTTTCCTATCTGGATTCCTTTTATTTCTTTTTCTGCTTTGATTGCTGTGGCCAAAACTTCCAAAACTATGTTGAATAGTAGTGGTGAGAGTGGGCACCCTTGTCTTGTTCCTGATTTTAGGAAATTGAAATGCTTTCAATTTTTCACCATTGAGGGTAATGCTTGCTGTGGGTTTGTCATATATAGCTTTTATTATGTTGAGGTATGTTCCTTCTATTCCTGTTTTCTGGAGAGTTTTAATCATAAATGGATGTTGAATTTTGTCAAAGGCTTTTTCTGCATCTATTGAGATAATCATATGGTTTTTATCTTTCCATTTGTTAATGTGGTGTATTACATTGATTGATTTGCAGATATTAAAGAATCCTTGCATTCCTGGGATAAAGCCCACTTGGTCATGATGTATGATTTTTTAAATATGTTGTTGGATTCTGTTTGCTAGAATTTTGTTTAGGATTTTTGCATCTATGTTCATCAGTGATATTGGCCTGTAGTTTTCTTTTTTTTGTGGCATCTTTGTCTGGTTTTGGAATTAGGGTGATGGTGGCCTCATAGAATGAGTTTGGAAGTTTACCTTTTTCTGCAATTTTCTGGAAAAGTTTGAGTAAGATATGTGTTAGCTCTTCTCTAAATTTTTGGTAGAATTCAGCTGTGAAGCCATCTGGTCCTGGGCTTTTGTTTGCTGGAAGATTTCTGATTACAGTTTCGATTTCCTCGCTTCTGATGGGTCTGTTAAGATCTTCTATTTCTTCCTGGTTCAGTTTTGGAAAGTTATACTTTTCTAAGAATTTGTCCATTTCTTCCAAGTTGTCCATTTTATTGGCATAGAGCTGCTGGTAGTAGTCTCTTATGATCCTTTGTATTTCAGTGTTGTCTGTTGTGATCTCTCCATTTTCATTTCTAATTTTGTTAATTTGGTTCTTCTCCCTTTGTTTCTTAATGAGTCTTGCTAATGGTTTGTCAATTTTGTTTATTTTTTCAAACAACCAGCTTTTAGCTTTGTTGATTTTTGCTATGGTCTCTTTAGTTTCTTTCGCATTTATTTCTGCCCTAATTTTTAAGATTTCTTTCCTTCTACTAACCCTGGGGTTCTTCATTTCTTCCTTCTCTAGTTGCTTTAGGTGTAGAGTTAGGTTATTTATTTGACTTTTTTCTTGTTTCTTGATGTAAGCCTGTAATGCTATGAAGCTTCCCCTTAGCACTGCTTTTACAGTGTCCCATAGGTTTTGGGTTGTTGTGTTTTCATTTTCATTCGTTTCTATGCATATTTTGATGTCTTTTTTGATTTCTTCTATGATTTGTTGGTTATTCAGAAGCGTGTTATTTAGCCTCCATATGTTTGAATTTTTAATAATTTTTTTTCCTGTAATTGAGATCTAATCTTACTGCACTGTGGTCAGAAAAGATGACTGGAATGATTTCAATTTTTTTGAATTTCCCAAGGCTAGATTTATGGCCCAGGATGTGATCTATTCTGGAGGAGGTTCCGTGTGCACTTGAGAAAAAGGTGAAATTGATTGTTTTGGGGTGAAATGTCCTATTAGATATCAATGGTCTAGCTGGTCCATTGTGTCATTTAAAGTTTGTGTTTCCTTGTTAATTTTCTGTTTAGTTGATCTATCCATAGTTGTGAGTGGGGTATTAAAGTCTCCCACTATTATTGTGTTGCTATTAATTTCCTCTTTCATACTCGTTAGCGTTTGCCTTACATATTGCAGTGCTCCTATGTTGGGTGCATATATATTTATAATTGTTATATCTTCTTCTTGGATTGATCCTTTGTTCATTATGTAGTGTCCTTCTTTGTCTCTTTTCACAGCCTTTATTTGAAAGTCTATTTTATCTGATATGAGTATTGCGACTCCTGCTTTCTTTTGGTCTCCGTTTGCATGAAATATTTTTTTCCAGCCCTTCACTTTTAGTCTGTATGTGTCCCTTGTTTTGAGGTGGGTCTCTTGCAGACAGCATATATAGGGGTCTTGTTTTTGTATCCATTCATCCAGTCTTTGTCTTTTGGTTGGGGCATTCAACCCATTTACATTTAAGGTAATTATTGATAGGTATGGTCCCGTTGCCATTTACTTTGTTGTTTTGGGTTCATGTTTATACAAGCTTTCTGTGTTTCCTGTCTAGAGAAGATCCTTTAGCATTTGTTGAAGAGCTGGTTTGGTGGTGCTGAATTCTCTCAGCTTTTGCTTGTCTGTAAAGCTTTTGAATTCTCCTTCATATCTGAATGAGATCCTTGCTGGGTACAGTAATCTAGGTTGTAGGTTATTCTCTTTCATTACCTTAAGTATGTCCTGCCATTCCCCTTCTGGCCTGAAGGGTTTCTATTGATAGATCAGCTGTTATCCTTATGGGAATCCCCTTGTGTGTTATTTGTTGTTTCTCCCTTGCTGCTTTTAATATTTGTTCTTTGTGTTTGATCTTTGTTAATTTGATTAATATGTGTCTTGGGGTGTTTTGCCTTGGGTTTATCCTGTTTGGGACTCTCTGGGTTTCTTGGACCTGTGTAACTATTTCCTTCCCCATTTTAGGGAAGTTTTCAGCTATTATCTCCTCGAGTATTTTCTCATGGTCTTTCTTTTTGTCTTCTTCTTCTGGGACTCCTATGATTCAAATGTTGGGGCGTTTCACACTGTCCCAGAGGTCCCTGAGGTTGTCCTCATTTCTTTTGATTCTTTTTTCTTTTTTCCTCTCTGCTTCATTTATTTCCACCATTTTATCTTCTACCTCACTTATCCTATCTTCAGTCTCTGTTATTCTACTGTTGGTTCCCTCCAGAGTGTTTTTGATATCATTTATTGCATTATTCATTTTTAATTGACTCTTATTTCTTCTAGGTCCTTATTAAACATTTCTTGCATCTTCTCAATCTTTGTCTCCAGGCTATTTATCTGTAACTCCATTTTGTTTTCAAGATTTGGGATCATTTTTATTATCATTATCCTAAATTCTTTTTCAGGTAGATTCCCTATCTCCTCCTCTTTTGTTTGACTTGGTGGGCATTTTTCATGTTCCTTTACCTGTTGGGTATTTCTCTGCCTTTTCATCTTGTTTAAATTGCTGTGTCTGGAGTGGGCTTTCTGTGTTCTGGTGGTCTGTGGTTCCTTTTTATTGTGGAGATTTCACCCAGTGGGTGGGGTTGGACAATTGGCTTGTCAAGGTTTCCTGGTTAGGGTAGCTTGCGTCGGTGTTCTGGTGCGTGGAACTGGATTTCTTCACTCTGGAATGCAATGGAGTGTCCAGTAGTGAGTTTTGAGATGGGTGTATGTGTTAGGTGTGACTTTGGCCAGCCTGTATGTTGACGCTCAGGGCTATGTTCCTGCGTTGCTGGAGAATTTGCGTGGTATGTCTTGCTCTGGAACTTATTGGCTCTTGGGTGGTGGTTGGTTTCAGTGTAGGTATGGAGGCTTTTGGATGGTCTCTTATTACTTAATGTTCCCTGTAGTCAGGAGTTTTCTGGTGTTCTCAGGTTTTAGGCTTAAATCTCCTGCCTCTGGATTTCAGTCTTATTCTTCCAGTAGTCTCAAGATTTGTCCAACTATACATCACTGCACTAATAATAAAACTTCTAGGTTAATGGTGAAAAGATTCTCCACCATGAGGGACACCCAGAGAGGTTCACAGAGTTACATGAAGAAGAGGAGAGGGAGGAGGGAGATAGAGATGAGCAGGAGGAGAAAAAGGGGGACTCAAGAGGAGAGAGACAGATCTACGCAGTTCTCTGTTCCCAAAGTGTTCTCTGTAGCCCAGACACTCACAGAGATTCACAATATTGGATTTGGAAGAGAAGGGGGAGGGAGGAAATAGAGGTGATCTGAGGGAGAAAACTGAGAGTCAAAAGTGGGACAGAGTAACCAACACGCTCCTGAGTAAAAATGGGTACTGAATATTGGATTCTTAAATGTCCAATATTGATATCAAATACTGAAAAACAAAGATTAAAAATCTAGAGTAGAGGTTAGACTCTTAAAAATACAATGTGAAAAACAAAAACACAAAAAATTTTAGAAATATATGTGAAGTTCAGTTTAAAAATAGGGCCTCTTCTTATTTTTTTTTTGCAAGGTTATAGTGAAATGAAAATGAAAATTAAGGAGTAATAGAGGACTTTAAAAGAAAATAAGAGAAAAAATAAAAATTTTTTTCTAATTGAGAAAATAGTAAAAATATATGAAAATGAAAATGAAAGTTAAGGAGTAATGGAGGAGTAATAGGGAATTTTAAAAGAAAATAAAAGATAAAAAATTTTAAAAAGAAAAATTTTTAAATTACCTTTTATATATTTTTTTAATTAAAAAAAAAAAAAGTAAAAATATATCTAGGAATTTCTCTGGAGCTGTTGCGGTCAGTGTGGGTTCGGTTCAGTTTCAGATAGCTCCCCGTTCCAGCTTACACTTCTAAATATCTGTAGGCCCCTTCTGGTGTAGTCGGTGTTACCTACAGGGATTTTAATCTGTTGCACCAGTCCCTTCTGAAGCGGTTCCCTTTGTTTATTTGGCTTCTGTTTGCCGGTCTCTTCAGAGCCTCATTTCCGCCCTGACACAGGCGGGCGGAGGTGGGCTCTTGTTCAGGTTCGCTTGTTCAGTCGTGCTGTGGGGAGGGAGGGGCGCTCCTTTTGAAGACGATGGGCTGCTTTTCTGGGCGCCTGATGCCTTCTGCTAGCGGTCAGAAGTTGTCTTGTGAAGTTTGCTCAGCGTTCAAATGTTCTTTCGATGAATTTGTAGGGGAGAAAGTGGTCTCCCCGTCCTATTCCTCCGCCATCTTCTAAAGAATATCCCAGGTTATGTTTTATCATCAGGAGCTTGGGGTAGGTGTCAGGATGGCTGTATCCCGTGAGAAGGGGGGTTTGGGACTCACCAGTGCAAGGTCATGGAGACATGCTGGCTGTGGGTGAGATTGTTCAGGAAAAGTCTAGATAGAATAAGAAGAGGAGAGGGTCAGTGTCAGCAGGGAATGGTGCAGCTGGACTCGGGGCAATAGCGGAGGTTGAGAAGGACAGGTCTAGAGCTGGGGTGATGATTAGGAGAAAGTGGTAGAAAAGAGCTGTAAGAAGGCTCACGTGTGTATTTGCCGGTCAGCACGTCTGCGGGGGTGAACCATGAGACGCGGGCACTCTTAACTTCATCCTGGCCCTCTTCCTTTTCAGGTGGCAGACACTGGTTGCTGGGCTTCTGCTTCACGTGTCATGGAAGCTGGGCTGGGTGGAGATCAACAGACGTTCAAGGTAGAATTGCCTCTTCCGTGCTTCATTCGTGATTCATACCCTGCTTCCTTGTATGTTATTTGTTTTGCATGGTGTTACACTGGGAAATACTCATGTTTATTTGAGTTGTTTGATCTCTTAATTCCGTCCTAATCTTGAGATTCAACGGCTTTATAATCAAGTAGAACTCAAGTCGAGTTTTCCTGGTTAATGCCACTAATGTAATGTTAAAATAAATTGAGATATAAAAATTATAATGCCATATTAATTTGACTTTGTTTTAGATTATAGGCTCACTATGAGTAAGTTATTAAATCAACTTTAAATTTGGGGGATAAATTTTTTATTTTGAAATTCTTTCCTGCTTACAAAACAGTATAAAGAGGTTCCATACTCTTTATTCAGATTTCCCAATTATTGTTTTACCTTGCTTCTATTATCATTTTCTCTTAATATATACATATATATGTATACAGTAATTTTTTCTGAATTATTTTAAAGTAAATAGCAGATTTTCTTTAATTCTAAATTGCTGAGTATATATTTCTTAAGAGCAAGGATTTTCTCTTACATGACTGAAGTAGTTATCAAAATGAGGAAATTAACACTGATACAATACTATTATCTCATCTGTAGACCAATATTTATTTTGCCAGTTTCCTTAATAATATTCTTTATAACCCTGTCCACAAAAATTCTGATCCAGGCTCCAATTCAGTCACACATTGTTGTTACGATTCTATTAAGACCGCTTTTCAATTAGATTTAAAAGAAATGTCAAAGACTATGACATTTTTCAGCTAAAATGATCATCTGAATTGGCTATGTGAATCATAGATAAATGCTCACATAGGTAAATCCTCATGATTCTTTGAGAACATCATGCTTCACCTGAAATGCTGTAGAAAATGGAAAGAAAATGAAGTTAAGATTTACACAAATAAGGTAAACATCCCAGTTGAATCATCAGGCCAAGTCATTTGCCTTGTGTTCTGAGTTATCTGCCCAACTTCTCCATGAAGATAAGCTGCTTCCTTGCTAAGTTACCCCTTGGCTTAGCATACTGGAGAAGCGTTGAGAATGAGACCAGTATAAATATTAATAATTTTGGCTTCTCCTGAAAACATATAATTGGAGAACAAAATACTGTTCTGAAGAGGTTTGACAAGGGTGAGGCCCTGGGAACTTGGGTGTGGATTAATTTCCCTGACCCTATTACATCATAGTTCATGTTCTGAAAGAATATCCCACATGAGATGCTTCACTAATCTGAAGGAATAGTTCATTAAGTCATACTCTTGCATTTCCATGGTAGAGTGTTCTCAACTTGATAAAATACAGAGACTTCTGGGATTTCATAGGTGATATTGAGCACATGTCTTATACTCCATTATTATGGTATATAGTTTAGTGAGAACTGGGTCTCCATTTAAACAAATGTGGGCCCTGAATTCACAAAGCCTGTGATAGTTCTATGATTTAGTTAAATAATAAAGCATTTGGACTCTGAATAGTTGAATGTATTCCTCCACAGAAGCAAGAGAGTTGGCTGTCAGATTTTGGACTAAGGTCTACCAGGGCTGATCAACATGGATCTTCTGCTCTTACAGTGTTCCTGACTGTGATTAGCTTGTAGTTTCTGATGAGAATTATTTACTTGTTCATAATGGTCATTTAAACATTACCTTAGGGATTCCCAGGTGGTGCTAGTGGTAAAGAATCAGACTGCCAGTGCTGGAGACTCAAGAGACATGGGTTCAATCCCTGGATTGGGAAGATCCCCTGGAGAAGGAAATGGTAACCCATTCCAGTATTCTTGTCTGGAGAATCCCATGGACAGAGGAGCCTGGCCGGCTACAGTCCATGGGGTTGCAGAGTCGGATGCTACTGAAAACGTTACCTTACTCATATTTGCTGAAAAGCAATACCATTGTTCATACTTAAACATTTTTGGGTATGTAAAAGATACATAACATAACATTTACTGTTTTAAAATGGTTTTTAAGTATACAGTTCAGTGGCATTTAAGTATGTTCACAATATTGTGCAACCATTACCACCATCCATTTCCAGAACTTTTTATCATTCCAAACAGAAACTCTGTACCCATTAAATGATAGCTCTGGCATTAAAAAAAAAAAAAATCCTAAAAAAATATAGCTACAGGACTTCCCTCGTGATCTGATAATTAAGACTCCATGGTTCCACTGTGGGTGGCATGTTTCCTGGTGAGAAAACTAAGACCCTACATACCTTGAAGACCGGCAAAATAAAAAATAAATAAATAGATGATAGCTCCCCTCTCTCTCTACCACCCCTGCCCCTGGTAAAGCTCTGTTACATTTTCTGTCTCTATGAATTTACCTACTCTGGGTACCTCCTTTAAGTAGAGTTATATAGTATTTGTCCTTTTGTGACTGGTTTACTTCACTTGGCATAATGCCTACAAGCTACATCTATGTTGAAGATTGTGTCAACATTCCCTTCCTTGTTAAGGCTTTTCGTTGTGTACATAGACCACATTTTGGTTATATAGCACATTGTATACTGCATTTGGTGTATCCATTCATCTGTTGATGAATTTCTTCATATTTTTATTGCTTTTTTTTTTGAGGGGGGAAGGGGGAAATGACTCGTAGAACTTGATAAAGCCAAAGATACTCAAGATGCTTTCCTTGAAAGAAGTAGTTCTCAACAGAGAAGTTTGAAACCCACAAGACACCGTTGTCCCTTGAACACACATAAAGATAGATGTTACCCATCTCAGAAGAGCCATCATCATATTTCTTTTTAGTCCCCTTGCTAAAGCTCCCAGAGACTTTTTTTAGTTTTATCCCCTAGACTTCTTTGGTGATTTCACAGCCACATACAAGATATCAGCCCAGTTAAGCTTCTTGGCAAAGATTCTAGCGTCTTAGTTTGTAGTGGGTCTTGTAATTGATATCGGGTGTCACAGCTCAGAATTTCCAGTCACCCCTGGCCCTGGGCAGAGGGGTGTTACCAGGTAGCAAATGGCAGGGACCCAGGCCCAGGGCACCTGCATGGGCTGGGCAGAACTGGGTTTGTGTTTGCTGTGGCTGCTGTTTCCTACCAGGCTTGGCTTTCTGATGATGTCAGTAGAGAACCAAAGTCCAGCTTTGCTGTGTGACTGGACTTGTTCGCTGTGTGACTGTGGACTTATGCAGAGATAGTAGAGGCTGGGCTCTGCTCAGAAAGGAAATGACCCTCGGAAGACAGTTTGGAGTTCCCAGTGACATCATGGACATCCCTGTCACCCATGGAGTGAAAGTGAGAGTCACTCAGTCATGTCCAACTCTTTGTGACCACATGGACTATACCATCCATGGAATTCTCCAGGCCAGAATACTGGAGTGGGTAGCCTTTCTCTTCTCCAGGGATCTTCCCAACCCAGGGATTGAACCCAGGTCTCCCACATTGTGGGCCTCTCAAGGCCTCAAGGCCTCAAGGGAAGCCTCTCACCCATGGAGGGCAGGTCCCAAATTGGTCCTTTTTATTTTTTATTTTTTAATTGGAGGATAATTGCTTTACAATGTTGTGTGGGTTTCTGCTATACAACAATGTGAATCAGCCTTAAGTATACATTATTATCCTCTCCCTCTTGCGCTTGCCTCCCCTGTCTCCTTCCTGCCCCTCTAGGTTGTCATAGAGCACTGGGCTGAACTCCCTGTGTTATATAGCAACTTCCTACTAGCTATCTATTTTACGCATGGTAAGTATATGTATTTATCATGTGTACGGGCTTCCCAGGTGGCACTAGTGGTAAAGAACCTGCCTGCCAATGCAGAAGACATAAAAGACACGGTTTCGATCCCTGGGTCAGGAAGATCCTCTAGAGGAGGGCATGGCAACCCACTCCAGTATTCTTGCCTGGAGAATCCCATGGACGGGGGAGCCTGGTGGTCTACAGTCTACAGGGTCGCAAAGAGACAGACACGACTGAAGTGACTTAGCATGCACTCACCATGTGTATATATTTCAATGCTACTCTCTCAATTCATCCCACCCTCTCCAAATTGGTCTTTAATAGCCTACGCCATTGAGAGTTCATTTAAACTGTCCTGGTAGCCGGGAACACAGGAGAATCCTAGATTCCCTCTCAAACAAGTCACAGAACCTCACACCATGCTTCTTCTATTGCAGAGAGGCCATGACTGCTGTGTGGGTCAGCCTCTGGCCATGTCCTGTACTGACTCCACCAACTGACCCGATGGAATTGTTCTCCTCCCAGGATGTTTGCCCAGCACCCAGTTGTTATTACCGGGTGCTGGATGATACCCTGGGAGGCTCTATCTTGAGAAAGATAGCACTGGTTTTCAGTTACAAGCTTGTTATTCTACAGTGGCTCCTGCTGTTGTCAAACCTTTGCAGAACATTGCAGTGATTTTTCTAGCAGATGTTGGAAGGCCTGAGTGTGAGCTTTCTGTATCTGCAAAATGTGATCCTGAATGAACATTGTGACTTGTTTCAGCTGACAACTGTCGTAGCACAGTGAGGCCATGTCCTTCTGTTAGATTCTAGAACCACTGCTGAGGACAGACTCAGTTGTAAATTCACTGGAGACTTTATTTTATTTAAAAATTATTTATTTATTTTGGCTGTACCTTGGGGCATCCAGAATCTTAGTTCCCTGACCAGGGATTGAACCCATGCCCCCCTGTGATGGACGTGCACTTTCTTAACCACTGGACCATCAGGGAAGTCTCTCCCTGGAGACTTTAGATGTCATCTCCTGGCTCCTGTGTTACCAGGCTGTATGTTTAAGTAAAAGTATTTTAAGAGGAACCTTTAGCCTGCTTGTCACTTTTTGTCCACTATATATATGGGGAAAAAGTTTGACTTTCAAGGTCTTCATTTGAGAAATTCTACATTAGAAAAACAACAACCTGTGTCATAATACCTTTGTGACCAGAGATTTCTAATAGATGAAGAAGCCCCCACCCCTTAATTTTCCACTGAGAGTCTTTGCTGGAGAACCTTAACAAATATCTTTGGTAAAACCTGCAAATTCCTCCAACTAATAAAAAAATTAAAAAAAAAAAAAACCTCCAACTAATAAAAAAATTAAAAAAAAAAAAACAAAAAAAAAACCCCTGCAAATTAACTCAGCCCTGTCCCTAAAGAAATGAACATTGAAAAAAAAAAAAAAAACGAACAACAACAAAAAATAAATTAAAAAAAAAAAAAAAGAAATGAACATTGAGACAGCCAGCTAGGGTTGAGATTGTACTTCTTTTTAATTATTGATTATTTATTGGTTTTTAAGTGAGCTAGTCCGTCTTTGTCAAAGCTACTGGTGGTCCAAATATCCCAAATAGTGTTGTATTGACATTTCATTTTGAGTGACTCATATTTTTCCAAAACGTGATCTTTGCTCACGGAGGAAAGTTAGCACTCAAATTCATGTGATATTCTTCCCTTTTGTTTTTGCTCCAGAGGAATACTTTACACATATGCATATGTTGGAATTACTTTGGGGGAATAATAAAGCCAGCTTTCAAAACTTCCTCAGGAAATATGCTAAGAACCACCAAAAGGATAAAATAGGGAATAAAATCTGATTGGTGTTGGTCTGGTGATTGGGGTAGTACCTGGGGGGAGTCCAGGAGGCCAGTGATAGTAAAAGGACAAGATTTTTTTAAGTGTCAGCTTTTTTGAGGCTGCTTTTGTTCTCCATTAATGCACGTGGGCTTTCTCTAGCTGTGGCACAGGGGCTTCTCATTGTGGTGGCTTCTCTTGTTGCGGAGCACGGGCTCTAGGGCCCTCAGGTTTCAGAGGTTGTGGCACATGGGCTTGGTTGCCCCGCAGCATGTCAAATCTTCCCGGACCAGGGATTGAACCAGCGTCTTCTGCATTGGCAGGTGGATTCTTAACTACTGGACCACCAGGGAAGTCCTCCTGAAGTATCAACTTTTTTTGAAGTATCCTTCACAAATACAATTTAAAGTTATTCAGAGTACACAGTGAAGCTTCTCAGGTGGCCCAGTGAGTTAAGAATTCACCTGAGACACAGGAGACATGGGTTTAGTCCCTAGGTGGGGAACATCCCCTGGAGTAGGAGATGGCAACCTGCTCCAGTATTGTTGCCTGGAGAATCCCATGGACAGAGGAGCCTGGGGCTACAGTCCATGGGGTCGCAAAGAGTTGGACACGACTGAGCAACTGAGCATGCACATGCACAAAGTATACAGTGTGGTGGTGTAATTTTATGTATATATATATACACACATTGTGAAAGATTCCCACCTTGCAGTTAATAAAGGCATCCGTCACCTCAGTTGTTTATTTATTTGGGGAGAACAGTTAAGTTTATTAGCAAATTTCAGTTATAGGGTACAATGTTAGCAATTGTAATCACCGTATGATATATTAGATCCTCATAGAATACATTGTTCATTGTTCGCCAACAATCAATATACATTATTCACCTTGTAGCTGAAATTTTGTGTCCTTTTATCAAACAGAGCTGTTCCCCCCATTCCCTAGCCACTGACAACTACTTTTCTTCTCAGTTGCTATGAAGTTTGACTTTCTAAAAAAAGGTGACCCATATAAGTGATACCATGCAGTACTGGTCTTTCTCTGGATGGGATCTTCTGACCTTTGACACTGCAGGCCTTGCCCAGACCACTCAGTGCCAAGGAATCTGCTGAACTCATTTATGATAGGCTCACCATGTGGCACTGTCACTCCCAGTCCACGTGGCCCTTTCTGACCTCTTAAGTCCCTGGTATGAAATGTAAACATCCCTAACCTGTTAGGTCTTGCACGTTAACTTGCATTTGCAGTCCCCTGGACCCTGTGTATGAGAAACGTGCTTGTTTTCTTTCTCCCGTCTATTAGAGATGAGATATGTACCTCTTCTATCCTGCCTCACTTCATATTCGGGGACTTAACTTGTGCTCAGTCATGTCCAACTCTTTGCAACCCCATGGACTGTAGCCCATCAGGCTCCTCTGTCCATGGAATTCTCCAGGCAATAATACTGGAGTGGGTTGCCGTCTCCTACTTCAGGGGATCGTCCTGATCCAGGGATCGAACCCGAGTCTCCTGCATTGGCAGGCAGATTCTTTACCTCTGAGCCACCAGGGAAGCTCCCTGATCTCTTGTTCATGGGCTGTTTTCAAGTTTGGAAACAGCTTTTGGGTCACTAGGTGTCAGTATAACACAGAGTTTTCAAGAATTCAGCTTAAGGATCCTGCCAGGCTCCCATGAACAGATAAACTGAGTGTTTTCAGAGAGCAGATGTTCCTTCAATAATGCACGCTCTATTTGAAAA
The DNA here is from genome assembly GCF_910594005.1 of Cervus elaphus. NCBI lineage: Eukaryota > Metazoa > Chordata > Mammalia > Artiodactyla > Cervidae > Cervus > Cervus elaphus. Next base: position 36,473,460 of record NC_057841.1, read on the forward strand.
ACAAGTGATTTAATTTAATTAGCCTTCATCTCAATAACAACAGTTTTAAGATTCATGCCAACAGACTATTGTTAGCTTCTTGCAAAATGCTTTATTCATCAGGGTTCTTAGGGACAGTAGAGTGTGCAGAAGCAGAAAACAAAAAGTACACAATGCAAACGAGATGCAACATTTGTTCTAATAAATCATGTAGGAAAAATTGTATGTCACCACTCTTTTTAAAGCAGACCCCATAGCAAATAGTCCTTCAACAGAGTACAGTCTGCAGTCTCTCTCAAAAAGAGTTGCTATGAGATCCCTCCTACACACACACACACACACACACACACACACACACACATGCACGCATGCACTTGGTTCAACAGCTCCCCAGAGGCCCTCGAACCACAGAGACTTCAGATTCTGTCAGGACCTTCTCAGGATTTAATCCTGTCTTGCCTCCTTTGATAGAACAATGCAAGAGTAAACCATCGTGGGAGGCCCAGATGGTGCCACCTTATGAATTAAAGGTGGAGAAGAGGTGCTCCTTTGTTCCTAATAGACACGCTGTTGAGTGTCTTGGAATCACACAGTGTTGGAGCTGCCAAGGATCATCTCCATCATTTTAGGCTGCCCACAAAAGACTGTGGGCTTAAACAACAGACATTAGACATTTCTCTCTCACAGTTCTGGAGGCTGGGATGTCCAGGATCAAGGTGCCAGTGTGGCTGGGTTCTGGGGAAGGCATCTTCTGGGTTTATAAATGTCTGCTTTCTTGCTGGGCTTCCCTGGTGGCTCAGTGGTAAAGAATCTGCCTGCCAGTTCAGGAGACTCGGGTTCAATCCCTGGGTTGGGAAGATCCCCTGGAGGAGGAATGTCAACCCACTCCAGTATTCTTGCCTGGGAAATCCCATGGACAGAGGAATCTGGCAGGCTCCAGTCCATGGGGTCACAAAGAGTTGGACACAACTTAGCAACTGAGCACACATGTATGCATGAACTCTTTCTTGCTGTGTCTTTACATGGTGGTGGTGTGTGTAGGAAAGAGAAAGAGAGAGAGAGAGATCGATGAAGCAGAGAGAATAGAGGAGGCATGTTCTTGTGTCTCTTCTTACAGGGGCACTAATTCCATCATGAGGGCCACACCCTGATGATCTGATTACCTCCCAAGGGCCCTGCCTCCTCGCATCACATCTGACCCTTAGGTCAGAATTTCAACATATGAATTTTGGGAGGGCATTAACATGCAGTTCATAGCAGAGAGTGAATCAGTATAGGTCCTTGGAAGGCAATTATATAACCAGTTGCAAACTTTAATAGGTGTATCTTTGAATAGCAATTCCCTTCAGGAAATGTATTTTGAATATTGTGAAAACATCATGAATATGAGAGGAGGATATAGTCAAGGATAATCATCACTGCATTAGAATAGTAAAAAGCTAGTGCTCAGTCACTCAGTTGTGTCTGACTCTTTGCAACCCTATAGATTGTAGCCCACCAGCATAGGATATAATTATTAATAAGTTGGGGATGACCTTTTTGACATGGGAAGATGTTAAGCA